>NC_031771.1:42403751-42772481 GCF_001522545.3 Parus major
GCAGTGCCGCTCGTACCGGCCCGGCCCCGGGCCGCCCCCGCCGGCCCCCTCCCGTCTGCCTCGCTGGCCGGCTCCCTGCGCGTCGTCCCGGCTCCTCTGGCTCATCGGACGCCCCGGCCCGGCCATGGCGGACTTCGATGAGATCTACGAGGAGGAGGAGGACGAGGAACGGGCGCTGGAGGAGCAGCTCCTGAAGTACTCCCCCGACCCGGTGGTGGTGCGCGGCTCCGGCCATGTCACCGTGTAAGGGCCGCGCCGGGGCCTGCGCGGCCGGGGCGGGCGGTGGAGGAGGCCCGGGCGGCGGGACGGGGGCGGCCGGGAGCGCCGAGCCCGTGGGTACAACTTGGGGCAAGTCGGGGAGTAGGCGTGGGGAGCACCGGGCCGGGACTGCTGCCCTTCCCCTGCGTCCGTGAAGCTGCGAGAGGGCTCTCCTCGGCCCCACCGGGCAGCTGGGAGCCGCCTGGAAACCCGCAGGCGGGTGCAAACCTCTAACCAGGCGCTGAGGAAACAAGACTGGGCTGTGAGTGGCAGAGGAATGTGAAGTATTTGTCCAAAATGATGAGCTGTCAGGAAGTAAGGTGCCTGTGTTCCTGTGTATAACAGGTATGTGCCAGCACATGACCGGCTGGACTATTGAACAAGGTTGTTTATGTACCTATTACCCACTCCCATTTAACTTGTGGCTGCTAATATAGCTCTGAGGACTTTAACAAAGAAAAGGCATCAGTCAGATAGCTATGTGTAAAATTATGTTGTGATTGCTGTGTGTTTCACTGTGTTTGACATGGAAGCAACTTTGTTTCGTGCATGTTTGGTATCTGAGTCTAGAAGCAAGTGTCCACGAACTTGTGTAATGCTTCTCAATAATGTAAGAGATGAGGGTATCATTCCTTCCATCAATTCTGTCAGGCTCACTCTGTTGAAGTGTAGTAGTTGTCAGTTACAATGTACAGTGTCAGAAGCTGAAATACAAACCTGGAGACAAGACACAGTAGTAAAAACTTTTGGTTTTTTGTATTCAGTCTTCAGCAGAACTAGGTTTGTAGTACAGACATAAAAGCTGAAGATACTGTCGTCCGTTGCTCTCAGACTCATAAACTCTAATGATTTTCAGATGCTGACCTGACAAGTGTTTTTGGCACTTGGGTACACTGCTGCTTTATTATCTGGTTGACACAAATACTGGGCAGTGCAGTTAGCTGTCTAGCTAAAAACAGGAAGTAAGGCATGGATAGGCTGAGAGTGATTTGGAAAGTTAGAAGGACACAGATGGGGCCAGAAGCCAAGGAGGCCCTGTGAAAGAATAGAAGCATGTAGTCAGTGTGTTCAACTTATGATTGTTTATTGTGAGCAGAAGCTGTACCAGTGATTCACTGAAAATAAGCCAGTAGCCTTAGTCTATTTCTGAAAAACAGAACAAACCCACGATTAGATAGTTTTCATATTAGTGAATGAAAAGTACCAATAGCTGAAACAGAGGCAAATACTGGTTTCTTCTCCAATACTTGAGGGTAAGTTGTGCAAGACTAGATGAAGGCCCGTTAGTGGAATGTTGGGGAAGCTTGTGAAGCACTGGCTGTGACTAGTAAGCACCTTGTGGTTGAAGGATGGTTACCTTGTTAATTGTTCATTAATAGTTATTAGCTCATTATTACTTTAAGATCTTCCTTAAAGTACTTGTTCTTTAGGTTTTGAATGAGCAATGAAATACCTATGTGTGTCTCCAAAATTAGGCAATTGATCTTCGTCTACTTTCTTTACTGTGCCAGGTATTAACAGTTAACTACATATCATCAGCCACTTTTACCTTTGTACAACCTGTAACTTTTTTTGTCATTGATCCCCAGAAGCTTATTATTAAAAGTTAGATCCCTTTTGGAACATTCATATGGTGGATATAAGGACACAAGTCCTGTGTACGTGATGAATTAGTCCTGCCAGTATAAAAGCATGTGTGCATTTTAAAGGTCTGACAAAAATGGTCAGCAGTTAAGCAAATACTGGATTGATCTGTCCCTGGCTCAGCAATGTGAAGAGTTGCTGACTGCTTCTGCTGTGTGTATATCTAAACAGAAGCTCTTTTTTCATAGTTTGTTTTCATATCCTTTCTGATCTTACATAGGAGTCATAATGTTGAGTTTGAAATATGTCAATTCCATGACTACATATTAACATCAGAAAGACATTTACCATTACTTGATTTCATCCAACAGAGAATGAAGTGTGTGAGTCTTTTCTAGGCTATATAATTAAAATCAATTAAAGGAAAGCAGTTAAATATCCAAATAAACCATATGAAGTCTTTGCCTTTAGAGGATGTGGAGCTTTCGGTTAGCATTAAGTTTTCTCCTTAAACTCACTGTTTGAAGCATGTGCAAGCAATGCTAGTGTATTTTTTTTAACATTGTTTTTTAAATATTAAGTTAAACAGTTTTCACACCAGCGGAGTTTTGATAGCTTGGAAGACAGGAGTAACATCACCTGGTTGCTGAAAACTTGAGGTTCTTTCTTGTAATGGCAAAAAGATTGAAAGCACTGTGAAAATAGAGATGGAACTGAAAGTCCAAGGTGTTTCATACTTGTTTCTAAAATCATATTATGGTAGCAATGGAGGTACATGATGTGTTTGAAATCCTGAAGAGAATATTTATGATAGGTCTGATAGTGTTTTCCAGTGATTGTTTTCCTGTTCCACGATCAGTTGAGACATGTACCATATATATATAGCAGACTGTATTAACTATATGACTAGTACTGGATTTATTCTTGCAGTACTGGAATGATGGAGAGCCATTGGGATGTGATGATGAATTCCTTTCTGTGCTGTTATTACAGCACCTTGTATCTTAATGCAAGATAACTTTTTGTAGGGGGAAAAAGAACTTACAAAATACGTATTTACACAAGTAAGTTTC
This sequence comes from Parus major, assembly GCF_001522545.3. NCBI lineage: Eukaryota > Metazoa > Chordata > Aves > Passeriformes > Paridae > Parus > Parus major. The sequence goes on from NC_031771.1 coordinate 42,406,667, forward strand.
TTTATTATTAAACTGAAGTCTGCTAATATATTTTTCAACCTTACTTGGTATCAAGGACATAAGAGTGAAAACAGGGCTATGTGAGAATCATGGAGCATGTTAAAATTTGTAAAATATTTATTTATTTTTTAAGGGTTGGGAACATGCAGACATAAAGAGTAGAGTTAAGGGTAGTGAAAAAATGGTTTAGTGTCCCAATAAGAGAGGAAAAAGAGGAAGATGATAGCATGTGTCAATTTTTTTTGTGTTAGAATGATCTGAGCTGTGTGCTGGAAAAGATTGCAAATTGTCTGTGTCCTATCCTGTAAAATTCTGTACTTTGAAGTTTCTACCTCTCACCATTTCTTTCTCTACTCTACACAAGGGCAGGAATTTATTTGTACCTTTCAAGTGGAGTCAGGTTCCAGAAATGCTTGTTCAGGTCCAGGAAGGGTAAAGAAAGTATTCATGCATGAGGTGAGCATGGATCTGTTGAAGACATGATGTGCAGTGGGAAAGGCAGAGAAGGGTGTGTGTCACTGGAGAAGCAGTATTGTACTAAAGAAATCTAGTGCTATAGTAGGTAGTAGGACAGCTGTCTGAGGAAATGCATCTCCAAAATACTGATTTCTAATGTTGCTATTTTTTTTTTTTTTGTCAGAGCAGTTATGTATTTACATTGAACATGTAGTAGTGTTCTGTGGAGTTTCTAATACTTCAATTTCCAAATTTCAGCTTGCAGTCAAGAGTAACAAGTCTGAGATCACATAACTACTTAAAATGTATGGTATGCTTTTAATGTATGGAGTCACTCTTTTTTGCTACTTGCATATGGTGGCAACACTCCAATGTGTCAAGCTCAAAATTATGCTGGTAGCTGTTTGAGTTAGCTTCAGCTTTGCTACCCCACCATGTATTAAACATTACCACAAACCTTGAGTACAGGCTCTCAGTCTCTTTGCTTATTACTACAAGCAAGTGTTGGAAGTTAACCAAGCATTGGTTGGAAGTTTCTGAGCCTTACTCTGCCTCAGTGTTTGTAATTTCAGATAGCTGTAGAGCTTTTCCAGTGGGGGTTGCTTTTGTCAGGTGTGACTTTTGTGAGCTTTATGAATATTTGTGTTTGCGGGAGCTGTCAGCATTTGAATACTTAACAAATACTGATTTAATAAACTAATTATATAGTTAAGTGGTGTTACCTTTTAGTTTTGAGACTCGTGATGGCAGCTGTGTATCTCGAGCTTGGAGTCATTCTCCAGGCTTGTCTGCTTCTAAAATAAATGTGAATACAAGGGTTTTTTTCAGACTTCAGTTTCAACTTCAACCTACTGGCAATTTTAAGTAGGGCATGACACTTAACTGATAGTTTTCATAACTTTTGCCTCAGCGCTTAGTTTCACTCAGTAGTTTGAAGAAAGGGTGGATGGTCCTCCTGTCATGGAGTATTCAGCAGGATTTTCAATAGCAGCAATGTTTCCAGTAAGTTAAGTTTCCTTTTTTCTGTGTCGAAGTAGTAAACTTGCCATATGCGTTTCTGTGTAACAGTTCTCATTTGTTATTTCACCAGTTTTGAGAGACTTACAGACCTGCATAGCTACTATTTTAGTTACAGATGCTGAAATATGGTAGATAAATGCTGTGTAAATAAGGTCTCCTGTGAGATCTGATTGCAGCCTATCAATGTACAAAGGAGGCTTATAAGAAAGGTGGAGAAATACTTTTTGCGTGGGCCTATAGTGACAGGACTATGGGGAATAGTTTTAAACAGAAGGACCATAGGTTTAATTTGGATATAAGGGTGAAGGTGGTGAGACACTGGAATAGGTTTCCCAGAGAAGGTGTGGATGCACCATCATTGGAAGTGTTCAGTGGAACACTTGGTTCATTGGAAGTGTTGACTGGATGCAGCTTTGAGCAATCTGATCTAGTGACAGGGAGATCAGACTAGATAATTTTTGGTTCCTTCCAATGCAAATCATTTTATGTTTCTATGATTCTACTGCCTGTAACCAATGTTAGGAAAATTACCTGCTTACTTTACGTAAGAGCCTATGAAAAAGTCACCTACAGCTTCAAACTATGTATCCCAGTGTGCTGCTGCAAACTTTGGCAACAGGCATTGCTGCATATGGATTGCATGTAAGTTTGGCTGTTCCTGGTGTGCTTTCTTCTTGTACTCTCTGGCATCTGCAGCTATGTGAGTGATGTATACTTCAGCATTGTCTTTGCTTTAGTGCATTTGTCAGGGAACTTGTGTAATCTTGCTTCAAATCTGTTGGCACTGTTTGCATCAGTAATGTCAGATGAAAGCAAACCCAGAAGTTAGCTACTTGCACCTTATTTTTAGCTGCACTTTCTTTTAACTGTTTAAAATCAATTTCTGACTAATTTCAGTCAGAGCTCTCTGTTGTGGGATTTGGTGATGAACACTCCCCTTACCCATTGCCTTCCTGAAACTGCACTTTAATCATATGTCCCCCTATGGGCAAGATGGTTTTCAGTCTGTGTACAATGGTGTATTTTTGTTTGTTAGTATAATTTTAATACTAATAATTAAGTTTAATAGCAAGTAGTGTTTTCCTAAAATTAATGGTGTTACTGATACAGACCCTGAGAGTATTATGAGGTGCTAGTAATTTGTGGCATGGATTAGGATTATTTATAATTTTGGTGCAATCTAAATTTTGTTTTTGCAGGTTTGGACTAAGCAACAAATTTGAAGCAGAATTTCCTTCATCTTTAACTGGAAAGGTGAGTATCTTTGAATAGAAGTTTGGAACTGGAGTTTGAGTTTTATTACAAAAACAAGTGTTCCAGCTACAGAGTACTGTAAAAGCAATAAATGACACTGCTGTAGTCCTAGTTTTCTTCTTTTTTCATTTCCCTTGTAGGTTGCACCTGAAGAATTCAAAGCCAGCATCAGTAGGGTTAACAGTTGTCTTAAGAAGAATCTTCCAGTTAACGTGCGATGGCTACTATGTGGATGCCTTTGCTGCTGCTGCACTTTAGGTTGTAGTATGTGGCCAGTTATCTGCCTCAGTAAAAGAGTAAGTTGAATTAATAATACAATTTTTGACAGAATTGTATTTGTTTTGTTCTCATTTTGGTGTTCTTTCTTTTTCTTTCCTCCTTCACCATTAAAAATTGTGCTAGCACTTACTTAAATCACTTTTTTTTGTACATTTTGCTATCATTTTTCTGATGTACTGGTTAAAGTTACAGGAGACACCAGTCAGGACTTTGAGCTTATAAGTCAATGAGAAGTCATAAAGCTGATGCCTCCTAGAGCCATCTGTTGTAAAGCAATTATTGTTGAACCAACTTTCAACATGCTCTTTAACAGTTACATCTTCTCTGTGATACACTCTTCGAGATTATCAGAATTTGGCAGTGAATGAGTGGCAGTTTATTTTTGAGGAGCTTCTGATTACACTGTGGTCCCAAGGAGCCATGTGCTTTTTGTTAGAAAGGCAGTTTGTAAAAAGAATAATAGATTTTTCTATTCTGAAGTTTTTTATCTTTAAGCTGTTGCAAACTAATAAGTATCCTGTAGCATGATTGTATAGCCATAGCTCAAAAATTTGCTAGAAGAAATTAGAATCTGGTAATTGCTTCAACAGATAAGCAGGTTATTTAAGTAGCTTGCAGAGATTTACCATTCAAGGTTTGTCGCTGTAGGTGACAAACACAAGGGAAGCTTACATTGCTACTGTCCATGTTTAACTTTTAAATGACAATGCTTCTGGTATTATGAAGTTTGAACCTTTTTCACATGTGTTCAAGCAGGAAACAATAAAAGGATGTAATTTGGCAGGGGCTGATGTCACAAGCTCTCATCTTCTTGGCAGGGTCCTCTAATCAACTTTTTGTACATTGTTAAACAGTGTCAGAAAAAATACAAGGGCTTCTAGCATCTGGGTCAGAAAACAGTTTGAAGGTGATGAGTGAGGTTCTCTGTGGGAACCTGGTGAAGCAACAGTTAAGAGAACCTGTGTGGAATAAGGTAAAAAGGTAAGCTCCTTCCAAAAGGGTAGATCTGGGGAAAAAAACCCCAACCATGGATACTTTGTTCAGAGGAGGCAGTAAAGAGGGTGGTGGTGTCATTGTAGCTGTAATATAGGATGCATAAGGAGAGAAAAGTCCTGGAAAGAGTATGAACAGCAGGAGCATGGACACAGATTTGTGACTGAACTTGTCTAAGTCATCCTAGAGTGTGGCCCAGACTATCAGTAAATGTTGCATTTTTCCTGCTGAAGTTGGTACCAGAAGACATTTAATAGACCTTTGCATCTTTTTCTGCGCTTGGATGTCCAGCATTAGTGCAACTTAGGGCTCAGATACCTAAACAAAGTAGATGGCACAATGGCATTTGATACTGGTGACAGTTTGTTTATTCTTCCAGTGTAAAAGTAATTTAGATCAATCTGGAGATTTCAGATCAGCAACACTTGTCCTTGTCAGCAGCTTGCCAAATGAACATGTTTCTTGCAGGGTTGTTTCTCAGACAGAAAACTCAGAACTTGGTGTCAGTTTGGCATCTGGAGAGTATGGCTAGAGAATTAATTAATTAGTGTTCTTAAAGACAAAGTGAGAGGGAAGAGATTGCTTTTCCAGACTCCTAACTCTTAATCCTGGAAATGGCTGTGAAAGAATATTTTTCTTTGGTAGAGAAATTAAGGAGGAAAGCTGTGGAGTATTTTTCAAGGACATGTTTTGAAATTCTAGCATAGGAAACAAGCAGAAGAACTTCTAATGATTCTAGTCAGAGATACTACTTTTAATTACAGAAAAATGGTGAAAAATCACTGCCACTTGGGTTGCTTGTATAGATATGGGTGGATCTAACTTTGTCTTGGTAGACCCAGAGCAGGAAAATATAAAGTGATACAAGTCCCTGGAATTACAGGGTTTGAACCCTGTAAGATTTCAGTACTGACTTGTATCCACAAGCTTCTGCATAAAAGAAAAATCTTAGAACTTTCCATCAGTTTATGTCAAAGTGCCGTGATAAGTGCAGGAAGCTAACAATACATACTATCCTAGAAGTGTGGAAAGTAAGAGACAGTGCATTGTGAATTACCTGGAGCTGCTCAGCAAAAAAAGCAGTTGGAAATAATACCTGGTTCATTTAGGTTCCAGTCTGTTATTTGCTCAGTGGATTCCAGTAGAACTGTAACAAGAAACAACTTCATATTCTTCCACTAACAACAACAACAACAAAATTAAAGAAAAAAAGAAATTGATGGACTACCTTGGTTTGCTGCTAATGCTGCAGTTTTGCTGATGCACAAGACTAATGTATTTGGTATGAACTATTCACATTTGAACTCTTAAACTGTTTGTGTCTGATTTTACCTGTGTCTTGAAAGAGGGTTGTGTTGATCAAATTATCTTCCATGCTTTGACTTCCTTAGCTATCCTTTCCCTGCCTGGACTCAGCCATAAATATAGTCACAACAGCCAGGATTCTTGAGGAAATGGGGGTCCATGGTGATGCGTGCTTGTTTCTTCCCTTTATTATATATACAATGAATTATTTCCCACTTGTACTCATACTGTAAAGCAAGCATAACAAATAATCAACAAATAAAAGGTTGCTTCCTTTACATTACTTGCACTTGTCTGAGAAGTGTTACCCAGAGTTTGATTTCTGAAAGCATAATGGGACTGTTCCCATCCTGTAGTTTGTTAGATCATGTTTTAATTGCACAACAAAAATATACAAGTCTTCATATTTGCCCTTTTCTACTGAAATAGAAGACTAATAAATTTGCTTTGTTGAATTACAGATATAGTGAGCAAACAAGTGGGAGGGTTTCTCAAGGATTTTATTAAATGAAACAACAGTTTCAACTATATAATTGCTTACTTTTAATATAGAAGAGGAATTTTTCTCTGAATGACCAGTTAAAAAGTCTGTTTTAATGAGTCTGAATAAATCTACCCTGGTCTTGAGTTGCTGGTATTGTTTGCAGCTCTTTTTCAGAGAAAGTTTTTCTTTTTCTTTTATGGTTCATGTAGACAAATGTCAGTAGCAGCTTCAGAGTTAAAATAATTTTCTTAGTGGTTCTCTGAATTCTGTATTTTTATCACCTTTCATTGACTTTTTAAATTCTGACATGGGAAAGTTATCACAAATAAAGTACAATTTCTGAAATAACAGTTATTGAAAGTTTATGTATAATGGGAGCACATACTTTTTAGTGCAGTGAAAAATAAGGTAATGGTTTGTCTCCTTAAATCAGCAGGTGCTTCAAACTAGGAATTTATTAAGCCACAGATGTTTGTGAATTTAATTGTTAATTATATAATTTTAATGCATTTCCATGCAGTGAAAGCTTTCCCTTCACTGAATTTTTCTTTTCAGTGCTGGCTTTGGAGTCTTTGTATAGTGTTGTTTCCTTTTTTTGTTTGCAGAGAGATATTTAGAAAAAGCCTGCTACTCTTCAGCAGAAAAATATTTTATTTGATTCATTATCTTATTGCTTCTCTCCTTTTATGTGGTTTTGATTTGATTTTAATGAATAAAAGCTGCAAGAAAGTTGCAGGAAGTACAGTCCCTCATTTGCAGATCGAGATCATAAATGATCTTAAGCTGTTTTACTCACAGAATGCACCATCTTTTCTGGGACAAATTCCAGGTTGTACAAGTGAACATTAAGTCTTTAAGTTGTTGTTCTTTAAATAAGAATGGCATAGTGAATTATAATTCAAAAAGCACTGCAGGCTGAGGTGCCCATTTGAAGCCACTTTTTCAAATGAATTGACACTCATTTTCAGTATTAACTAAATGTCGTAGTTCCTGATGGGTAAATAGGATGTATGATTTCAACAGAAACAGTAACAATGAAAGCTGTGGTAGAATTGCAGTACTGCTAGATTTCTTAAAAGCTGGTATTGTACAAGTAAATTGCATGTTTCAAATGATGCATGGGCAATCTTTAAAATGAATAGAATTAGGTATTTAACAGTGTGATCTGTACTAATACTTTCAAGAGCGATTTGTTTGTTTGTGAATTCACACAAAGCTGATGAATGCTGCTTAAGCCTCATCATTAGTTGTCACTTTCATAGCAGTTCACATCATCAGAGTGCTGTATAAACATAGCTAATTACAACTTCCAAAGTATAAATTAAATATATGGTGGAGGAGCTGGAATGAATCTTCTTAAATTCTGTAGTCTTGTTTTTCAGTGGATGGTACTGATATTAAAATACATTAGATCAGTTTATTGAATTTATGAACACATTACATTTATTTTCAAAACTGAAGAAGATGTATGTTTTTCTCCCATCTGGCCCATCTCCCAGGGACTTTGCACTGGAGATACTCTTAGTAGCATAATGATTTTCTGAGGAGTTCCACAAGGCAATTATTTAAGACAAAAGATGTCTTATTTTTGAAGTGTCTGTTATGACAGTTTACATTGTAGTTCAGTTGGAAGAATCTTTGAAATTATAATTGTTGTATGGAATTGTAATTGAAATGTATTTATTATGGTTATCCTAACCAGAGCACATATCATCTCTGTGTTGGCTCTAGTCAACTTAGTATAACTTTTTTTAAAGTAGGACTTGTATACTTCAAATATGCATTCTTGACCATGGTTTTCAAATGGTTTTTTTGGTTTTTTTTGGTTTTTTTTTAAAGTATTAACTGTGAAATGAAACTTTAAAAAAATCAGAAGATTCAGGCCCGGTATATTTTGCTTTAGATATTGTTCACTGTAATTTTGGTCAGAAGAGTCACTAAGTTGTCCATATACTCAAGTAGCTAAGCTTGTAGAACAAATAAATGTGAAATCATAATGTATATACCTATGTGGCTATTTTTTTTCTATATCTGAAATCAGATTTTATTTCCTTCACAAAAACTTAAGAAAGCTTATCAGGTTTTCATGTGCTTTCCTGAAGGATACAGTAATGAGTTGGTGCACAATGTGGTGTGGGAACAGCTAGTTTTACCACCTCTTTTAATTTGCAGACTTGCTTGGTGGAGGACAGGGCAATAGGATTGTCATGGAGAATACTTTCAGATAAAAGTAGATCACAGAATACAAGTTTGTTTCTTTACAGATCAAATGCAAACCTTTAGTACTTCAAAAATACGTATTCTGAAGTTAAATTTGTGCTTTTGTTTTTTTCTTGATTTTATATAAATCCTAAATGAACTGTATCTCTGGGATGTATAGTGAATATCTTAAATGCTATTTAAAATTTAATTGCATTTATAATTAGAATTATGTCTCTGAACATTTCAATTTTAATCAAAACAATCTGGGTAAAATTAACATTTACATGTTATAGCCTCCTTTACGTTGTGATGGCTAAGGTATATAAAGGGATCATGCAGTGGTTTGGATTTAGTGTTGCTTTTTATATTGCTTTTCCTGTCCAGGTTGACATGTTCCTGAAACTACAAGTGTGAGTTGGGTGGAATTTGCATAGAGCTATTTTGATAGAGCATACTAAAAATGGTCTAGTTAGTTGTCAGATTTGGAAATCAGTTGAGAAAGGAACATTTTTAGGATTCCATCTTTAGCAACTTAAAGATAATCCCAAGTAAGGAACATATGTAAACACTTTTGAGAAAATAATTAGAAGACAAAGTTACCTAAAATTTATGATTAAACTTAAAATAAATTAAACTAAATAGAAAGCACTTGACAGAACAATAGCTTGTTAGACTGTTACTGTGAAACAGAAAACCAGAGTGAAGTTCTGGCAAGTGTGAAGTAGTGACACACTTCTGTGCCTCTTCTCTTGATTTTTCTCAAAGTACCTTAGGTCTGGAAAGTACTCACTTTTCTACTTTAGTAAAACAAATCACAGTAAAATATTCTGCTAAGGTGTAGCATTCTCAGTAACTCAATCACAATATATAAGACAGTTATTTAATTAAGAAAACATGAACCATTACTTCTGCCAAAACAGTTGGGAGGTTGATGGGGGGCAGTTCTACAAAAGAGAAGAGTGATGGAGTTAATAAATCTTGTATGATACCAAACACATGTAAAGTGTGAAGTGACCAGGTACTTCTAATTTTGTAGCTCATAAAAATATTTTTTGCTGAATTGTGGCATAAATTACTGAATCTAGAGCAGCCATGATAATGGGAAATACTAAATTGCCAGATTTACTTTTTTTCTAAATTGGTAAAGGAGCTACAGGATCAACCAGTATTTTTCTGATTCAGCCCTCAGATGTACAAGGGACTGTAGAGGCTGTCCCTTTGAGAGGGATCATTCTCTTCAGCATGCAGACTAGAAAAGTGATGCATTTTAGTCTTGTACGGAGCTGTGTCAAGTCCTGCTGCCTTTCAGTCTTTCTGGCCATGTAGCTTCTCTCCCATTCTTGGCTACTGCCCTTAGACACTCCTAAACAGCAGGAGTCAGAGGATTCCTGTGTACTAATAAACTAAACCTGGGAGTGTTCCTAGGAATTGGTGCTTTATAATTTGTACTTTTAGAAAGGTCCCTGCCAGACTTTGGTTCTGTATTGTATAACAATTCATAGGCATTATCAGAATGCTTAAGGCCCTATGAGTGGTTTGGAGGTTATGAAAACTTACTGATAGAGATGTAAGCTGTTCCCTGCCAGCTGGCTTGAAATGAATGGAAATGTTTCTGGGCACAGTTTCATTTCTTAATAGAGATGTAACCAGAGATCCTTTAGCTTCTCAACCTACACTGGCCTTGAACTATTTTCCATAGCATACTCCTGGATATTTTGGAAATAAATGACAGGGACCAAAATTAGCATCTCTCTAACCTTAAAAGAAGAGATGGAGGTGGAATTCTCATTCATGTTCAGTGTAAAATTTCCCACAGAGAATGACACCAGATGAGTTCTTTGCTGGAGATTTGATCCTATTTTCATCCCTGTTATGGTCAATTCCATTTTACATGTTCATTTTCTGTGGCCTTTTCTGTGAGAATGTCCTTCAGCAGGAGGTGGATGCTTTAGGTTGTCATGGCTAGATTTGAATAATTTGCTTGGAGGGATCAGAGCTTCATGGGTTTTGTTTCCATATGATGACAGAATTTAATCCTAGAATGAATGAGTTTCAAATCTTTATTTAAAAGTTCAAGTAACAATATTAAGTGTAGTTGTGATGCTTTGTGGATCAGTTCAACACCTGGCTGTCTGTGAAATATGTTTTTCAACACATTTCAAGGCCTTCTTAAAGGAAGTGTGCTATTTTTGCCGAAGTCAAAACTATTTCTGCTACAAGGCTTCTCCATAGTATGTAATTTTCACAAATGGTTGCCTCTAGTCAGTGTTACCTCTTTATAGAAAGTGGCTAGCAACACTTAGTTGGTGACTTAGCTCTTGTAGGACAGCTAAAATAACCAGTGGCTAAAATATCAGTTAGCATCTTGAATATTTTGGATTTTTTATATTTAAGAGGAAACTTACAGAAGACTTTAATCAGCTTCTAGGAACTTCCTATGATAGCTTCTCTGTGCTAAGTGTTTCTACTGCAGACCAAAATGCCTTTGGAAAATACTCATTCAGTATCTGTCAATCAGTACATTGGTGATAATACAACATTCTCTCCATTTTACTGCTGGATAATATACATGGGGTGTATGGTTCTGTACACCTTCTCTATCCTGCACATGTTTACTGGCTTTACTGCTTTCTTAAACACACCAGGAATTTGACAAACAAAGCAACCAGAGTAACTGAGGAATCATTTTGAGTTTAGATATTAAAAAGTGTTACATTCAGTAGTGTCAAATAACACTGAGCTTCTTTTTATATCAGCAAATAGTTTGGTGGAAGAGACCTTTCCAGAAAGTAATTGGTGTGATTTGATTCACTGAGCTTTAAATTCATCTCTTTGTGATGTACCAACCCAGGGTTGAGACCTGTACAAATGAGGTTAGTTTATGGATTGTGTGAGACAATACCCTCAGGGCTGTCTTCCAGAATGTGAAGTTTCATGAATTGAACCTGATGTCGCCAGTTCTCCTGCTCTGGAATTCTGTTGATTGTATTTCTCTCTGAGTGATCTGGAGCTTTGGTCTGTGCTTTAGGCTGGACTCACTTTCTGCACAAAGTAATCAATATAGTAAGGCAAGATGCAGCAATAGCAGTCTTATTGGACAAGGCAGTTATTTCAAGGTAATCTAAAAAGCACCAGACTTCTGCATTTATTTCCAGATACTCTTCATTCTGTTTAGTATAGATTTCACTTGCTTTCTTGCATGGATGCTGAAGTGGCTTTTGGGATGAGCACCCTTACAATGGTCTAATATAAGAAATTCCTAGCTACTAATAGGAGAAATTATGGAAGATCTCCATGTTCACCTGTGTAGCAGAACAGACACCTTTTCAGACTACTGTGCACTAAAGCACATAGTCTAGGATGTCAGGATCTGAAATCAACTCAAGTTTCACCTTTGTGAAACTTTCACTTCACAAATGGAGAATTCCTTAGAAAGATAGGAATCTTGCCAATTTGCAGTTTATACTGGTTCACTTGAGGTATGGTGTTCAAGATGAGGACATTCTCAGGAAGGATGTACATAATTCGGTTGTGTGCGTTTTGAGTACAGCTTTAGCATTTTTGTGGTACTGGTATAGGCCTCAAAATTGGCTTGAGGGATGTTCTGGTGTGTTGAAAGTGAGCATATGTGACTCAGTTATCTTCTAACTTTCTATTTCATCATTTGTGCTGATAGCTAAATTACTTGGATATAAATTTTGTAGTCAGAATGAATAAAAATTCCTGCTTCTGTCATTTTTCTCTTTGAGCGGAGATACTATAATTCCAACTTCTGGCAGGATCTTTGGACTTTTCTGTGGTGTATAATAAAATTCTGGCCATTTGAAAAGCTGACAAAAATCTGCCTAGTGTTGTCTCTTTGTATTTTGGAATTTAAGTATAAAGTGTATTTGTTCAGGGTGATATTCAAAACCAATAATATTTGATTGTGGTAAAGTTTTGTATGAAGGAATTTGAAAATATCATGCTGTTTATTTGACTGATAGTTCACTACATATACATATGTTTTCAGATGAGAATTCAAAGATCAAATGCACGTATTTGATTCTTTGGTTTTCCCCAACCAACTATGAATACAGTTGTTAGTGGAGGATCATGTTGTTGCTAACCATGTTGTTTCCCCACATAATAAAGACAAAGGGAGGTTCTCAAATTAGCACCATTTTGGGAGTCATTTAAGATCCTTTTCTTTAATATTGTACCAGTCCTTCACTGATTTACAGCAGGACTGGAGGGGGCCTTGGCCTATTTGCTAGTGTGTTTTAGGGCACTGTGCGTGTTCCTGGTCATGCACTGCCAGAGGGGCCCTGTTGCTGCACAGCCTTCCTGTCCAGATCATAATTCCATCTGGAGATAACTGCATAGACACTGGAAAGATGTAACAGAAATGTCTTACAGTTGGTAATATATTCAGTACTAGCCTTGTTTCTGCATGAAAAAATCACATTTAGGTCTAGATTTTATTTTTTTTTTCATGTTTGAAGGAAAAACTTTATTTTACTGAATCAGGAGGAATCAGCATTAGTGAAAGTGTATTCCACACTGGGGTTTTCTGGGAGTCTGATTTTTCAAAAGACACTGTTAGATATAAATATCTTTAAACAGTCAGTAATTTTACAGAAATATGTAATTAAACATTGCATCTAGACAGCTGAAGAGGTCTATTTCACAAAATTCTGTGGATAACATTAAAGACTATGTGGTTTTTTTCATTAAATATGTCACAAAGCATACTTTCTTATCATTGGTATGCTGAGAAGTGTACTTGAATTTCCTGGTTTTTATTTTGCTCAAATATTGGACTGGGTTTTTTAAGAAAAAAAAAAATTAAAAGCTGGATAGTATTAAATCTTCCTAATAAGCAAGTCTCTCTTCCACTTAATTTGTGCTTTTGTTGTGGCTAACAAATAATTTGCTGTATGGGTTTTTCTGTACACCATTGATAGAATATACAAGCTTGTCATCCTAGTGTGCTGGAAATGCTACACTCAAATCAAGTGTTCCTTTCTGGTTTTGTATATCCTCACCTGCTCCTCACTGTAAATCATTGAGATGTCAAGAGCAGTGATTAATTAAGCTGCACGTGCAAGTGCTTTTTTTCACCTGTCAAGTAGGAAGAAAACTTACTATAGTGAATTGAGTGATGCTGTTTAATTAATTTCTTTTTTATTCCAAGCTCTGAGATTTGCAGAAATATTTTACAGTCTAATTTTCATTAACATTTCTATATTAATAATATGGTGTGTTTGGGGGCTATGACTATCCCAGATTATACTATAGGAAGGGTGGGTAGTGTTTAAGGCTGTGGGAAGATAAAGAATCATGGTCTTGAATCTGCATGTATTTTTATCTCATGCTAGTCAAATGACTTTAAACTGTCCTCTTGTTTGAATAAACCAATTAATAGTGCCTATCAAATTCTTATTTATATTTATGTATTGTAATATGGATGTAATTTTATTGGAATTTGAAAAGCTTGGATGTTTTTCACAGTCTCGGGGCAAACAATGAAATTAAATTGTATAGTGATCTTAATCTATTATTAAAAGGTCCTGGAAAGGAAGATTACAAGGTAGATTCAGGTTTTGAATCAGTTTTGCCATTGGTTTAGCAGCGGGTGGGCAGGCAGATGCCTGCTCAGAGTAGAACCTATTGCCATTTTTCACCATTGATAGAGTAGCCTTTCAGAGTCAATGAGCTCTGTCAATGTGAGCTTGTCAAGGCTACAACTTCATAGACCTGAGAGGCGGTTTGAGAGGTCAGCCCTTTTCAGGTTTGCTGTGATGCAAATGAACTTTAATGCTTAAACAACTATTGGAATTTTTATGTCTGCTCCTTGTTCTTTTTTCTTCACAAAGTCATTGACGAGACATTCAGTGCTTTTTAAATTGGAAGTTGCATTGTGCTAAAGACCTAGTACAGATTTACGGAGGGCTGAAAGCAGTTAGATCATGTTCTTTTCATGGTGCGATTAGAATCAAATCGATTTCCCTACAGCCTTCAGCATTCAGATGGCAATTTTAACAAAGCTTGGGGGCTAGACAAGGGACAAAACGACTGAACTGAATGTTAATTACACTCTGCAGCCTTATTTTCTTTTGATTTGGAGCTGACTGGCAACTAAATTAACAAAAGTGTGACCATAACTGCTGCCCTATTTTCATTTAAAAGGAGAGCAGACTCTAAAAGGCTATCTTTACAAAGAAACAAGTGAGGTCTACTGATTATTGTTAAAGGGCACTGTCTTTAAAAACATAATAATAAGAATAACCCCAAAAATACTCAATTTCCAATTGATGTGATGAATTAGTCGCTGGTATGTCCACCTTTTGATAATTCCTTAGCTTGTGATTTTAAAATAAAACATAATAAAAAAATTGCTGTAATGAATACTGATAGATAGCAATGATCTAATTTTTAATCATGTGACCACAGTACATGCTTAGCAGTGTTTCCCCACAACTGCTTAAGTATTAAGCTGGAGGATATTTGAAAGCCAAGATGTTAATATTTGGGGGTAAATGAATAATTTGTTGTCTAATTTTTATTTACTCAGACATTTGTTTCTCATGACAGCATTTAGTTTGGTTTGTTAAGGTTGATTTACAGTATTAGTATTTTGTAGTAATAACAGCAAGATGCTTTCTCATCCTTTCCCCTCACCCCTCTCTGCCTTCTAAGGAAGCTGCAGCTGCACTAAGTTGTATTTGATCCTTGTCATTGCTCTGTCCTTTTGCACCTGCAGCTCTGTTGGTCTCATCTTAACACCTGGCACCATGAATTATCCTCTTTTTATTCACTGTCTGTAGCAAATCCCATTTAGAGCTAAGCAATATATATTCTGGCAGTCAAATGACCATAAATGTCAGTATGTATTTCTCAAATGTAAATATAACTGAATAATTATATTCAAAATGCTGTGAAACTTTGCAGCACAGAATGTCCTTTAATTCTTGCATGCATAATCCTAAAAAGCTGTGCAGAACAGCTTTCAAGATTCTCTGTCTGAAATGTCAAGTGTGGATGACACAGGCAGTAAACCTTTCCCTTAGAATCCTAAACACTGGGTTTGCTGTCCATACAGATCACAAACTTAGTAATGCTTATTTGTTGAATTTACTGTAACTTTCTGCATTTGCTTTGTCACTTTCTAAAATCTGGATATAAATGTAACAAAATTTCCTCATTTATTTAGAGTATTGTGTATTTGCACTTGACCAACAGCAGTGCAAAACAGTTTGCAACATTTGTGAGTTTATATGCTGACCTTAAAAGCAGTACATTTAGATCACTGTTCCTGCTTTTTATTCTTAGATCACTTCGAAATTTCTGTGATTTTAAAGTTAAAACTGCCATAAGAACCAGTGAGCATACATATCAACAACAGTTTTTGTTCCAAAGTGGTTGAATGTACTTACTTGGCTATCATAAAAAGCTGTTTCTGCTCTAGATACTGTTTAATACCAGACAAGTTTTGAAAGTACTACAGACCACCTTGTACTCAGTCACTGTCCTGTACCTCTCTCCTTTTCACACAAAAGCAGCTGCAAAACAAAGTTTTTCTAAAACCAGTCAAGAGTAAAATTCTTTCTCATTTGTCTTCCAGACACGAAGATCGATTGAGAAGTTATTAGAATGGGAAAACAATAGGTTATACCACAAGGTGAGTGCCGCAGGGAGCAGCTTCGTACTGTTGGAGTTTGAATTGCACAGTATGGAAACAGATGCTTTTGTTGAACGAAAAATATGAAAGGTGAACAAATGGGCTAGTCTGTGTGCTGCAGTAAAATACAGCTCATTTTTCTTCTTTTTCTTTCCTCCTTGTCTAGCTGTGCTTGCATTGGAGACTAAGCAAAAGGAAATGTGAAACGAATAACATGATGGAATATGTAAGTTAAAGGGCTGTTTTGTGAGTTTCTCTATTAAATGATCATTTATTTTGCTTCTGATCTTATTCTTTTCATGATTATTAATCAGTAAAGGTGTCAGGAGCTTAATCGCCTGAGTGCAAGGATTTTCTACGGTTCACAGATGCATGGTTTCATGTGCAGGACTGATTTATAAAGTTATGAATGACTTGAAAACAAGGCTTCACTGTGTTCTGAAAAATAATAAATTAATTGCCAAGATAAAATAGCTTGAACATGTGCTGATGGAGTGTGAAATTTTAGATGCTGTATAAAGAATAACCACAACTTTGGTTACGCAGCAAGTCAGATATGGCTATTTTATATAATGCTAATCAAGTCCAAAAGTATGGAAGAAGACCTTTCAACTAAGCTATTGGAGCTTAAGAAACCTTTAGCCTTTTTAGATTTTAACTGCCCCTTACCTCAACTATCTTGAAAATATCTTTATCTTGAATTTGTGTCACTAAAATATTTTTAAGGCAGTCTCTGGAGTTTTAATCTACTTCAGCCTTTGGCTGAGATTCCATGAACTGTTCTTGGAAATATACAGTGAGAAGCGCTTTAAAATGAATGATGTCCTGTGTAGGATTTCAGTTTGTTTAGCTTGCAACTTGTTCTTTGCTGTTCTTATTTCCATTTTCAATATATTTTGGAAATACATGAGATAGGATGAAATTAAGCTGCTAAAATGTAAGAAACATTAGAATTTCCATAATTTCTTTTAATGTTTTAGTAAGGCTGTAGGAAGGTTAGCTTTTAAAAAATAAAGATTAGCTTTAGAGAAGTATCTACTGCATTAGTTCTAATTTATCTGTGATCTTCCATTATGCAGCACTGTGTCTGTTCTTTAAAATAACAAAGTTATAATGCATACAAAAATTCTAAACGTGATTCAGCAGTTCAAAATTATATTAAAATGGTCTTTAACTTTTAGTCTTCTCCTTTTCCCTGTCCTTCCTCTAGATCTTGCCTGAAATACAAGGTCTTCAAAAAGAATGTTTTACAGAATGTCTCTATTCAGTTCACTGAATAAATACTTTTTGTAAAATTTATTCTACTGAATATTTTAGGTTAGATATATGGGTGTGGCTAAAAAATGGAATAAATCAAATTTCAGAGAGTAGACTTAAGCTTTGCCTAAATGAAGCATTTATATTTTGCTGAAAACTTTATTTTTCTACAGGAGATATTGTCAACTCCAAAGTTCTGCAGATTTAATTGGAAAAAATATAATTTGAGTTTGTAAATACTATGGCCCAGCAACATTTACAGATGAAAATTCATTCTATTAAATATAACTTCAAAACAGTTGACCTGTTTACTATAGTAATATATGCATGGGCATATAGTTTTACAGGATAAAGGTCAAAGATTTTATTTTCAATTTGTGAAACGTCTGGTATTATCTTTGGGTATACTTAATGAGAAAATTTTTACAAAACCTCACTGTAACATTCTCACTTTCAGTGAACTGCTTTGTCTTTCAAAGCTGCCTCTAATATGATTATGATTTAATTTAAAATAATAAACACCTATCCTCAACTTTTCACAAAGCAGATGATTTAAATTAGACTCTTGTATCCAAAACTTGGTGTCTCACCAAAATGAGGTTTGAAATCTACTGTAGTAGATGTTAACTTATATAAATAATTAATTAAATTAAGAAAGACAAGATAATCGTATACCTTTGGAGTAAACACACTGCTCCAGCTTTACTTCTTGCTCCCTTTCTGAAAACTTGCCTGAATATCAGAAGCCCTGATATCTCTACAGAATCCAGTGGTTGACTCAGGTCAGTGATCAGTGGATTTTGAGCAGTTTGCATCTCTTCTGAAAATAAGTGACTTCTGAATATCTCGAAAAATAAACTTGTAATTCAATTTCAGTGTTTGTTACTCCAGAAGTACTTACCTTAGAAATAAAATTGGAGATTACTTACTTTTATTTTCTGAGGCTTGGTATGCTTGCAGAGATAGAAGTCTTTATTCTCTAAGCAGCTAAGTTGTATTCTCCTTTACAATCAAAAACATAGAAAAATAATTTTTAACTTCTAAAAAAGGTGAGTTTCCCTTACAAGTATATAAAATCCTTATTTATGTTATTTGGTGCATTTATTTGTTTATAAATCAGATCATGCTGCTGTGTTATGACTGTCTCCGAAGAGAGAACATGCACAAGTCAACATTTTCTTTAAGCTTCCTATTTAAAGAGGATAAATACTTGGATTGTGTTCTGGAGTGAGCACTATAGTATACATAGCTCAGAAAAACATAGTTTAAATTTGAATTGAGAGCGTAAGAATAATCACGCAAAACCATTAGTCAAGTTCTTGTTAATTACTTGAACATTTGTCGATACGGGAACTTTGCAAAATTTGGTACAGTTTTTTATACAGGTATTGTACTATAAACATGATTTAGAATCCTGTATTAAGTGGCAACAATTCTGAAGGAGGTGAAATTGCAATTGAAAATTAACTTTCCATGCATTGTGCATTCAGGAGATTTGTTTATTTTTTTTTAAATGAATACATTTATCTCTTCCATAGTTTTGTCCCAATAAATAAATTACTGCGTAACAATTCTTTAATATAATTAGCTTACTTCAGTTTGTGTTTCATATCAGCAGGCAAACTTTTCCAGTTGAATTTGATTCTTTGAATATTGGTTTTCAACCCCAAACCAATTACCATACATGACTTTTCTAATGGTCTCCTACCTGAGGCAAATGCCATGATTTTTTTTCTTTTCATCACAACTTGATGTACTAAAAAAAACCAAACCCAAAACCATGTGAATTATTATTGTGATAGATAATAGGATTGCTACCAACTTTAATACATTTTTTTTTCTTTTTATACAGGTCATCCTTATAGAATTTTTACCAAAGACACCGATTTTTCGACCAGATTAGCATTCGATTTATTTATAGAGACTTATTCAAGTATGTTGTCTTTCCAATGGTGCCTTGCTTGGTGCTCTCCTGGCAGTGATATAACATTGGTTCTACAGAATCTTGTGGTGTTTTCATTTGTTTTCTGTTTGTTTGTTTTGGGTTTTTTTTGTGTTTGCTTGTTTGTTTTGGTATATTTTTGGTTGGTTAGTTGTTTTTTGTGGGTTTTTTAAATAACAGTATGTTCTACTAGGAATATGGTCAAACTCTGCAAAGTAATTTGACACATGTTATTTACTACTTAAGTTATTTTTACTTTTGCTACTTCTGTTTATTAATGTATCTTGATTTTCAAAAGTCTTTTATATGTGTGCGCGTGTGTGTACATATATATATTACTATAAATACACAGCTGAAAATTATATACAAGTGAACAGGTATTTTTTTATCCCAATATGATACAACTGATTGAGTGTACATTGTGTAAATCCCTTTAGTCATTCATTTACATGCTGAAGTTCCTTCTGAGTATTGGGAAGCTTCTGTCAGTGACTAGTCAATTGTAAATACTTTTATTTCTTTTTGGGACATTGACTAGTCCCTTCCAGCAAAAGAAGGAGGCAGATTTCTTTTTGAAACGGTGATTTTTGGAACCCAGATGTTGTTAGTAGAAATCTCTATGCTCTTCATGAAGAAACCTGTCAATTGGTTCTGAAAAAGTTTGGCTTTAAAAAAGTGAAAAAAAAAAAAGGCAGCCAAGTGGAATTATTTTACTCAGACTCGAAGCATCACTGAGAGCATTGCATGCATCTGGTTAGTAGAACTCAAGATCACAAAAGTATGTTATTGTTGCATTTTATAATGTAGCTGTTTTAATTCAGTCAATTGCCATGTGCCAGCTTTATTCATACTGTTTACCAGATCCTGTATACAGGGGTGCAGAAGGACTTGTTTTACTAAAACTTAATTGCCCAAGAAGATCTTTCATGAGTTTCTTTGTTTATTTTAAAGCCACATAAGCAGAATAAAGTTATTGAAGAATTCTTGAACAGTGCAGTTCCAGATGAGAATGCCATGTATTAAAAGTAATCAAAGCTGGGTGCACTGGGCAACAGTGTAACTTTAAATGTGTTAGGCAATTATTTATTGCACCCTTTCTTTTGCTCATTTTGGTTTACAAAGGTTATTTTCTGCACAAGTATAAGACTTTTTTAACTGGATATATGATGTATGCTTGGGTCAGGCCAGTTGTATTTCATTTCTTCTGATTATACTTTAGTTGTACATATCTTCACACATAACTTCTGGGTTTTTTTTTAATTGCAACTCTCATATTGTAAAATTTGCTTTAGATATCTAAAATTACAGTATGCAAAATTGATGTAAGTTACGAACGTGTTCCTTGTACAGTTGTGTTAGCAAGCAATAATGTGAATATATGAAAAAAACAGATATACTCTGCTTAATATTTGTATGAATGAGAAGTTGATACCACTACAAGAGTAGTCTTCTCTTTTTAATCTTTTAAATACAAGTTTTATTTCAAGGTCATGTATTACAGGTACCTTGATGCTGTGAACTATTTTTCTATGTCTTCAAAATATTTATTCTCTGTAACATATTCCTTAGTGAGTATTATATTCCTAAATTGTTCACAGTGGGAGTGGTCTAGAAAGTTTTAAGTTTTCTTAAATCTAAGTCTTCTGTATCTGTTCCCAAAATTCATCCTTTGCTCAGCTTTCATCTGTGGATTCCTACTGTTCACTTTGAAAATAGCTCAGCTATGCATTTCATACAAGCCAACAAGGGTGTTTCTTTGACTTGACAGAATATGATTTTTAATTAACAAATCCCAGTTTTGTGCTGGCCTCAGTCTTCTGAGTGCCACCCGTGGTTTCTCTATAAAGTAACTGTTTCTGATTATCTAAAAATCAATTTCAGCCTCTTCTTGAGTACAAATCTGGGTCTGCTGCTGCACCCCTCTCACCCAGAAGTATTAATTATAACCTTGGACCAGTTACAGCCTGTGGGAGGACAGAAACCTAACATTGATGGTAGCAGAGACTGGGGAGGTTGGAGGTGCAGAGAGGTTGGAATTGAACAGAAGTGATAGCTGGTGATAAATACTTATGGCTAGAAATATATATTCATTTCTTTAAGTGTCAAATTTCAATAAAATTAATATTGGATCATATGAGGCCTAGGTTTTACAAAAATTTTCATTTGACTATAATTTGTGTCATAGATGCTGTTTTCCACTGATGTGGAAATCCCTCCACTCCAGTGGAGGATATGGCTTGTGATATGTTCATAGCAGCTATTTGCCACCGTTCACTACTCAGACTTCCCATAGTATGTTCTGTTCATGTCCACAGCTACCTTGCCAGCAGCACCCAAACTCAGTGACAGTCAAGCTGCTTTGGGTGAGATGTGTGCTGAGAGCAGGGCAGTGAATAGTGTGGCTTACAGGTTTACAGAGTAGCCAATTAGTCAAGCTTCCACATTAATGGTGGTGATGCTTAAGATCTTGTCTACTTCTAGGTGCACCAACAGTCATAGGCTTGGTTAGCAGGCATTTCTGTATTTTAGCTGTGACTTTCTTTATAAGAAATAATACACAGATCCAAAGTAGAACTCTGAGCAATCAAAAAGTTAAATTCCTTTGTAAGGAGGCCAGACTTACTCCCTCAAAAGCGGTTTTGGATATTTTATTAAAACAATGTCTCTGACTTAAAATATAATCAGGAAAGTTGAGAAACTGCCTGTATAGAGAGATGAGTTTTATTTCAGAAGTGGTACTTGCCTGAAGAAGTAGTACATTCACCTAGTAAGAATGTTACAAAACATTTTCATACAGTCTCTTTCAATTCATTAATTACAATGATGGAAATTGAAGATGGCAGGAGCTTTAATCAACTGTTCAATGCCTGCAGCAGTTGTCAGGATTTTCTTTTGATGTTGCTTCTGAAATACTAAATCTATTTATTTTGATTGCTAGTGAGAAGACATATATTACCTATTTTGTCACTTGGCAAAGAAGGAAATTGCACAGTTTGAGCAGACCAGAAGCTATAGTAGACTTCCAGGACACAGCCTACTCTTTGCTGAAATAACTGTTACATTATACTAACTTGTTTAGCTTCTTGCAACTCAGCAATTCCTACAAATAATCTTATCTTTTTCAAATTTCCCTGAACAGTAAAGTTAGGTATCAAGTTGATATTAATCATTTAGCAAATTATGCTAATTATGCCTGTTTCATCGTCAGCCTGCTAAACTAATGGTGAAGGCATCAATGAATCCCTCTGAGAGCTAATTATTATTTTTAGATATAGTCGCCTTTAACTGGTGAATAAAGATTTCTTTCTTACTGTAATATAGTAGAAACAAGTTCTTTTATATTTTTTAGTCATAGATTGAAGTAAATTCTGAGGGAGAAGGACTCCCTCTCTGACTCTACATAAAGAATTCTGAAGAGCTCATCTGTTGTTAAATAGCTTTGACTTGAAGTTTATATTGGGATTGACAAACTTCACCAGAAATGAAAATGTTTACAGAGATAGGTTACAGGAAGTCGGTAAATTTTTGTAATAGGTTAGTAACAGTAATTTTAATAAACTATTTATGCAAATTCAAAATTTCCCACAATAGTTAAACCTGAGTAGAATAGTTTGTAAAAATTTTTACAGTACTTAGGTGTAAATTCTAATCTTTAAATCAATTTGTTAAATTATGTGTTTTTGTAATTCTCAAGACCATGATGTTTAAATGTAATATGCTGTCTCTCAGATACAGGCTTATTAAAAGTCAGTTTTAATTTTATTTTTTTTTTCTAAAAGTCATTATTTAGCCCCAAAGATTGTAGGGAGAGCTTTAAAATGCAACGTGTAACTGCTCAGAAGCCAGGAGCCAAGGAAAAAGAACTTGTCTTTATTCCTTTCCCTCCACCCCCCACCCCAAAGTCTTAATTTTAAATTGGTCCCCTTGTTTTGGAGCCCTAGTTTATGGGTTTTGAGCAGCTGGCAATAATGCAAATTGTCCACCAAAAACCCCATTTGAATTCTGAACAGTTTAAAGAGATCACTTTAATTGAAGAGGTGAAAGACTTGTTAAGCAAAGAAAATCCGTGGTTCTTTTAAGTTCTCCCAGCACTGCTGTTGAGTAATTAAAAGAAGGATCATGATGACCCTACATTAGGTCAAAATCCAGATGATTTTATGTAAAGGAAACACTCAATTAGAGAGGTCTCAGAGCCTCAAATATCTTGGGGTTTTATTAGTGACTTATTAAGGGTAAGTGGTGCTGGCTAGTTTTGTATCTGTGACTAAGATAATTTATGTTACTCTTCAGCAACCTTGCCTATGAAAAGAAAGCATTTCAGAAATCTGTATTCATCACACTGCTAATTTGTTCTAATTTCTGTGCTTCTCCCTATAGCCACGTTGCATTTCCATGACAAACAGCTAAGTGTATGATCATTATAATGCCTTTAATAGCCATATTGTAGGTAGAAATATTAACTTCTCAGGGACTAATAGGAAATATGAACATGGAATTAATGAGCTGAATGCCTATCTGCATGAAGGCTTACTTTGCAAATGTCACCCTAGAAACTTGATTGTAATATGCATGACCATTATGAATGTTATCAATATAAAGTTATGAGAGCTTCTTTTACCCTGTATTACTAGGCTGCTGAATGTCAAAGTATGTTGGATAAGGATAAATGAAGGGGGATTTTTTTCTGATTTGGATGGAGCTTTTATTTCTAATGGTGCTACCTTCTTAATTCCTATGTTTATTCTTTGTGAAGTTCTCTCTGTCGGCTGGGTGAATCAGGGGATATTGGTGTACTAAGAAAATAGTATCATTCTTCTTAAGGAAGTAGAATAATTTCAAGGGGAGAAGTATTCTAAAGTGAAAAAATTTTCACTACTGAAAACATGCATTTATTCTTCATTAGATATCCATTTGTATTGTTTTGTTGGTAACAGGACTTTGCAGTTCATTCATTTTTGTGCTTTCATCTTTCTGCACATTGAGATTTCAGTCAGTGTAGGCTGAATTAGGAACCATGCTTGAAAAATTAAAACCCCTTATTCCTTGTATGAAACTTCATATGTCAACACTTGTGCTGGTGTATGTATGTATGTATCCCTATCACATAGCACCTGGGTAATACACATCTTTTATAAAACTACTTTTTATTGGTTTCATGGAAGTTGTTCTTTAAAAAGAAGTCTTCTGGTTTGTTTAGCTCATTAATATTTCATTAAGATTTATTTTCTTGAAAAAGGATTAATAGATGCTTGGCTCTTCAACATACAACAGACCAGTAAGAACAATTTAGTGAGGCAAAAGATGAAACATAGGAATTAGGAGAAGCAACACTTCAAAGATTGGATTTGGGGATTAGGTTTAGAGTTCTGTGAGTATCACAGAAAACAGTTTTGAAATTAATAAAATGGTATTGAATGATGCAATAAGCAAAAGCTAGCACTCCATTTCAGTAATTATGTAGACTGTGTGTTAACTTTCGTTCACTTTTTTATTTTGGTGTGTTATTAATTTATTTTGGTTATGCTCTAGTGGATAGACAGTTCTGCTATCATGCAGAATAATAATGCAGAAGGTAAGCTTCCTCCTAAACTCAGCATCTCTTCGTTTAAAATAGCCAGACCAAAATGGAATTGCTGATGAGAGCTGCGCTGAGTACAGAACAGTCTTTTCCTAGGCTGGAGCCTGTAATGCATGGCTAATTGTTTCCAAAGAAAATTCTTGACCTGTCCAGACAGCTCCTGTCATGTGACAGTATATCTAAGGCCCACAAGTAGGATCCAGTTAGTACAATTTAAGTTCAGGTAAGTAAGACTTTTGTAGTTAATTTAGTTTTTACAGAGAAGGGAACCATTGACAAATGCTCAATTTTTGAGAGCATTTATAAGATTTTATAATGTTTATTGAAACATGTTTTTTTGTTGTTGTTTGCTCCTCATTTATAACTTAATATTTGAAAGTTACTTTGCCTTGTATTGAAACTAGACTTAGTAGTCAGCTGAAGACTTTTTTTTGTTACGGTATTTTAGGTTTATGAATACATTTTTTTAAGTCATGTTTAGAAATGTTTCCAAAAGTCGTATCCTGATGCAATGTAACTGATATTTTTAGTGGCTGTATGTTTAACATGGTTTCATTGTGCTGATATAAGCATCTAACTCATCCACTCCAAGTGTTTATCTCTGATCCTTTTATGCTAGCAATAGGCTTTCTAACTTGTTAGGATATGCAGTGTACCTTCTGGTTAATATTGTCAGTGAACAGTTTGGCTCAGTGAGATAACAGGGAGTACAAAGTAGTTCCTGATTTGAAAAGAGTAACCAGATTCTTGTTTTGATAAAGGATGGAGTATGGCAATCAGAATATGAATTAATTCAGAACATAAATTGGCAAGAGAACAGTGAACTACAAAACAGTGCCTAAATGTTGTGTGCTAAATTAGACCTGTCTAACTCATGTTGCTTAAAAAAAATTTATAGAGAATTGCATCGACTGTGTGTGCTTAGGAAAGATCTGTTAAATGTATGAAGCAGTGATGGTAAATATGTCACTGAAAAGATATTGCCATCAAAAGGGAAAACTTAAAACCCATACTTTGGAGTATGTTAAAAATCCATTTCAAGCAGAAAACATGTAAGCAATAATTTAACCTAAAACTGGAAATTAAAGAAGCTGCTACTTACAGAGAGACTTGATGTTAATTTTGCCTGTTGGGCATCTCTCCTCTCATGAAGAATTTAGAAAGATAGGGTTGCTGTGATTTCCCCTATTGTAACATTCCTCTTCAAGTATCCTAAGTCCGGGTGAGAGACTCCAAGCTTAGAAGCCAGTACTGTGTTTACAGGGTGCACAGCTTTGGGAGGAGAAGATAGGAATAAAAGGACTTCTTTAAGGCTGCACAATTGTATATATGCATATTTAAAAATATTTAACCGTGTCTGCTAAATTACCGAGGCTAATCTATTGTTGAATTATAGAATATTATTTAATACATCAACATTGTTTTTTTCCTGACCTGACCCAGAATTGGAATGGACTCCAATAAAACTTTTTTTAAAGCATTTCTTAAGTTGTATGTATTATAAACTAATAAAATAATTGTTAACCTATCTTCTAAGCCTTACTGTTTTTCATCTGTGGTGGGAGGGGGTAGTAGGGAGAGGAAGAAAAAACTTGAGAAACTGCTGTGTTGTGCAATGGTCTCGTCTTCACTGATACTTTTAGTCTAAATGGTGGGGGGAGGGGTTGGTAAGAAGGGAGAGAAAATTATTTTGGGTAATTTAAGTGACTCTAGGACTGGAGTTAGCAAATTACAGGCATTGCCTGTCTTAAGTGTTTCAAACTGTTTTTTCATTAGGTCTGCATTTGGAGTTCTTTAAGCTTTTCAAGCACTAATGATAGTAGGATTTATTAAATGTACAGTCATTATGGTTGAATGGTGATTTTGAAGCTGTGTCTACGCTTTAATGTTTTGTTCACGTGCTCTCAGAAAAGATAGGGTTTCCATCTAGTTGAGGCAGAACCACCTATTCAGAAAGGAATCATTCCCATTCATGCAATTCACATGTTTTTCACACCATCCGATATGAAGTGTTAGCATTAATCTTACGAACAAAAACTAAGTCTGCGCTCTCCGCCATGCCGAGGATGGCCTTGGTTCTCATCAGCCGCAGCTTTTCCTTGCATGAAGCATTTTAAGCAACTTGGTTACTCTAGTATGGAAGTCTTGACAGCCTCTTTTTAGTGTAGGTGTGTATAATGTCTCTAGCATATATGGGAGGGTGTGTTGGACATGCTCATGTCCCAACGTGCGGGTGGGGAGGGGTGCTCCCGCCCGGCGCTGTGAAGCATTCCGGGTGTTGTAATGTGGGCTTGCAAAGTGGTAGATACAATGTTGCTGAGCAGAAAAGCGCACGATAGATTTAATGTAGCCAATTGTGTACTTTTGAAAAAAAGAGTAACTGTTCAGTGTGAGTTAATTTTGGATTTTTTCAGCATCTCTCTTTTAGGCTTTGTGCTGCATTCTTCTAGACAAATGCGTATTCCATGTGGGCCACTGTTCTGCTAAATGCTCTCAGTTCTCCTTTTGCAATCAAGATTATGTTGCTAAGGAGATTTTGCTTTTATTGGTGCCATTGATTTGTGTTAATACGTTTTGAATACCTCTCGGTATTCTTCCGTAGACAAGGCCAAAAGAAAAACTTCCCTGAGTTTCCCGATTTACATCACAAATGGAGCGGTGGTGTAATGAAGCCGATATAAAGTGGGCAGTTGAAAGGGAACTAAAGAAGGGCACTCAAGTGAGAAATGAAGAAATGTGCCGAGAGCGGTCTGCGGGCCGCCTCCGGCCCAGCTGCGGGAGCGGGACGGGCCCGGCGCCGGGGCAGGGGGACAGCCCGCGCCTCCGGCCGCCCGGACCACCCACTCACCGCGCCCCGGCCCCGCGCCTTCACCCGCCCGCCGCTGCCGCTTCCGCCCGCCGCGGGGCACGGCCGCGCCCTCCCGGCTCCCCGCCGGCACGGCCAGCGCGGGGGAGCTCAGGAGCGCGGCCTCCGCAGCCGTGTCCCCACCGCCCGTCCTCCCCCTGCCCTCCGGGCCGCGCCCCCCTAGCCCGGCTCCCCGCGGCTCTCGGGTGGGGCTCAGAGAAGCGGCGGCACACGGTTTATCCGTGCACCGGCACGGCCAGGCTGAGCCGAGAGTCCGTGCTCGGGCACTCTGGCTTTGTGGAGCCCTTGGCGAGGGGCCGTGGGGCTCTCTGGGTACCGCCTCACCCCTGCAAGCCTGCCTGTCCTTTTAAAGGAAACAAACGGAAAAACACCACCACCCTGAAAAAACAACTCCACCAGAAAAACAAAAAACTCCCCAAACTAAGCCCAAGAGTTTAAAATAAAAGGATTCATTTTAAACCACTCAAAGGCTTTTAACCTCGTGTCCATAGATGGCTCCACTGAAGACAAGCCTTAGGAGGACGTTAGGTCTCCTGCCCTCACGTACAAGGACAAGGACCTCCCTGGCCTGCTTAGGCTCTTCTACATTACATAGATAAACTCCTGAATGACTCGTAGTCCAGGTAGTTTATTCTAATGAGAAGATTATTCAGAGAACATTTACACCAAAAAGCCAAAGAGCGTTCCCACATTCCAGGGTTTGCCATCAGAGAAATCTGTCTGTGGTGGTCTAAAACCCCTGCACCCTGTTTGATGCCAAGACAGCAGAGAAGGTCTGTCTGTCCACAAACAAGGTAAAGGAGCAGTGTTTGTATGTGCAAAGCACAGTGGTGGTTGCAGATATTCAGAGATGATTTCTCTTGTGCAGCCCCCTGATGTGATGGGAAGCAGTGTGAGCAGTGTGCTATGTTCTGGTGAACGAGATGGGATGGTGACTGGTTTGAGGCACATCATTTAGATTTTGGTCTTTGCTAAGATAGAGGTGACCCAAAGTTTCAGATTTACATGACTTCTGATCCAGAGAAGCAAAAGTGATTTATATATAGAAAGGGTTGCTTTATCTTTAGGGTCAGGACCAGCAGTCTCCTTTACGATATGTATTGCTTACTGTGAAAATGTCCCATTGCATTTATGTAGGCTCAGTTTGCTTCTTTGCATTAGTCAAATGAGAATTCTTTATTCTTAGGGTATTGATCATGTTATATGTAATAAACTTTGTCTTGCATTTTTGGTCTCTGCAGTATTAAGCCCCTGCCAGGAGGATGAAAACAGAGGCTTGCTGAATGGATGGGAATAGAAGAACACAGTCTCTTTACTCATTTTTGACGGGAACTTTTGAGGATTCCAGGTGTTGAGTGACTTCTTCCTGTTTGTGTGCCTTTGAAGACCTGGATCTTGAGTAATTGTTTAATAAAATGAGATAAATGAATAAAGATAACTATTCTATCCGAATGATGCAAAAATCAACAGTGAGTCTTACTCAGGATTTTAGGCCATTCTGGTTTAATTTCACAGTTCTAAGTAAACTACTTCATCATGTTTCCAGAGTGTGTGCCAAAATACATCTCTAGTTTGGTTTTTTCATAGCTTTTGCAACACATTCTATGGAAAGGGCCTGTTTTTATATGAGATAATGAGTTTTGAGTTAATGAGGATAAGGCCCAGAATTTGTACTGTATTGTGCACCATTGAGTATACAGTAGAAATAAATTGAGAAGCAGACACTGTTTTAAAATCCTCTTTCATTTAGGCATTTTGATTAGCATTCAGAACACAGCCACATTACATGATTAGCTGATTTTAATGACTGTCCTCTAATCAGTTAAATGGAAGTATGTGAAAAACTTAAAAAGATTATATTTATGGAGACAGGCTGTTTACATTGTTACACCTCAGCTAAAAGGATATTTGGCATGTATGATAGAGCTAAGAGAAAAATGTGAAAGGCTGAAGAAACCTTGAAGACAATTGGATCCAGCCCATTCTTTCTCTCCCCACAATGCAAGCTCTGATGACTTAGTATTTTAATTAATGTCAACCCTTACCATCAGTGCTCATGGGAACAATCATTAAACCAACACAAAAACATTTTAAATGGCTGGCAACCTACCAGATACTGAGCTAAGCATTCCCATGGTAGAGTGGATGGTTTCTTAGCCAATTCTGCACTCTAACAGTAGTGGCTCGAAAGGCTATTATTTTCATACTAAACAGTGCAGTATGGTTTCTAAATTCTGTTATTAAATGTTTTATATTTACTTCCCAACACTAATATAGATGTTATTTATATGGATGTGGTTGAACTTAACTCTTTGTTGTTACTAAAACCTTTTTTCTTTTTTCTTCTGTTCCCCCATTTTTTGGTTTTCTTGCTGCTAAACCAAAATCAGATGTTTTTTTTTTTTCTCTCTTGTAATGCACATGATTAGATAGAGCCTAAACCAATAACTGGTTTCCAACGTAGCTTTAAAAACTGCTGGCGAGGTGAATTTTAATATTGGACAAATTGTATATTTTTGGTTTTATATTATATTACTTTTGCATGGTATGAGCACGGTCGGCTCTCTAGCTACTTAATAGATACTCCGTTGTCCTCAGCCCTGCAATATTTGCTTGTCAAGTATACTAAGTAGCCTGATCTTTCTTATTCCTCGAAGGTCTTTTTCCCTCCTCCCATCCTCTGTGTTTGCTGTTTGCTCAAATTGTTTAAACGTGGAGCTCAATGACAGGCTATTAGCGCTGACTGGAGCCACACATAATGTGGCCACATGTTGTGTAAGCTTCACAACTTGTCTGCTAATTCGCCTCAGGCCTGACCTGAAATACCCCTGCTATTCTAGCTCTTAGCCCTTCCCTAGCACAGACACTCATGCTAACTCGTATGACACATTGGTGAGGTCTTTGATTTGGGGCCAAATCCTGCCTCGCTTTGTGCCAAATCTTGTGCCGCGGCAGTGAGTGAATCTGCCTGAGGAGCAGCGCAGAGCCAGCGGTGCTGAGGGGATGGAGATGAGGATAGCTCTTCTTCTTCTCGTGCATCCCATCAGGAGTGAGAGCCCAGGGCTACAGCGCTTCGGGCAGGCGGTGCACAGGGCACTGCCCTCCCTCCTCTGCCCATGGCTCTGTGAATCCCACTGATGGGCCGCTGGGAAAGTACAATTTCCACAGAAAGTCCACAATCCGTGAGGAAGTAACATGGCAGGGAAGGCCAGGCTGGCAAGCAGAGGGTGCTCTCTCATTCTTGTCATTAGGCTCTCTGATGCCACTGTGCTGGGTACAGAAAGGGGGTATATTTAATTAAAGTTGGGGGGGGGAGGGGGGAAAGAGCAGTCCATTTGGGAAAAAGATAAGGATAATGAAATACATACTAAGGAGCTCAGAGAATGTACTCATTAGAAGAGGGGCTTCTTAGGCAGCAGACAAGTGAACCTAGAAGGATCCAAGCCATTGAAAGTGAAAAGATTGATGCTGATGTGTTGCACTGGTATCCAAAAGGGAAATCAGTTGGTGAAATGGATTTCAGAACTGATTAGGAGGAAGAGTGCATGGTAGATAAGGCAATAGGATTGATGGGTTGATATGGCTGATTGGCAAATGCAAATACATAGAGGAAGCCTTAAAAAAGCAATGGAAGCCCCAGCAACAGTATATAAACAGTGTTTTAAAAGACTGTAAAGCCAAGAACAGACTAGAAAAGGGGAATATGAAAGTTTTGGGAGTGTGGAATTTAGGATAACATGGACGAGTAAAGTTTAGTGAAAATTAGAAAATTATGAGCAAGTAGCACAGAAAGACAAAGAATAAATTTGAAAAATCAGGAGAGAAAGATTTTAGAAGTGAAAAGGGAGTGGTACGTAAATTAAAATATTGGGTCACATTAGAAACATGGTCACAGAGAAAAGTGGGGGGAAAGGAGCAGGAGAAGCATACACACAATTTGCAGTCTGTGTTCATCTCTTTAGAAATACTTTTAAACCTTCCAAAATGTGGAGAGCTTTGATAACTGCAAACCCCAAGATCACCAGCTCTATTTTGGTGTATCCTTCTTGATCCTATTGGATGAAAAATTGGGAAGATCTTTACCATTCCCATTTTGTGAATGCACTTTCCCACTCATGATTTTTAAGTTATAGGAAGAACTCTAGCCCAATTTATTCTTCTTTCTGCATCCTGTCATCCTGAAACACTTCCAGTATTCAGTTCCACATGTATTTCAGACACTGAGACTCACAACATGATCTTTTCAGATCTTTGTTGAGCTTTTCCTCATTCACAAACTGAATTCCCTGACTCCAGGAGATACGAGTAGCAGGAGAGGCCACATTTTACCCCTAATAAGCTGCTGCAAACATCTTTCCCCATTAAACTGTGATTTTTTTTTTTTCCTGTAGATGAAGGGTTGTTTTCAGAAGCACTGTAATGATCTAAGGGGGTTTATTTTCCACTTCAGTTTATGACCCATATTACAAATGTAGGCTGTAAAACCTTCAGTTGTTACCATGTCCAGAAAGTTTCTGGCAAAGTCATCATCTGTTTCATAAAGGTGAAATTTGCTGTGGACAGATGAATAGTTTTTCTAGCTGAAGCATATAATTAGAGCAGCAGAATTTTCATGTAAATTTCTCCCCTGGGAATAATGAACAAATATACAGAATTTAGCATGCCATGCCAGACCACGGGCTAAGGACAGATGTTCAAAAGATCTCCAAAAAATTGAAGCCAGGCATATAAAAACAATTTAAAGTTGATGTAAGCAAGTCTGTGACAAAGACTGTCTTTCCTTGAAATGTGTGTACAGAGTGTGCAGTGCTTTAATTTACATAGCAAATAGATGTTCTCATTTATATAATAAAGCTTCAAAGTTTGAATTAGAAAAGTAAGCTTGTTTCCCTTTGTGCTGTACAAATATGTGTGCTAGAGATGGACCTTATTTCAAAGAATGTGTGAGTAGTTAAACAAGAGGCAAACTCAGAAGCTGAATACAAGCAAAATATCTTGTTAGCTCCCTTAGAAATAATGGTGCTTCTTCATCATTTCCCCCTACTCATTTCAGTCGTGCCAAAACTAGCCCTGCCTGTCACAACTGCATACCAAGCATCCTCTGTCACCCCCACAGCAAGGATTTAGCTGGGGGGGAGGTGTGTGTTAATCAACAGGATTCTTCTGCAGTTTGTTTTGGTTTTTTTTTCCCTTCTGAGGAGCAATTGTTTTTCTCAGGTCTGGTATGAATAAAGAGTAAAATCAGTATAGCTGACATCAAAAAACTGGAGACAGTTTGGGTTTCTTTCCAAAATGCAAGGCATCTCACCCCTGAAAACTTTTGCTTCTGTCTAGTAGCATATAGATGTCTTGCTTTTCTCCATTCAGGTTAGTTGAATGTTAAAACTGATTTTCTAAGATTCTCTTTCTTTCACCCTAGTCAGCAGAGAACTGACTCAGCATCCCAACCACAATGCATTTAGAGCGGGAATTAGTTTTGAAAATGTTGTTTCAACTCTGTGAGAGACCATGGCAACAAAGATAGGATGAAGATCTTTGAACAAACCTTTGAATACTGTTTAGAAGGAGGAGAATGGATAGGAAAAGAGAAGGAAAGAGAGTAGGATTCATTTGCTTCTTAGTGATGCTACGTTTTAAGGGGCAGTACTAATTCCTATAATAGATTTCACTCCTGGGCAAAGAATGCTATGGAATAGCCCCGAATGAGTGCCACTTCCCATTGAGATAAAGTCTAGGGTTGTACTGAGGGGTTTTTACACCGTGTTTGTTTTGACAAGTAGATTCTTTTGCTTTATCTCTCTTAAACAAGAGAAGTTTTAAGGCTGAAAGATTTGAGCCCTCTGAGAAATCAAAACTTCAGTCTTTGAGCTTGTGCTAAGTATATTTACTCAAGATTTATGACAAATCCCACAGAAGTAAGGAGAATGCTTAATACAATTCAAATAAGCTGGAACTTACCATCTAAATAAGAGCTAATCTACTGCCTGCCTGTGCTTCTCTAGGAAGGGACACCACCACTCCCAGTGTAAAACAAAAGAGGACTTTAGGGAAATAGAAGGTCTGAAAATCCTCATAGTCTATTCATGGGTTGTCTCCTTTTAACTGACATTTCAAAAGTTATGCCCGCTCATGACAAATGCACTTTTCAGGTTTTGCATTCTTTTTATGATTTTCAGTCTGTGCTAAGAAAATCCTATAATACTTTCTCTTGCTCTAGCTATAAACATGGAAGAATTTTGATCAAAGGAGACTGTTTCAACAGCTGTGTTTCAAGGCAACATATGCAACTCTCTTGGCAGCTTCAGCTTATAAGGTTTGAAGAAAGCAGAAGTATTTGCAAAGTTTTTGCATGTTTGAATTATACAAAATATTGAATATATTGTCTTTTCTTGGTGCTTTCTGGGACCTGAAAGCCATAGTCAGGCGATGAAAAGGCCCTGCAGCAGGAACGCTTTTTTAGTTCAAAGAAATCAAAATTACTGTGATTTGGGTTTTTTGTTTTGGTTTTGGTTTGTTTAGGTTTTTTAAAGTGATCATAACCTGCCTTATCCAGCTATTTGTCATCAGAAATAAAATTTTATTTTCATGGATAAATGTGGTCTGGTATTAGTTACAGAAGAAAAGGAGGGACTGTTGCTCTTTTTTCCTAGACAGGGAAGAGGGACTCCCCTCCCATTACTTTTCACAGCCAGGGAAATGAACACTTCCATTATGCTGGACAATGTGGAGCAGAAGTAGCAGGTGGTGATTGCTACCAATCAGGAAGTTAAGTAATAGCCATACTTGAGCACTTTCTAAAGGATTACTGTTTATGGGAAGATTTGTCCCCTATCTGGGCACCACTGGAAAGAAAACAGAGTGAGGAAGGTGAAAAGATTAGTTACAGATTTTCCAACCTCTCCCCAGCTCCGCACACACTACGCACACTGCCTGCTGCCCTCCCTATTCTGCCACAACCTGTTTAAATGATTCCAGCAGACAACCAATAAACCCATAAGAATAGATCCTTCACTTAATCCTGTCCCTGCTCCTCCATTCCTGCTGAAGAAAGCCAGCCTTTGGCTCTGCCCTGGCTGGTGCCCCTGAGAGCTGTTACTTGGCTGATCAAAAGGGACATTGATTTACCTGGACTGGGCTTATAAATTGAAGTCCTCTTTTTTTAACAGCATGTATTGTCAGGAAAGGGAAAGGAAGCTATTACTGCCATTTTTACTCTAGGAATTACTCCTTTATTGTCTGACAGATGCCAATAAGTATCCTGGATTTGCCTAAGAGGTGTAACCCTGTGTCACAAACCCTTCACCATAAGGTACCACAGAGTTCATTCTCCAACACAGAAAAGTAACATAATGGTTTGGATTGTAAGTGACCTCCAGAAATCCATCGCTTCTACAGGATGGACAGGGACATGTTTCACTAGATCAGATTGCTGAAAGTCATGTGAAATGACACTGAACAGTTCCAGTGATGGAGCATCCACAGTTTCCTTGAGCAACATATTACAGGGTCTCACCATTCTCACAAAACAAATTCTTCCTTATATTTACCTTCTTTCACACTGGTCCCACTGATGACCAAATCTTGTTGGCCTTGTTATTGAAGACAGGATAAATCTTCTGAATCCTCAGGTAGCTGAGAGTTTGAGTGGCATTGTTACACACCTCTGGTTTTTCTGTCTCTGGCACTTCTCTCTGCTCTAACATTAACAATGACACCTCATCCAGATGCAAAAGCAGATCAAATTTGATATACAAATTCAAGCCCCAGCACTGCAGAAGCATGAGCTTCTTAAATATCCTTTAGGCTCACAGGTTGCCCTCAGGACCCAGGGAAGATTAGGAAGTGAAGCCCTTTGCAGAGCCAGAACCCAGCAGCCATCCCATTAAGCTCACTGCTTTTCATTCAGGGAGGACAGTAAGTGATGGACACGGAGTGATTGAGCACTGCCCCATCTTGCCAAGGGGAGGCTAACCTGCATTTATTTTATATGTCTTCTTGAATTTGTCCACAAGCCAAAGCCACCCCAACTGTGGTTTGGTTGGTTTTGGTGGTTTGGTATTGGATTTTTTTCCCTTTTTTTAGGGGAGTGTGCTCTAAAAGACTATGCTAATTAGGTCTGACATTTTAAAATATTTGGATCAATACAGGGCATATCATTCTTCTATGCTATGAGCTGCAGAGTTTCAGGTCTCCCCTCTGGACTAATGCAATTTATACAAATTAGGTATGACCGCTGGACTTTGTTATACTGCCAGCATGTCCTGGAAGCATAAAAAAATATCCTAAAGATCACCAAGTACAGACCCCTCTGAATTTGTTATAATTCCTCCAGGACAAAACCTTCTTTTAAATACTGTTTGTTCCAGTCATTTCAGTACCACTGTTTGCTTTTTTATCTGTTGACATGGAGGCTTAGCTTCCTCAGAACATTTTTGTCTGAAAGATCATTATTTTCTTTTCCAAGCATCCTATGAACAGACCAATTGTACTTCATCAATTTTAAATTTTGACTGTCTGCCAACTGCTTTCAAATCTAAAGCCAATCAAAATTTAAGGAGATTCAGAAAACACAGAAAGAGGAGTATATCCACTTCAAAAAGGTTACCCAACTGTTTGTTGTTGTTGTTACATTTTGTCTCAGGCTTTATAATGATGGCTTTCAGCATTTTGGCTCTGTTTTTGTGTCCTTGTTTAAAAGTCAGGGCTGTGCCTGCCCTTCCCGAGGCTACAGACACACAGTGGGCTGCTGTGCAGTTCATCATTCACATTCAAGCCTCTGCTGACTCCAGAGCCCAGTCTGACCCATTGCCAAGGAAGATGCCTTCTGCATTTATTTGGAGGGACTTTACTTTCACAGCTGCTGTTTATAATAAAAATTTTATCTTGGAAACATCATATAATGTCGGTGGGTTTTTATGGGCATCAAATTTTGCTTGTTTAACAAACTGTAAATAAGCCTCATGTAATTATATCTGTTGGTTACAGATATAATTTTGAGTACAACCCTAACCTAGCTGTAAGCTAGCTGGGAAATAATAAATACTGTCAGTACCTAGAATAACTAAGAACCAATGCTACTTAGCTTCTCAGATATGAGATGATCCATGCTGTAACACCTCTGACATCAGCATGACCCCGGGAGGATCAGTCTGCTGAAAGTTTTCTCCTAAAAATTGGAATATTCTACTGATATGTGACACTGTCACGTGACACATATGACACTGTAAAAAGCTGCTGCTGTATCTCAGGTTTTTAATGAGGGGTCTGTATCTTTTTTACACAGGGTTTATATCTTCTGAGGCCAGCACCTTCAAGAGCAGGCCTGCCACCCTTGATGGTCATTGGAAAACTTTCTACCAGTAGGAGGCAGGGGCAGATGGCTTCCTGCTTTTTGGTGACACCTTCATTTCTGTGTTCTGCCATACTGGCATCCTACAGAGAATTTGAAAAATCTGTGCTTTCCTGTAACTAAATCCTCATTTTTTGTTATTCAAACTAATTAAAAACTATATCATATGGACAGTTTTTATGTTTTCAAAACTGCTGGTCTTTGTAGTTTTGATTGCTTTGATATATACTAAGAATTTCAGTGCTATTTACCTGAAACTGAAAACTTTACAAAAATACTGGTTTTTGAAAGTTTGAAGAGTTGCTTTCCTCCTCCTGTCAATGTTAGGAATGGTTTGAAGATATTTTGTCTGTGACAGAAAAACAAAGAGTAAAAAGTTATTGCAACTCATGTAAATATGACAGGCTTTTGCCACATTTTTCACATTTAATAAGAGTGTGAGAAAAGACAGAAGACTAACATGACTGGAACAGAAGACTAACATTACTGGAGGTTTACCTCTGAGCAGTACAGAAAATGAATGCTGCCATTGCTACGGTGGTCAAAGGTGACAATACACGCTTATGGGGTTTCTTTTTGGGGCCCTAGAAAAGAAAAAGTAACCAAGGAAAATATGTTCATTTTGTGCCCAATGTATTTGGGTAGTGGCA
Source organism: Parus major (assembly GCF_001522545.3). Lineage (NCBI taxonomy): Eukaryota > Metazoa > Chordata > Aves > Passeriformes > Paridae > Parus > Parus major. The sequence goes on from NC_031771.1 coordinate 42,443,965, forward strand.
AGGCAAAAGGAGGTCTAGGACACAGTCTCAGTTGTGGTAAATCAGGTTTTGTATGCAACAGACAGACATGTATGCTGTATGGAATTAAAGTAGAAAATTACTTTTCAGAAATTGGCTTAAGCCATAAGACTGTATCTGTTTCCTTGGGGAGAAAAGAAGAACCACAACCCACTGCTCTCCTTCTGCCAAACTTGAAATGAGAAATGTTGCCCAGGGGTTACTGTCTTGGGGAGAATTGCTAGGCTGTGGAACTCAGCCTCAGAGAGAGGAGATTAACTCAGGCTGCAAGGAAGAGTCTGTGTCTCAGAGATGGCTGGATTACATCCATACCTCTCTCTGGTGTTCCCAGGGTGTTGTGTTCAGCTTCTCTCCAGTCAGTCTGCTCAAAGTGACAAGTCCCGTTCAGGTACTCCTAATTCTCCCCTCACAATGTATTGCATTTTTTTCTGCTGGGACTATGGTGTCTAACTCAAGAATTTAACTCTGGAAAACAAGATTAAAGTTATGAGTGACAATGAAGAATGTAAGTTTTGTGTTTCAGGCTATATGATGATGATGTAGATCTGCTGTGACTGTAGACAATTCATTTTCCTAATAAATCAGTCTAACTTTTTACATGTTTTCTTAGTGTTGAAAAAAGAAATTGTGGAAAAGTATAAAATGTCTAGGAAAGTGAAGGGTGTATGATTTTAGTTATAGGTTAATTTTTAGTATAATAAATGAAATTTGAATGACTGTGAAGTACCTCCTAAGTAAGTATTCCTGTATTTAAGCTGAGAGTTTGTAGGATGCCGTTTTGAAGTGTTAAGTTGTAAAATGCTTAAAATGGTGATTTATAGAAGTCTAAACAACACCCAGAAGGAGAGGGGTTTTTTCCCCTAGAATTAATGGCTTTGTTTGTTGGTAAAGAAAGCTTTCCTTCTCTTCAAGAAGCTTTGTGTAATATGAACAGATTCTGTACAGATGAGGCAGAACGCCGGAGGAACAGAAAGGTTTGGTTTGTTTTCTTCGGAAGTCAGTTTTATGTTTTTCCAACAGAAAACTACCAGATTGCTTGGGCTCTTGTTTGCTTACTTCATTGCTGGGTTTCTATGCTCTCGTCCTCCTGGCAGATTTCTTGTTCCTTTCCCTATTGCTGTCTTTCAGAATTTTGGTAGCGTCCTTAAATGCCGTAACATGGTTTAGACAAAAGAGCAGTGAAGCACCAATTGCAGAAAAAGTCATATATGATTTTGTAGTGTGCAGCACAGGGTTCTTGTCTAACTGCATTGCCAAGCTAACCAATAAGATAAAAAAAAATACAGCTTTTAATTTTTAAATGCAGGGCTGTTTCAATCAATAGTCAGTATATCCTTGTTAAATGACGTTTTGCGTATATACCCTCTACAGGGTGTATTATAAACCTATTAACTGTATGAGAAGTCTTAGCCCCATTTTACATCTGTGGGAAGTACGAAATGTGAATTTACATGTGGCTTAGGTAGTTGAGAGTACAGCATATCTGGTGGTGATGTGTGATGAGGTAAGCTCCCCGTACTCACACACCACAAAAAAAAGTGTGAAACCCACACCTCCAGCCTCAATGGAAGCTGAGGTTTGCTAGCCTGCATGGACCACCAGTACCATCTAAAGAAGAAAAAAGAAACAAATGTTTAAGTCATTGAGCATCCCACCCACGCTCCTGCCCATTAGTTCCACTCAGCCTGTACTAACACTGCAGTTGTGCACCAGCAGCGTGCTCCCACCATCTGGCTAACCCCAGAGACACATGTGGGCAGCTTGTCTTCAAAGATGAATGCCAGCTTTTAGCCACAGCACTAACAGCTGTATCAAGCCAGAGAATGGAAAAATAGATCTCCCAAGTTCCTCTTCTTCCATAAAAGACCAAATGACCTGGGCTTGACAGTGTTATTTTAAATGAAGACTCTTGCTCAGATTTGCCTATATGTTCCCTGTTTCTTTATAAAATGTGCTATGCAGCTGATTATAAGAGCATCAACTATGGTGTGAATCTGTGGTATATATTAGTAGATTAATATTTTTGACTTGCCTAGTGGAAATGAGGAATACTCTATAGAAATCAAAAAATGGGAAAACAACCCATACCAATTCACATAATCTTTAGCATTCTCCTCTTAGGAAGTACTACTGCGAGCTGTTTGAAAATCATTATGGACTTGTCTCCTTAACCTCTTGCAAGTGTACATTTACAACATTTTATAAAAAAATTAGGACAGAGGGGTAGAATATTTTTATTCCAATGTAGCCCATCCAGCAGTGAGAAGTGTTACACTGCTTCCTGCTTACCTGTTGTGAAACTGATGTATACCAGAAAGGATAGAGTTACCTGAGTTCCTACAGGGAACTGACCTGCTGGCAATGTTCTTCCTGCTGTACCCCAGCATGCCACAATTCTCCTCATGAAAATATAGGACATATAGATGCTGAATGCATAATTACCTGCCACAGAGAATAAGGATCTTACAGAGCAGTCATTTTTGAAACACAGGTAAAAGTGTTTCTCACTTTTTAAAGGGGAATCCCATTCAGCTGCATATGTGTGACTGTGGTATTATTTGGTCCTGAATAGCTCATAGTGCTGTGAGCTCACAGTGATTTTACAGCTACCTGGTCACCCACCCTACAGAGCCCTGCACATGTAGGTTATGTGTATTTTGTGTATTAACACAATATATATATTCTCTGTACAAGTGGTATTTCCAGTGACAAACTCGCAAATATGTGATTATACAGGCAAGCTCAGTGCCTGCAAATAACCAAGAAAAACAAGATGAACAGAGATAATACTTTGCTAAGTGATTCTTTTCATCTTAACCCCCATCTCTTTTTTTTCAAAGCTCCATTTTTAGCCATTCACATGGCAACTACAGATATATGACTGGGTGCTAGGAAGATAAAGGGCAGGTAGAAAAAATTCCTCTGATCTTTTTTTCCCCCCCATCTGCAGAGGGCCCTGGAAGAAGCAGACAAAATAGACAAAATACACAGATCCACTGCCTGACTGTCTTTTCTCAGTCATGACTACCACCATGCTCTTACTGGTGTTTCCCAAAGAAACCATGATTAACCCACACATCCGCATCCAGTATGTCTGCTTGGATAACACACTTCTCTTTTTAAATTGAGGTTATACTCTCCCCCACACCATCAGTAACTAACCACAAGGCCCTTTAGATAGCTTGTTCATCTGTACATTAACAGGATGTTAACCCTACACTTTCCCCAAGTATCACTTATTCTCCCACCACTCCCAACCCACTTGATTATGTAAGACCCTCCCTCTCCTTGTTTGCTTTGTAAAAAAAAATAAAAAAAATAAAATCAGGAACTGAACCCAGCTGCTTCTTGTTTCTGAGGTAATTGCCAGCATTTCCACAGCTGCTTCAGGGATGGGTTGAGGTTTTAAGTGGCTGGGGTGGCTTTTCTTTTTCCCTTGTGCTTAGTTTCTGCCCTTGTACAGTGATATCTACTGCCAAAGCAATGAGGACCTCCCTGGTGATGTGAAAGTGACTTGGTCCTAAGCAGGATTCTTCAGAAAGCAGGAAAGGATTCATCACATCTGCAGCAGAAAAGGTACAAGTTAAGGTTTTATTGTGAGGTGTATATGCTAACTTGTAATCAGACACACATGCCATGTTTCTTTAGCAGGTTAACTTGCAAGTGTTTTAGAAGGCTTTTGGTCACCAGCTGGATATAGAAGAAGCAATCAAACCTTGCCTGAATAACACTGGGGAAATCGCTCCCTGATTATCAATGTATACTGTGTGGTTTAAGTTGCATAAAATACACTGAAAGAATTATCTCAAAACTGCAAAGCCAAGCAATCTGAAGACTGACTTAGAGTTGTATAATTGCGCTTCTAAGTGCATACTTGTTCTGCTGCTGTCTGGTGATTTATTGTTACATACTGTTTGTTTTTTTCTTCATCCGTGCTCAGAACACTCTAAAAAACTATTTTATTCTGTTTAGCATAAAATTTTGTTTCATGTCAGAACTTTAGAGACAAAATTTGGTGTTCCCAGAAATATCCAGTAACTTCAACTGTATGGCTGTCTTTGCTCTTGCACTTACCTTGCTTCTAATGGCTACTTTACCATTGGACTCTGTGGCACTGCTAGAAAGTGCATCCCATGCACCGGAGGAAGGGCAGGCTCCTGTGGATTAAAAATAAAGACTACAAATATAGATTGTCTGCCACAGGAAGATTAAAGCTTTTAAATGATTTTGTATAAGAAATGGCTTGTGCTCTGCTGATTTGGAATATGGGCAGATCTGCTGTATGCTTGCTGTATGTGTCCTTGCTCAGCAGAAATCTTGGCTAGGACAAGGGACACTGCAGGCCAGGCTATGTGAAGAAGCTTTGCTTACTCAGAGCTGCATGTACATCTGCAGCTGCTCTTTTTTTGCTGTTTAGCTTTATAAAAATAAGTTAATCTTCATCTACAGAGAAATGTAAGACCTTGCCTGAGTCTTTCATTCTTGCAGTCTAGATGCCGGGGATGTCACAGTGTCAGAGCCACAGTCAGAGCTCTTTTGGGGGGTCACACAGTGCAGTCACAGCGCTGTTATAGCTGGAACTGACAAAACTACAAGTGTGCCCAGCCGTTAAGTTCAGGCTGATGTCTGCCTGCCTTGGGGCTGGGAAGTGGGAGAACCATGAAGAGCAATGCTCCTGTGGTTCACTCATCTGAAATGGGGAGAGCTGACTGTGCACCTTTGTTATTTCAGTCCTGACTCTCTTCTGTCCTTGTTATTAAAAAAAAACAAACCAAAAGGCAGGGCACATTTGGTTTTTGGTGTTAACTTTAAGGGAAGCACGCCCTGAGAAATGGTTTGAGATTGAATATTAAAATTAAGAGTTACCGTGGATGGTTTTGGGGAAAACAGATATGCTGTTCTCAGTCACAAATGCAAAGGCTCAGAGGAAGCCAGAGAGATGCATTGGAGACCTGCCTGCCCCCCTTTTGTGTGTTAACTGAAAGGTTACTGATGTACTCGGTTTTTATGGCACTGATGGGATGAAGGTGGGCATGAGTTTAAATATCACAACTGGGTCATCTGACTGCTGGTTCTACCAGTTTGAGAAATAAACCCTGACAGAGAAGTGCAGTGAGTTTAGTGAGAAATTCTGATAAGAGAAGGTGGTGGTTTTTTTTTTCCTCTTTTAAAATACCAAAGACTTTTGCCTTGTCATCTCATTTTCCCCCCCTCTTAATAGCTCTGTGCATTGGTTTGTCTGCTTTGGAAAACAGAAGGGTAAAATGCATGTTTGTACATGTAATTTATCTTAAGTACTTCTATTGACTTTAAATTATTATTAACAATTATCTATGCATGGACTTCTATGGCCTTAGAAAAGAGTATTTTCTGCAGAGCCCTTACTTCTCAGTGGCTTGTGACTGTGCAATTTTGTTGTCTTTTCACAACAGAACACAAAATTGATATGGAACTCCTGATATTTGTTACACTGATTCATTGGTACCTTTTTGTACTGGAAGGTTCTCCAGGAACCATGCTTGTGTAAGCTTAAGCATTTCTGGAAATGATATAAACTATCTGATTACTTTAATTGATCCAGAAATGATCTGACTAGCTTAGCGGGCTGGTACCTTACCCTCTACTGCTTGTGGGAAAAAAGGATTATGTACATGTTATAGGATGGCATCTTTATAACTTTCACATCCCTCATGGGTTTTTTTTCCCTGCAGTAGCTGGGAACATAATCTGGTAATGTCTTAGTCACTGTGTGTGAGCTTGCTGCTTTGGGATACTTTAACAGATAAAGGAAAAGGAATTCTACAGTAGGTGAATGGGTGTGTTCTATGAAGTAAATCTATAAGCAATTACTTTCAGTTCCAGGTAATTTTAACATAACTTGGTAATTTATGTGTATAATTTGGTGGGAAAAAAAAATGGAAATTACATTTTATAGATATGTAAAAAATCTAGGCCACAGCATAATTTAGTGCTCAAGTTTCCCTTCTATTTGATTATTTTTGAAGACTCCAGCTACTTTAAGGTCTTAAAAGTTACTTTTCAAACTGTGCTTCAACAGTCTAGTTTTACATTGTTTGAAACTTTACCTAATGGGTGTCAATATTACAAAAAAGTAATGATTATATATTATGTACTTTATTATATATTAGTCTTACCTATAAGCATAGAGTAAAGTAAATTCGTAGGGATATCTAGTGGAACTTGTCATCTACTGTCTGTACATCTGTGTGAATCACTCTGCTTGAAGTAAAAGGCTTTTTTCTCCAGACATATGCAAATTCACCACTGGGCAGAAGAGGGAATTAAACTCCAGTACCAAAACTTCTCAAAGTACTCTCAAAACCTTGAGCACAGATGTACTCAAGCACAGTGTGCATCTGTCTACCAAGTAATTTTTAGGTAAATGCCTACTTGGGAATAGTGCAGAAAAAGGCCTTTCAAAAAAAACAACAAACCCTATGAACTGTGTAAATTTACTCGGCCTCTCCTATTTTTGAAATAAATTGCTTCCATGTGTGTTCTACTATTTCTAGGTGGACCTCCTGAAGTTATTCCAGTATAATTCGCTTCCAACTTTATATAATGGAGTAAAAATATCTCATCTGCTAGTATATGTCCAAATGGACTCAGAATTGTACATTCAGGACCACTTCATAAAGAAAACTTGGTTGAACAAAGAGAAACAGATGTTTCCTGCCTAGTAACATGAAGTGAGTTAGGGTGTTGGACGGATGTCCAGGATTGCAGTTGCTATGATATTCTCTCCAAGCAGCTACAGCACTAAAGATTTTGATTTTCAGCAGCTTTAGGAGGGGGCCAGCATCCACTGTAGATGCAATTGCAAGAGCAGAATGTGAGAGGGGAGACAAGGATTGCAAGGCCAGGAATTAGCAATAAGTGACTGTGTACATGGAGGCTTTGGTCTCAGTGTCAGTCCCTCGGGGTGCCCACCTCACCACACGGTGGCAAGGGCTCTGGGGTGGCACTGGAGCCTCAAGCACAGTGGCTCAGGTGTTTGTGCTGCTGGCATGCTGAGTTGTGGTGGTTTATCAGCTGCCAGTATCCAAGTGAAGTTACTGTAGGCTGCCTTGCATGTCTCCCCCTGACTGAAGGCACGCTGAGAGTCCTCAAAAATCCAGACCAAGACATTTTATGGCCACAGAAACAATAAAAGAAGATAAGGGTGTGTGTGTATATAAATAATGCAAAGGCCTCCTGTCTCTCCAAAATGCAAGGCAGCTGTGGCCTCTTTTGTGGCTACATGTTTTTCTTGTGGATAATGGTTACTCTTTGCAGATTACTTCCCCCCCACCCCCCAGGGCCAGTTCTGCTTCTTCTGGATCACTGTTAATATCCCAGTTTTCCAGTTTCATTTTACAAGCTAGACTAAGTGTCTGGAAACCGAGGTTCATAGTGCAGGTGGAAATCGGGGTCCCCCACTTGCACAGAGAGTGCTACAGACACCTGTCTATATGCCACCTCCTAAGAATTCACTTGACAATGCTTTAGAATGGTCAGGGCTCCTCAGCAAGACAGGTAAAGTTCACGAGGCAAAACGACATGGAGCCATGCATTTGTCCTGGAATGTTAAAAAGCTTGTTTTCATGCCTACTTTTATGATTATTTCTGTATTTTGTTACATGAATAATTGGAGAAAGGTGATCTTTTATTTACCATCAGATTTACTGCTTAACAAAGAAGCCCATGTAGCACTTTTTTTTTTAATGTTTTTTTTTGTCACAGAGGGAGTTTTTGTTCCAGATTATTTCTATGTCAGAATAGTGCAGAGGAGTGATGGGTTCAAAAGAGGTAAATCTTTGCTTCATCAGCACTCTGTATGCCAACAGAGTGACTGATGCAGTCTCTCTCCTGAAGGCCTCATGCAGGAGGCTGGTGCTGGAAATGGAAAAATTAGTAGAACGATAGTGGGCAGATCAGCACCCTATAATCACACTGTTTGAGCTGATTTCTGATGAGTTTCTGTCAATCTTCTGCTTCCACAAGGTTTCTAGAGAGAGACTTTACAAAGTGAAACCAAGGGAGGGGGTCAGGGCAGAAATCACCAGCAAAAGCCTACATGTGAGGGCTTTTATCTACTGATTAATGGTATGGCTTGTGATTACACTTTGAAAATGGTGACAAGAAAAACTGATACAGTGATTCTGTTACATGGTCTACATCCAGAATAGTCATCTACTTTGACTTTTTAGTATTATTTTGCTAGGAAGAAACGTGCTTAGAGAGAACATTCAGGCAAATATTATTTTCACTGATTTGTGGTTGTTTCTGGTTTTAAAGAACAGAGCAAATAGGTACCTTGAGAAAGTTGGAACTATGTTACATTAAAACAAAGTTCGATTTAGGACTAAAACTAGGGGTTTTTTTTGTTTTTCTGTGGAGATTGGAGTGCTTTTTCATTAGTCAGGCTACTGCATAAGGAAGAGGAAGTTGCATTTGGGAGACTACTTAGTGTAATTAAAGAAATGGGAAAGTTATTTTTAGACTCAAGTTTTCTGTTTTTTCAGTATTTTGTCTGGGCAAGAAAACTGGAAACAAATTGAACACTAGGGATTCATGAAGAGGAGAAGCTGTTTGTAACAACCTCATGGGACTGATGAAGTTTGTGAACTGCTACCACTCATTTTACTTGTTTGAGTTTCCAGGGAAGGTTAAGAGATGTGAACCCACTTTTAATCGGCTGCAGCTCTCCACTGCTGTTACCCCCTCTGCATGGATGACCTCAAGGTCTCCCACCCCTGCAGCAGGGAGTTAGTTCCCTCTGAGCTAGCTGATCCATGCAACTCCAGAACACTGTTCTCTGGCACATTCCTCTTTTCAACTATCATATAAAATAGACAGGAGCAGATGGGACACCTTACAGGTTATGGGTTAAGAAGAGGTTGAGAGTGCAGGTGGCAGAATATAGGAAAGTACAGACCTTTATTTCTAACCTCAGTTTTTCAGTAGTGCAGTGAGCAATTGGATCCAGTAGATACAGTTCTTAGTTTATAACAGTAAGGTTGAAATTATACAAATACAAGAAAACTTTTACAGCTAATTTATACTTACAGAAAAATAGAGGAAAGAATTGTTTGTTAACTTACATTTCCAACTCTTGATCTATTACTGTGATTGCACAGACACTGTTCTCAAAACAATCCAGTAAACAATTATGGTAGCTCCATCAGAGTCTATTTTTTGCTTCTGATCTTCAAGCCAGTGACTGAAGACATTGGTAGCATTTGTTTAAAAAAACTTGTACTTTGTAGAAATGCACTGTGCTTGCCTCTACAGGTTTTTTCCCAGGAGTTTCTGCAATGCATCATCTCAATACTGATGATTTAGCTACTACCTTGACAGGTTGGTGGTGGCTCATTTTCGAAAGCCATTCTCCAGCCACAGTTGGGATAACTCTGGTGCTCTCCAGCTGTTCTCTGCTACTGTTTCCTAGGGTGTGACAGCTCTTCTGAATTTTGGTTTCTGAAACTTCTTAAAGCATTTCTCACTTCTGCCCCTAAGCCTGCTGAGAAGGTATTTTTAAAATAAGGACAGAATTAATTTATTGACTTTTTAAATATTTCTGTGACTCTTCTACTAATTTGTTTCTGTTGGCATGGTAAGTATCCTGGGCTGTCTGACCCCCAGTGCACAGAGGCTTGAATAATACTTTTCAGTGGACGGTGCAGCAGTTTTGTTAGGAGTTCATTGACACTGGCCTGGATGTGTCATCCATTTTGATGTCAGAAAAGACACTCTAGGCTGTCAGTATTGCTGCTGCTGTTTTTGTGGAGGTAAAGATACAAGCTGATCCACTTAAAACTGGGGGCAGTGAGCAAGAGTGTCCATGGGAAAGCAGTGAAGGAAATGCTTAGAATGCGGCTCAGCTTCATGTGGCAGCTGCTGTCCAGTCCTTCCCACACAGCCTGGGCACATGGGGGTGGCACTGGGCACTACCTGAACCCAGCACACACAGATCCAGCAGCTTGTGAGAGCATGCCTGTGAAGAACTAGTGCAGGGGTGGGAGGAGGAAAGGACTACATAGCAGAACTTTTGCTGTTAAAAAGAAATCGGTGAAGGAAATTAAAGTTTTCTATTACACATGTTACATGAAATCATTAAGTCCTCTGCACCATCTGCATTCAGCCATCAGGGTTCTGGGTCACTTAACATGGTATTAATGCTGCATTAATAAGGAACAGCTTAAACATAAAATAGAGAGCATTATGTTTATGACAGTTATATAAGTCATTCAACAGATTACTGCAGTTAAATGAAAACTACTGCCACTTAATCTGGTCACAAAACTGTACAGTAATTCTTAGATTTATCATAATTAGGATAACATAAAGTCTTTTCTGTTTGTTCTTGCTTCTTTGCAAATGAGATTGAAGTATACCTTACAAAGATGGCATATCTATCTGCATGACTTCCAGGTGCATGAATTCTGTTTGTCTGCTAATCCCTTTCTGGCTCTGGATTTTTTTGGCAGCTAAGCATTTCCTGGGGTGCACTGTAATAACAGGCAGCTGTTCTGTCAGCTCCACTGAAAAAGGAGATAATATGGCAGACAGCATTCACTTTTCCCCAGACCCATTTCTTACAGTTCCCCACACTGATTCAAGTAACTGCTCTTAGTGGATGATGTAATTTGTGTAGAACCAGGATGGATTTGTTGGGAACAAACATAAAAATTATCTGCTGCAGAAAAGGCACTGTGCAGTAATTTGCAATCAAATCACATGTGAGGAGTTTGTGTTTGCATGGAGGAATGGCTATTTCAGTACAGCTGAATATTCCCACAGACTTTAATCTGGAAGAAGGCTCTGTGCAATGTTGAACAAACCCTTCTGGATTCAGGATTTTCATCTCTGTCCCAGTCATCTTGTCAGCCTGGGGATTTAAACTAAAGAGCATATCTAATGAGGTGCTGAGTTTTCTGGGTATCATTTGACTTGGTGTCTTGCTGAAGTCTTTGGCCTCTCCTCTGAGAGGCTGAACATCCTCAGCCACTCCTGAGACAGTTCATCTATTTTTAGTCTGTGACGGAAATTAATGCCCACAGTGGCATTGAGCACTCTGTGCTGGAACATATTTCATGTGCCAGCATTCTGGCTTGAACTTCCCTGCTTGAGTCACCCATGTGAAGTAGGAGGTGCCTAAGGATAATTAGGCTAATTAGACAGTTTAATGCTTTGATATGTCTAGACAGTGTTATAAGGAGATATTTTTTAGAAAAGCTCAATACTCGGAAATTAGCCATTTTGGGATTGATGATTCATGGAGTCTGTCCTTCAGTTTATGGCTGTTAAGTGGCTAATCTTGACTACAAAATTTCCTCCCAAGTAAATATTTTCATTAAAAAATCAGTCTTCCTATTTTTATTTTCACTTGCAGACATGAACAAGTCTTCTAAGTGAAGAAATTATGATTTATTTGCAAAACATATTTCCAAACCCCAGTCTAGCTAGCTTTTATGTTTTTCTCTAAGTCTAATTAAATTCTTTTGCACTGAAGTTGCGTTATCCCCTGGGCTGGTAACTTTTGGCAAGTTGTATGTGAATCCAGTTTATCTCCAGAGCTGCAGCATAACAGCTGCATTCTTAGGTCTGTACCTGGATAAACTCTTGCTTTAAGTAGTCTTGGATCACTGGGACGGAAACCATGTGATGGACTGCTGCTCAGTGTTTAGTCTTTCAACAGCTCTTTGATGCTTGCACTTTTATCCATTTACTGCTCTTCTCTAAGTGTGGTGTGTAGGGTGGTGTTCAGTGCTGTTGTAACCTTGAGTTGTGTGGTACCTGAAATCAGTAAAGCAATGGTGTTAGCCCTGTGGCTCCTCAGTAGGAATGCAGTTCTGTCCTTTGGAAATGAAGAGCTGCCTCAATATAAAACTAACTGGTGCTCAAGGTTTAAAAAACAGACACCTTGTAAGCATACCTGTGTGCAGGATATGATTCTTAGGCTGAAAGAGGGAGGGATTTCAGCCAGCTCTGAAAAACTGTGGAGAAGGGAAGCACAGCTGACTTGCCAGCTACTGAAGTCCTTGAAGTTGATTTAATCCTGATGTCAGGCACTCTTTCCAACATGGGCAAACAGCCCATAATGTAAACTCTGGGGATGAAACTGAGTTTGGTGGTCACTTGCATGTCTTGAGGCATGAAAGCAAACTTGTGGTTAAAGCATCTGTCAGGGGATTAGGAAGGTCTAAAGTTGAAAGCAATGATCTTCTAGGAAAACATAACAAGCATCCTCTTAGTAGAAAGCGTGCATGGCTGCTGTACCGAGCACTGGCCGCGCACATCATCACCTTGAGTCACCCCTGGAGGTGCAATATGACTCCCTGGGCTCCCATCCTGCTACCCCCTTGTGCCACCTAAAGGATCCATCCAGGGTCCCCTAATAAATGTGGGTCTGGCATAGGCTGGGGGCAGGTTTCCTCTTTCTAGTAGCACTGCACCAGGCCAGCTTTGCTAACAGTATCCTCATTTGATGAGAGACTGAAAGACAACATAAACCCACTCTTGGATAGGAAAGGGGGCAGTGACTTCTTGTTGCTCCTGAAGCAAGGGGTATATTGCCTCCTCCCATCATGCAGACAGCTTTTTAACTCTGCTTGTAATCCTGCCCAAATTGGCTCAAACTTGTTTTCTGAGTGCTTCTTTCCATTTAGTTTTATCAAGCTCTTGGAGGAACTGAAAAACAACTTAGGGAAAATTTTACCTGAAGTTTCAGAAATTGGATCTCTGTATGAAGTGAGGCCAAGAAGACTGTAGATACCTCAAACTTGTGTGTAAAAAACTTCCTTAGAAATATGGGCTGAAACCTCTCAATGCTTCAGTCTTGCTTCTGGATGAATTTGAGTTCTCCAGTCTTCAAATTCACAGTTCAAGATTCTTGGAAACCTCACAGTTAAATGTGTGATGCTTCTGTTACCAGCTCCAATACTTTGTGAGACAAGTAGGGGAGAGCAGATCAGGTGGAATTCTTGGGCATTTCTCCTCAGGAGAGTAACTGACAGCAGTGGTGACAATGGGTTTGAGACAGAAATACAAATTAAGGATTTCCTTGCTTCTTAATTTCTTGTGGCTATTCATGCAGAGATGCTAGTCAAAATCTACCCTTTTTTATTTTATTTTTTAGATTTCAACTTACCCTCAAGACTGCATATGGTTGTTAATTTGTTGATACCGTGTTGTGTGGCTCTTCGGAATTCATGAAAAAAATTATTTTGTTTGCACAACTACTGGTTGAATTGTTAGATCTATAAAAATGCAAATGCTCTGAAGTTCATGGATCTTATTTAAAATATCCCAGCCAAGCTTCATTAGAAGAAATTTTCTTGTATCTATTATGTTTTCCAGACTATCTCCTTAAAACATGTGTAATGCTGTGATTCCTCAGTGTGCTTTCCCTAGATGAAATTAAAATATTTTAATATCAGTTGTGTGTGACAGCCATAAGAGAAAACTGAGATAAAAATAAATGGCTATACCTACTGTGAAGGTTTGTTACAGAGCTTTCTGTAGTATATCAGAATGTTGCATGAGCATTTCAAACACTTCTGATACCCATAACATAATTTTTTCACTTTAAATCATACTATTGAAATTAAAATTCAGCCAGAACAGAACCTAGCTCAGTGCCCCCAAGACCAGTGGGTGACAGCCTCCAGCAATCAAAGGGTTATTTTTAGGCAGCACCTTCAACAGCAGTGCCATAAGCCATTGCACTGGGTGACCTGGTGCTGGTATCCAGGGAAGGACGCTTATCCGCGGAAATGTGGGGTTTGGCAGTGCCCACAAAGCCTGCTCAGTGTTTGGGAGCTGAGATCATTGTGTCAGCAGCCCTGAAATTCTGCTGGGCAGCACTTGGTGGTGGGCTCCCTTGAACTGGCTCCTCGGCGTGTTTCCAGAGGTTAGTTGTATTAGAAACAACTGAAAATTTACAGATGCCTTCCAAATTCTGCTTATCCGTGTAAGACATGGTTCCAGCTGCCAAAACGATGTACTGGAATCATGAGTAAACAGAGATGTGCAAATGGGATGTGAGAATTACATAAAACAGGTATTTTTTAATGAAGATGTTGTTTAAACAGTACATAATGTTGGGGAATAGCTTTATTATAACATAAACTGGGCTTAATGGACTGCAGTGCAGGAATGGTGCTGAATAATACCTGGATTCAGCTGGTGGATCATTGGTCTTTGCTATTACTGGTTCTCACTGATTTTTATGATCCTCTGTGTGGATCACCCAGTTACAGAACTGCTCAAATGCCCTCTCAATTAAAATGCTACTTCTGCCAATGTTGTCCCTAATGCACAACACGTTTTGGCTTCTTACAATAAACAATACTTTTGTATTTTTCTGTTTTCTGGGCTGTTGTGAATCATGAAGACTGCAGTACATGCTGGAAGTTGCAAAATTATCCTGTGTTTTGATTCAAGCCCACTTTAAAGAAGAAAACACAGACCTGCCCCTTTCTAACAGGTTCGGAGATCCCTTATGCCTGGATTTAGGTTTCTGCTTTTTGGAAGAAGAGGTGTGGCCTTTGAAGATTTTTTTTAAAATCTGTTAGTTCTAGTGTGAGCACTCTACAGTTTTTAGAATGGTTGGCCAGGTCATTTAAATTGCCACTATCTAAATTGCCATTTGCCAGTTGATGGAAGCCAGAAATAACACTTTGCTGAGTGAAGCTGCTGGAAAGATGCTTCACAGAAGTAACTGACTGATTTCAGTTCTCCTGCTATTTATTCCTCTGCAATTCACTGGTTTCAGCATCAAAAGAGGTATGAAGATGCCAAGGCAAATTTATCTGCCTGTGTGACTCCACATACATACAGCTCTCTGGTGTCTGACACTGGGACCTTGAAGCCAGCAGTTTAAAAATGGCAGTGACAAAATGAATATGTTGGAAAAGAAAAATGGGCCTTCTAACTGACTTTAAGTCCTTAACTCTGTGCTTTTCAGTAAGGACAAGGGAATGTATAATAAGAAAGGTTGTGAAAGGAGTGAAGCTTTGTGCAGGATGGGTTTATTCTCTGTATTGCTCCATAACTAACCCTCCAAATGCATGGGTTATACTGATTGAAAGTGGTCAGAGGTGTTTTCCTCCATCACAGAATAAAGGACAAGCTAGATCTATGCAGTACCACCTCTGATACTTGCAAATGTTCAAAACATCTAAAAGTAGATTTTGTGCAAACCCAAGGTGCTCTACTGCAAGCTGAGTGCACTATTTATCTAAACTTCCCTGCTCAGATAAGGCTTGTGATCTCTGATTGCAGCTTCTGAAAGCCAACTGGGTTCAAACGAACACACCCACTGCAAATCAGTTTGGGCTCATCTGGATGGAGCTCTGGGCGGAGAGTTGATAAGATATGTCAGTCTCTTGTCTCCCTGCTTCACATCTGAAAGAAACATGTGCTGAAGAGTGCTTCCATGCCTATAGAGAGCATTTGATTTTCCCTGATGCATCACAGCAAGAGTCAAAGGGTGTAGAGGTGTTCCACACCTTCTCAGCTCTGCTGCCAAAGGCCCCCAGGAGGCCATAAATATGTGAATTGCCTGAGACAGTCCTGGACCCAACACTGAGGTAGAAATCTTGTGAATTTGTGTAGGTTTTTACAGGCTGGGATTCAAGTAATGCCCCACAATTACCTGAGGTTACTGACAAGTCAATTAAGGAGTAGGAAAACCACATGTGTGACCTGATTATCACTCCACCAACAGTGCTGAAGCTGAGATCTGGATCTGAATGTAGGAACTGTCATGTCAATGTTATTTACACCACTGACTTGGCTGGATTGCCACCTTTATTAAGTGTATGTGATATACAGCTTGTGTGCACGTATATGTTACTGAGGAGAAAGTGGAAAGAATGAGCTGCATTTCCACTGCAATTAATTTTTCTGGTAGGACTGATATTATCCCCTGAAAATCAGGATCTAAAAAACAGTGAAGATTGTTTCAACATTTACAGTAACAGGTAATTTTGCTGCTACAATGAAATCTGAGTATTGGAATCAACCAAATTATACTGAACTATGTACTAAATAATATCTATTCCCTAATGATGAATTCATTTTCAGCTAATAACAAGTCTTTGTGAAGTCTAATGAAAAATACAGTGCCATGCATAGTAAACTGGCCTCTGTTTTCTTTGACAGCATGCCAGTTTCTCAGCTGCAGCACTACTATACTATTCATCTCCATGAAGGGCTTTTTTGAAAGCATTATTAAACAGCAGGAAGGACTGGTGTATGACAGCTTCATTAGTCACTAGGAGCCAAACCTGGCCACTTTCTGCTGGGAAATATTAGCACAATCCAAAACATCCTTGAGTGGATGGCATCCAATCTTTTTTTTTCCCCCAAAATTTTTGGATTGTGGTCAGACCTTGGTTTGAAAATCCTGGAATGGCAGCTGTACTATTAAGTCCTCCTTAGGTGAAGTTTGTCTTTTTCTGTGAGGAGAACATGGACTTCTCTGTCTTAAAGTCCAGAAATATTTGCAGGAGACTCTTTAACCTGAAGCACACAGATGAAGTTCTTTCCAAGTGCACATTGTGTTCTTGCTGAAGCAGAAATGCCCCGGTACCACAACTGCAAGCAAACCCCTTTGTACCAGACACAACACTTGATCATTTTGCATGTTTGCTAAAGGTGCAAATCTGCACAGAAGCATGCAAACCCAGCTGGGAGGGTACTCTGATATGTTAAAGATGTTCACAGTTCCACTGAGATCAGTACAGTATTTCAGGTCCTATTTGTTAGCCTGAGACTAATGGCATTTAAAATGAGACCCTTCTGCATCTTGCTCAACAAAAGTCCAAGCTACAGGATAAACACCAAGGATAAAAATCAAGTTCCTGCATGCATCTGTTGCATGATTTATTCCTCTTTCAAAAATATAACATGCAATTTGTAAAATGAATTACCTGTCTAAAGTAAAATGAGCAAAGCCTGCAAAAATCCTGTTGAATGCTTTAGCTAGCTTTGATTCCAAGAAAAAAACACCTTAAAGTCAGTTCTTTGTTCAGCAAAACCTTAGTACCAGAGAAGTCCAGGGATTTGGTGGAACTCATATTAAAAACATAGTATACAAAGAAGTATTTATGGTCCAGCTGCTCTTAATTTCCTGTATATTTGTAAAAAGAAAATTAGCCCTTAATGCATGGTTATTTATGCTTTTCTACCCACCTGGAACTTTCTGTGAATGTTTTACAGGTAACACTATTCATAATTAACAGTAAGCCAACAAATGCCTGATGCTTGAGTGATGACTAAATGTCCACTTGCAAGCTTAGCCAGACCTGTTGTGACTAAGCCAAATGCAGGAGGGGAGATTGTGCAAGAGTGCCTCTGCATGCTCTTTGAAATCCGAATTTTTTCTATCTCAACCAGTTTGACCACCCCATTTGGACTGCTCTGTGGGCTTGAGCCCAAACAACAGAGCTGGCTCAGAGTCCCTGGAGGCTCCAGCTCTTGCTGAGCTGCTCTTGCAGTGTATTCTGGGTCACTGTACTTGCACAAGTCAGCTTTGGTGTGTCCTATTGCCAGGAACAGCTGGGACCCTTCGATGCAGAGATCACAAGAGGCAATTCTCTTCCAAACCTTTTTTTTAAAAAACGTAGAGTATTTGGTGTGAGTCAATTCTCATGATTCTTGGGGACTCTTCCTTGTTCAGGCTATCTCAGTGACAGCCTTGAAGTCAGTGTGCGTTGGCCCACAAGCCTTGTAAGGGGTTTACTGGTAACAATAGCCGCAAAGCCGCAGCTGAAAAGCTGTGTGCTTAATCTACAGGATTAACACAAACAAGATGTCCTTGAGCAGGATAGGTTTACAGCAGTCTAGCAGGAGTCATTTTCTCGGAGAACAGAAAAGAAAACCTTTGCAGGCAGTGCCTGGGGGAGACGGGAGCAGAGCAGACCCCAGGGTGACTGTCAGCAATGGGCTACCGGCTCTCCCTGCTGCCAAGCCAAACGAGCCCCTCTCCAGATGGGCAGCCTGTCCCTGCCTGTGTGCGAGCCTCTGATGGGGAAGCTGTTCCCAGCTCTCTGCAAGCTGGAGCCACTGCTGCAAGGAGCTTTCAGTGTGGTCTGTCCTGGTGCTCTGAGGTGCTGCTGAGCAGACCTTGGCCATGAACTACAAGGCACCTGAACTCACTCGTGTCCCTTCTGACCTGCTTTGGTGCATGAAAGCCAACCTTTGTTCTAAGGTAGGGTTTGCTGATGGTCTAAATAATCCAAAGCTACCAGTTGCCTGGAGAAAAGGGTGATGCCCACTTGTGAATGGCAGCTGGTTAACTTCATCTCCCACTCCAGCTTCCAGTTCTGCTCCAGCAATACCAACATATTTCTTCCCACACTTTTCTATTTGTTTCTCAGTTAATGACTCTGCAGTTCGTATTTGTTTAGTGGACTTTTGTTTGTGAATCTGTTCTTTGCCTTGGCCCACTTGCTGTTGGACCTCACTGAAAGCCCTCCTTAAACATAACAGGGAGAAGCATGTTTCATATTTTTTACTGTTCTCAAAACAACCAGTTAGAGTGAATTTATCAAAAAAACTGGTTTAAAAATATTAGACCCTTTTCTAGTCCTCAATGCAAAAGATACCATCTCGTGTTGATGATATGCATTGAATCTCAGCTGTCCTGATTTATACTTTTAAGGTGGTCTCTGCATCCAAGAAGACTAGAAGTTCCCTATGAAAATTTGATTTATTTTTTTTTTAGGTTAAAGAGACCCCCTAACATGCACAAACTAAAAAAAATAAAAAAATAAAAAAAAATCATGGTATAAAAAAAAATACCAAAAAAAATCATATAAAGTTTTAATTTTATAAGCATTCTTCATCATTCAGAGGAATTATGCTTACTAGGAAACACAGTATTCACTGAGATACCATAGGTTTCATGCTTCCCTTGTAGCTGATTTATACAAGATTTCTACAAGAATACAAAATGTAATCCTAGCCCAGAAGTTTTAGTGGACTTTGTGTCTGTGCTGCAGCTTTGCAGGTGTGATGGATAAATTAAGTTTCACAGCACTCCCTTGAGATGGTGCCCAGAGTAAGAATCTAGGGTTGAAGATCTAAATCCCTCTGAAGCTAAATCCCTCTGAATAATTTTAAAAGCAGATTGGTGGCACTCTAGAGAATAGTGAGGTGAAGCAGGGGAGGAAGGAGCTATAGGGGTGCTGCTATCCAAGTAGAGCTGAATCACAGGGTTAAAGAAAGCATACCAATCAGGAATGGAAAGACATAGGAGTCTGAGTTAACAGGTGACTTCTGTGATGGTAGGGAAAAGAATTTTTGCTTTTGTAATGCTAGGAACAGATTGATTGCTTCCTAATACTGTGTGTAAAGGCAGACGGAGCAGTGGTGGGTGAAGAAGGCAATTGAAAAGGCAGTGGGTTACATCTTCCTCTTTTATAAACTGTCAAATAAATCAGCAGAATTTTTATACTCTTTTGAAAATACTCCTAGCCTTCAATACAATAAATATAGCTGCTTTGTACAGTGAAATAGTACAGTACAAAATAATTTCACTTTTCCTCATGCCTTTCATGCCCTTTCATTTAGAGTTGTCTCTACAAATTAGCAGGTACTACCTACCTGTGTCAGCTGAGTCTCAAGCAACAGTAGTACAAAAACTGCTTGTGAAGAATGTGCTGACCCTGGGCAGTATCAGAATATTTCACCAGCAAGACCTCAACAGGCACAGGTGAAACACTCCTTAACCAGAGTAGAAAGACCATATACTAGATCAGTTTTAAGAAACAGCATGAAATAATGCTAGAAACACTGGTCAAGAAGGATCCTGCTTCATAACAGATATCTGGCAATAAGACTTCTGACCTGGGCTTATAGAAGAGAGAAGTACTTGCTCTGTGAAAGATTTTTACCATAGTCTCTGAGAGTACCTAGGTTGTTTGAGATCTGAATCATTTCTGATTAACAATTTGCCTGATTTTGGCAGTCTTGATTTACTAACATGTAATACATTACTCGACACACTGACCTATTAACTCGTCTATCTGAGACGCCATGAACTCCTCTGCACTTTCACTTTGCAACAACAATGAATGATTTTGGAGCACACTAATTACTAAAAGAAACATTTTGACTCTGGAAAAAAAGCAAATCACTTTGAAGGTCTGTCATCCCCTCACTTAATATAAGAACCACTTAGCATAGACATGACTGTCAGCATTTTATCCAGGTTGTGGGTTCACTCTGTTGTGCCTGGTTTGGACACACAGCTGCCTCAGAGCCAGCCTCAGGCACTATCACATCTCTTTGCACAAATGAAAATGATAGTGAGACTCTGAAGTAGTTGTGCAAGAGATCAACACATGTCCAGCATGACCAGCCCTGCTTTTGGGCTTCTAAGGCTGGAGAGACTGGAGAGTGTCCTGTGCAGTCAGCTGGCAGTTTTGAGTCCCTTTCCAATACCCATATTACACAGATATTTTCCAGTATGTGGAGCAGAAAAGTTGATAATTTCTGAGTGATTTCTTCTCTATCATTTCTGAAGTTAACCAAGTCTGCAATGACATCTACTTATTTTGAAAAGGCTTAGGAGGAGACTGAGGCCAGTACAGTAACATTCAATTAATAGTGTACAAAATGAAGACTCAACTGCAACACATCACAGACTTTGCTTCCATTAAACTGTGCCAGTGCTTTCGTGATCTTTTTGAGTGTAGAATGATGAATATATGATTTGAAGTGTGGGCCCAATATCTACATAAAAGAGTAAGTTCTCCAAGGCAGAAATGGCTTCATAAGCCAACATGAACTCTCAAATGAGGCTATGGAGCTGTTGCACAAATGGGTGCCATCCATCTGCTACTCAGCTGGCAAATGTTGACGGTGTTTCAGAAGCTGGATGTTCTTCCCATGCAGTTAATTTCTTCTCTGGCAGAAAATGCTGATGTAGAGTTTGATTTTAAACAATGGTAAGAATAATGGGAGCTACAAAACGGTCCAGGGAACTCTGTTTCTTTCACTTGGCTCAGTTCCTATCCTCAAGCATTACACTGCAAGAAAAAAAGCCATGCTGATTGAGGTCAGGAGATACCCTGCCTGATGGTTTTTCAAAGGCTGAGAGGTAGCTTGTGATTGCACCAAACCAGTGCTGCAAAGAAAAGAATCTTTCCCTGAAGTGGTAATGAGCTGCTCTGTTTGTAAGATGCTCCTTCCCTTCTGGCCTTGGACTCACTGGTCAGTGAGTGAAGGAATGAGGTGGTGAGGTCTGTGTGATCAGCTAGGGGCTTAGGGCAGCCTTGTGCAGCTCCAGGATGCCTGAAGACCCTGTAGTTCCCACTGCAATCTCGCTGGCCAAAGGGCCTTCCTGAGCTCCATGTGTCCAACATTTTGAGCCACATGCCCACATAAAATGCATATGATCTGTGCACACACTTTTTAATAAATTTTTTTTTTTAGACACAAAGGTGTAGGTATCTTTGTCAATCTCCCTATTTTTACGCTTTACATTTTGGATATTTATTGTACAGTTTAAGTATTTGCTTTAAAGAAAATGTAATTCAATGTCTCCCCAAAGATTTGCTGTTCCCCATAAACATTGCCTGGAAACATCTGTTTCCCTCATATGGATCTCATAATTTGTGCTTTGGATTTCGTCCAGTGCTCTGTGGAAAAGTGATGCCTTCCAGAGACAGAAACCTGACTAAGAGAAACCTCATGGGCAATAGTGAGTGCCTTTGTTGCAACTGATTTTGAAGACCCAGAAAGAGAAACAGGGACGGGAGAGCGGTTTTTATGAAATGCTTTTCTTTACAGGGACATGTCATGCCTCCTTTCAGGGGGATGCAGAGTAGCCTCTGCCTGAGTCTGCCTCTCTGTGTTTTTTACCCCTTACCAACTCCTCCCGTGCCTGACAGATGCAGGGGTCTTGGAGATAACAATGTTCTTAAAGTTTCACCAAAGTAGGTTAGAAGCAGAAGAAAAGGACCTTTTTCTCTGAGTGCTCTAACTGTAGCACTACGTTGTTAGGCATCAGAAAATCTGTGCAGAGAGAATTTGCAAAGAGTACAAGAATTAAATAAGCTTTAACTAGTCACAAAACACAAGAAAATACACCTTTCTCAATGCTGAGACTTTCAGTTTCAACATTGATGAAAATCAAGCATCTACAGACTCCAAACATCTTGAAGAACAACCTGTACTGAACAGGAGCTTTGCAGCAACATTTAGGACTGGGTCTGTTCTTCATCTTCCTCCCTCCCTCCATGGCAGTGGAAGATGGTCCCTTCTACAGAGCAGCAGCCCAAGAAGGAGTTGGAAAAAGCCTTGCCCTTTGACCTGCTTTGCCTTGCACCAACCCATGGTACAAAGGAAGGATAATGTGTTCCTTACCAACCTGTGCACTTCTTGAGGTTCAAATGCTCTTTGGCATTTCTTAGGACTTGTCCTCGTGGAGAATAAAAGTGATTTAGCTTAAAATAAAACAGCTGGAGAATAAGAAGTGGCAAAAAATGGCGATGGGAGGAACTTGGCAGAAGAGGCAATAATTCAAAATTCCTTTTCTGTGTTTATTGTAGGAGTCCTGTCCACCTAGCCTGAGGACGAGGTGGCAGTTGTTACATACAGATCTAATGATCAGAGAGTTTGCCCAGGGCTGCCGAGTTCAGATATGTCCTCAGCGTGAAGTGCCCAGGATCCCTCCCCTCCTACACTGTCCTATCCCCAGGACAATGCTGTTAAGCATTTGTGTCTGAACAGAACCATTTTGCATTATGGTGATTAAAATCTGCATAACAAAGTCAGTTGGGCCAAGTTTGCAGTCAGTCAAGAATTTTATTGGATTCAGCTCTGCATTTAGCTTTGCTCCAAGCTAGTCATGGAATTCTGGATAAATAACCATTCTGTGCTGTATTGTATTGACCTCCTAAACATGTCACAAGACTTAGGAGTTCAGCCTGTGGGAGCAGGAGCTTCACTTGTGTTTCATGCAATGCCAAATTCTTTGACTAACCTTAAGAAATGGTCCAAGATTACCATTGTCTCTGCACAGGAAGGGTTTTACCTCTGCTTGGAAGAGCGCTGTGAGTCCACCAGGCTGTACATTTGCTTGTGACATACTACACTTCTTGGCTTTTGGTAGCTGCCCACACCCTTCCCTTGTGTTTGTTGTAATCAGTTACATCTGTCAGTTTGTTTTTGTGCACATTCTGACCTCAAATAGGAACAGGAAAATCTCTCTTTGGGAATAGTTGTGATGAGGTACGTATCCTTTGTATCGGTGCTCATGATCCCTGGTTGTTTGGTTTGGGCTCACCTCTCTGTACACAGGCTTGGTTTTGCCAGACCTCTGGAATTTTCTTTTATTTTGCCCTAAGTAACTCTTAACAAGAGGCTGTCCTTCTAGAGCAGAGAATTTTGGAGGGTCCCATGTGCTCGCTATGTCCGAATAGCATTACACACGTCCTACTACATGAATTGTTCACTTAAATTTACTGGAGCTTTGGTACTGGGAAGATCAGGACTGTGGTGAATGTATCCATTCATCTTGACTAAGTGAAAGCAACATCTTCATTATTCCAACACCTTCAAAAACTTGGTTTTATTGTACTGCCTTCTTCCTAATTCTTCATCCTGTGGTCTTCTTACAGCTAAGGAAACCTCTACCTTCTTGCCCCTTGCCACCCTTGCAAGAATCCTAATGCAAAAGGTTGTCTAAACTAAGTGCTGCTCTCTGGCTCTGTCTCTTGGTGCCACAGAAATGCCCCAGAAGAGTGAACTGGGTCTGGGCTCACTCTTCCCAGATGTCCCAGATGAACAATGCAACCCTGCAAGCATGAGTTGCTTGGGGTTCTCCTGGCTCTGACTCTGCCCCACAGGAATAGAGCTGCCAAGTTCTAGTCAGAAAGTGGAGAGAGGTCAGTATTTATGGGATCTGAGAATTATTTATGTCACAGGAAGAAAACTAGGGTAGATTATGGTCACCAGTCCACTTGTGTTGCACAAGAAGCATCATTAGAGTTTGAGTCCAGCAAAGACCTAGTTTGTTTACAGCATAGCTTGATGTTTTTCATTCCAAGGGAATAGGTGTCTCTGGGTTTTGAGTCAAATGGTACACTTAGGAAAGAATGGAAAAAGTTGAAAAACAGAAAATATGAGTACAGCTTGCAGTCTGCCTCTTCAAAATACAAGCTGTGCTGAGGTAAAACACTTCCTGGGATAGCAGCCATCTCTGGGTGGGGTTGTTTGGAGGAGGGAGTTCAAGTAGTCACGGACGTGAGTGAGGAAACTGCTTCAGTTTCCCTGAAAGTGGAATGATGTTTTTAAAATTCCTATCCACCCTCAGAACTAGGGGTTTGCAGCCTGTCTCTGTTAGGCAAGCACATCTCAACTTAAAACCTAGCATGAAGTTCATGTATAAAAGGCCCACTGGCTGTAGTGAACATCAGAAAGATGCTGGGTTTGGGCCTTGCATGTGTCTCTTCAAGAGCCTGATCCTCTCCTCACTGCAATCTAGCCTGAAGTCTGTCGCTGGGAGGGAGGGAGGGGGCTCTGTGTTTGCACTTGTGATGTGGCTGGGTTTGGGAAAGCCCAGTGTGTGATCTCTCTGACCCTTCCCAACCTTCTGCTTGCTCACCAACCCTGCCTATCCTTTATTTGTTTGTTGCATTCTTTGTATTTCTTGCCGTCTTTCCCAGAACGGAAGAGGCTCTGGGGGGAGATGTGGGGTGTCGCTCTGCCCTCTCTTGGGTAGCAGCAGTGCTGTTGTGCCCTCCCGGGGACAGGAGCAGCAGACACTCACCAGAGGGGTTTTAACCGAGGTCTGGCACACCAGCCACGCCGAGCAGTGCCTACACTCTCCCCACGGGATGCTGAGGATGCCCGAGCCGTGGTCCAGGCTGGCTGTCCGGGCAGGGACGTGCTGGGAAGGAGGGCGTGGAACATCTGATCCCTGGTGACAGAACTGCTGAAGCACCCCTGCTCTGGCAGGTCAAGCAGCTCTGCCTGCAGTCTGATCTGTATTGGTGCAGCAGAGCTGCTGCCCTGAGACCGGGGGAGGTAAAGCTCGGGAGCTGCGGTCAAGCAGCAGTGCTGTGCAGCAGGAACATGTCAACCTTTCAGCTGGGCAACCCAGGGATGCTCAGGGAGAAGAAGAGCCTTAAGGTTTCTTCATTTTTTGCGATGAAGCCTTAAAAAAAATATTATCTTTTCTCCCAGTCTCCACACTTTAGGAAGGGGGACGGAAGGACCTCCAACTCAGTATGAAAAGGTGACTTTTAAGAAGAGTAACAGTTTGGAAGTGAAGGCAAATGGAACTTGTTTGTTTGCTTTTGTTTAGGTTTGGGTTGTTGTGAGGATTTTTTATTTGACTTCTTTTTTTTTTTTTTAAACAACGTTGCTCAATATTTAATCTTCTGCAGAACAAATAACTTCAGTTTCCTGTGTTATGAAATCCTGGAAACAGTTTTGAATTTTAAGGAAAGCAAACACACTTCTGCAGAGAAGACGCAGCAAAAGAGCTCCCTCTCTTGTCCATTGTAGGTTTTGGCCAGTTTGCTGCAATGTCAAAGTATCAGGCTGAAACCAGAGAGAAACCGGTGTTAAATTACCTTGAATTGAGGGTTTATCTGCAGTTTCCTGCTTTTTGCCAATTTAATTCAAATGTTTGGAAAAAGCTGAGTAGCAAGTGTTGGCATTCAACACCCAGTTGAAAAAAAAAGAAACCAAAACCAATGAAACATCCAACTGTTTTTGATAAAGCACTGAAATGCTACTTCTGAAATAAGTCCTTAAAAACACAGCGGGAGATATGTCTTTCATGATATCTATAAAATATTCAACAAAACTTGGTTTTGATTATATTTTTCTCATCAGTTTTAGTTACCAGTAAAACTTCATTATACTGGGTAAAAATAAAATCTCTTCAGCCTTTGCTTTCAGAGTCAGGTCAGCTGGGCTTTAATCCAGTTGTAGTTTAAGTCCTAGGAAAATATGTTTTAACAGCAGCTATTGAGCTGTTAATTGTTAATTACAGTGGAAAACTAGAAGGAAATATCTTGTGAAGAGTCACTTCTCCAAGGTAGTTCTAACAATCCTGGATATATGAAATATCACTTTCAGGGCATCACTGTAATAAAAATTGCATGCTCAGTGTTGAATGCTCCATTTAATTTGTGCCATGCCTTGTAAAGTCAAGTTACTGCATTCATGTGCTTGGTTTTCCAATCAAAATCTTTCATTTAATGGGAAAATGGCTATACTAAGAGGTTTTCTTAATGATATAGTGCTTCTTCTAAACTGTAAATTTTGCTGCATTTGGAATATGTTTTCTTTTATGAAACACATTCTCACTTGAGATTTAATATAATGATTAACTGCATTACCAGTTTTATGACTTCAGTCAATTTTTTTTCCCAGTGAAATAAATAGATAACTTCCTTACAAGCTTGCATCTGAACACTTTGCAGGAAATCACTCTTATGTCTTAGGAGTAGCCAAGTGCTTTTGATAATTCATCTGAGATGACAAGGCAATTTCAGCATTGCAATTTTTGCTCTGCAAGAAGATAGAAACCAAGCGGCATGTGAATTTGCCTCCAACATTTTCTTAACCTCTGTGTCGTTATACCCAGCCCTTCCCTTCACTCGAGGCCAGACTGATGTTTGTGAAGACATTTAGCAGTGATAGTTTGGACTGAAATCTGCCAGTCTTATCAAGGGTGGGGGGATACTGACTTTGCAGAAAGAGCTGAATGAGTGTGGACACCACTAAATGGATCCCTAGTACTCAAGATAAATTATGTTGCTTTAAAACAGTGGGCAGAAAGGTCTTCAAAGTTTGGGACAGGGATTAATTAAAGAGGGAAAACAGATCTTTCCACTCAGCTTGGTTTCTTGCTCTTCTTAAAGAAACATTTCACTTAAACAAGAAGCTCATGATTCAGTGGAAAGCTAATTTCACTGCTTTATTTGAAAAAGTTACTTTAGCAACTTCAGATTTCTTGTTAGTTCAAATGGAATTTTTTTCAGCATATTATATATTTTGTTCAGTCTTTTCATTATATAATCACATGTTTTTTGATGACACTTTCACAGTACTTTCAAATAACTTGGTGAGTATTGTTACCTTGATTTTAAGTGTTTTACAGACTCTTCTACTGATTTGAGACAGAGAAATACAGCTTGGGAAACTGTATGTACGCTAAGAGAAAAATTCTTACTTTAGCAAACACAGAGGTAGCAAAACCAAGTCTTTCCTAGAAAGGAAAACACTTCAGCCTTGAAAGAAAATAGTGGGAACCTTTGATATGCTTGTTTTCAAAAGTTCTTAAAAGCAAGTTAATTTGATTTTTTTCTAATTAAGGCCTCAAAATTTTGTTGTATATCTTAAGTGGGCTGTAACACAACTGAGATATGTTCTATAGCAGACTAGAAATAAGTTACAGAAAACAGCCTAGTTAACTTAATGAGCTAGGTCCTCCAAGGATGAAACAGATCTTCAGCTGAAATGGGATGCATTTTCCTCCCCTGGGTGATTTTGTGCTGCTGTGAGCCATCCCTGCTGGAGGTGATTAGGGGAGATGGATCCTCCCTGGACCCCTTCTGCCTGTCCTCTCTTTCCCATCTCCCCCTCTGTGACTGTTTGGCTACATCTCAGCCCCAGCAGGGCATGGCTGCTCCAAACCTCAATTACTGGGAAGAGCAAGAGATGGCTGGGAAATGTGGCTTACTATCAGGAAACTCAGTTTTACTTCAAAAGTATAGTATTCATTTTGAAAGTGACACCTAGCATGTTGAAGGTGGCCTTGTCAGACTGATGGCTACTGTTCTGTATAGGCTTTGACACTTGGGTATCTTGCTGGTAAATCAAGTGACAAATACTAACAAAATTATAACAGATGCCTGCTTTGAAAACTGGGAAAAGTAAACTTTTTTATCTGACCTGCACACAAAAATCCAGAATCTGACAGGCTTGACTACTCAGTCTTTTTTGGCACCAGAATAATTTTGCTGGCATTATCCTCTGGGCTCCTGAAATTATTATTTTTTTTTTTGTTGTTTTATTTTCATTTAGACCTCCATGAGCTACTGTGTAAATAAATAAGGAGTGAAAGTCTGCACTGTCCCTTTGTGGTGCATTCTGTGATGCTTTGTATGGGGCCAGCACACCAGTTATCAACCACATCTCCCAGCAGACACCCACCCCATCTGACAAAACAGCTCTCCCCGAGACCTGCCCTACTCAGTGTCAGCAGACAGAAAAGTGTGGGGAAAGGGCTCTGTGAGGTGGAAACCCCCAGCCCCTGCCAGGCTTTGCTGTGTATTTTACAGCAAACCATAATCGAAGGAATTTTTTGGAAGTGTTACACAGATTTCAGATTATCAGGATGCTGATTTCCAGTGTGGTGCTTTTTCAGTTTTTCCATACTTGTTTGGTCCTAAACAACTTGGGGGAGAAGTTCAGAAATAAATAAATGGCAGGATGCTTTGTCTGAAGATCTCAGGGTCATGCTAGTTGTAAGTCAACTTGAAAACAGCTCAGACAATCGCCTTTTTTACTTTTTTTAAAACTAAAGAAAGCCGGCTCACAACTTTGAAGGCTGTAATCCATATAATAAAACACAGAGCAGGAGAGGCAGATTCAGCAGCATCTGCTGTAAAGTCCCACAGCATAGAGAATGTACAATAATGGATGCTATCAGGCAGTGAACTCTCATTTACAGGGCCATATGCTTTACAAGGAATGTTGATAGGTTATCCTTATCTCTGTTTGTCATCACTTCTTCATTTCGCTGCTTCCAAAAGAACACACTCCAAATTGTTAGCATCTTCCACTGAACCACTGCCATTTCTTATTTCTTTTGTTGGCCCTTCCACCTTGGAGCTTTCTGCCCCCATATCTCAGCTTCCTTGTCATTTCAGTTTAAAGATGAGCAAGAGGTTAGTTTGACCCTGCATGGTGGTACTCACACAGTTGTCTCTCTCTGTAGCTGGCTACAGAGCTTGTCACCTGCTGCCAACATCTGAAGACAGGAGCTTAAGGAAAAATAGGACAATAAAGCACACAAGCCCATAAAACCACACTTAGTGATTTGTCATGCTTCTCTGCATCCTGTTAAAAACAGGCCCTGTTTTCCCCCACAGGCTGAGGGCTGCTGTTTCCTGCATGCATTCCCTGTGTAAACCTGGTGCTAGCCCTCACACATGCCTGCAAACCCCACAGTAGAGACAACTGTGATTTTGGGGTATTCTCACCTGCAAGATGATGCACCAAGGTGATGTGTCTGATGTCCTGCAGTGCAAGCAAAGAAATAGGACCAATAGGACTCTGCCATGGCTGGTTTTGGCAAACACCAAATTCTGCACCATCTTGTAAGATTAGCATTGACAGTGACATTCCTTTTCCAAAGGAAAAGAGTCAAGTGTGGTGTGGCAGTCCCATGGGACGTGGAAGGTGCAGTGGGGAATGGTGGGCACCCCAATCCCCTTCCCTGCTGATTTCCCAGGGCATGTGCAGGACGTGCTTGTGCAGGGGCCTCGCTGCACAGGGCTCTCAAGGAGCCTTCATCCATGGGTACAAGGTCTGGTCAGGAATGCACTGGTCAACCAGGCTCCAAAGCACCCAGCAAGAGGGAGAAGAGCAGACAGTGCTTGGGATGGGATTCACTGATCCTTGGTCAGTCCCATGTGGTGTAAATGGATATTTCATAGCTCTGAGTTTTCCACTGAGCAAACACCAACCAAAACACCTGATGGGGTGTATTCCTCTTCCCATTCCTTCAGGCTTTGTCAGTTCTTAGGCTCACGGAGTTTTCCAGGTGATTTTGCACTAGGATTCTGCACTGCAGAGCTGCAGCCATGGACCTGTGCTGCCATTTGAAGCTCTTATGTGTCAGTAGGAAATAGAATCATGGTGCTCTCTTCATTCAAGAAGGACAGGTTTTTGCTGTTTGCATTTTCCCTCCTCTGCCCAAACTTGTCCATGTGACCGGTTACACAGTGCAGAAAGCTCTGTGCTGTGCTTTTTGACATCATAAAGCTCAGTATACGAGAGGAAGGGAGCTATCAGTGCACAGAGGTTTGCTGAAATGCCTATGGTCTGTACCGGGAGAAGAGACTCGCCAAGGAGCCAGCCCAGTTCAGATGCAGTAAGGCAGTATTGTACAGGGAAAAGTGGACACAAGGAGCTTCTTCTAGGCTTAGGCAAAAAGGCTGAACAGACTAACAGCCTCCTAGATGGCCTCAGCTGAGAACAACATCAGGACCTCTGCAGGAACAGGCAGGGGAGCTGTGACATTTTCTCCCCACACGAAGCAGCACAGCTGGCCTTGTGCATGTGGGCTGTACAAAAGGACTTGATGAAGCTACTCCTAGGGCTGGCTTTGTGCTGATCTCCTCAGTTGTAAAGACAGCAGAGTGAATGATTCAGGATGTGTCCTGAATGCTAGTTTTGCCTCAGGTTTCGTTTAATTCCAAATTCAAAGTATTTTCTTACACAACCACTGTTTTATCCTTCATAGTGTTATTAGCTTGCTTTTGCTGGGAAATCATTCCAGAAGCTCCAAGTGCCTAGTGCAGAGGATGAGTTGCAGCTTCCCTTGTAAAACATTCATAAAGCACGCCTATTTTGCAAAAATAAGGAATCTTTTGTCTGTAACATTTTGTCTGACGTCCCCATATTTTAGCTCAGATGGTTTTACAATGTCAGGAGAGTCACACTTCAGGGATGAGTGGCAAACGGGCTGTTGTACAAGCCTTGTAGGAAAAGATTGATGGCTAGGTAGGTTGTTTTGACACATCTGAAAGTCTCATCTCCCCAGTGCTTTTAGGAGTGCAGAATGTGTAATTTCCCTTGTGACGTCAGGGCTCAGAGGATCTGCTCTTCTGAGCCTCCTCTTTCTGGAGCAGCTTTCAGTAACACGGCTCAGATATCAACTGAGCTTATGGTCATGCCTGAGCCACCTCCTGGGGTTGAGTCATTACAAAACTCAAAGAGGGAGAGGTGTGGGCTGGGGGCAGCAGCTGTAGACACAAAAGGAAAACTCTTAATATGGGAGAGATTGACTGAAAGAATATAATAGCAAAACAACTGGAGAAACTGGGATTATTTTTTTTGCTATAAAATTATTTTTGTCAGCCTCTCTAATCACATATGAAGAAAGTAGTAAAGAAACCTGACTCACTTTATACCAAACAGAAGTGTCTTTCTTCCTTAAGAACACACCAAAGGTATCTTGTTTGTTTGTGTGAGGCAAATCTTTCTGTAGGAGCACTAAACTGCAGGGCTCACAGCTGTGCAAACGGAGGGCACACTTGCAACTGCCCAGCACGTGCAGAACTGCTCCATATAGGGCCAGAGGTGGAAAAAAAACAGGCTTCAGAGCTGCTTTTTTGAGAATCCTTTCTTTTGCACTGTTAGCTGAAAGCTAAGCAGGGGGTGGTGCTAAGCCCTGTTCTTCTCATGCCTTGTGGCAAATAGGGGATTATATTGCTTTTCGAGAAGAACTGCTGTATTTCATAACAGCAAATGCACTTCCCACAAAGGTGTCTGAGGTGCAGTTGTCCCCTCTTGGCTCCCTCAGGCAATCGAGGTGCAGGCAGCCAGCAGGCTGTGTCCTGAGAGGCTGCATGCAGTAGTGCCCTCCACACTGCAGCACCCGCCCTGGCCAAGGGTACCTCAACAGGTGTTAGAGGTGATGCCTTGTGTGCTGCTGAGTCTTGGGCTCACAGGTCCCTTTTCTTACCTCCTGTCTTTTAGTCCTTCTTCTCTTGGTCAGGTCCCTGGGCTCCTCTCAGCAATGGACAAGTCCCTTCACCTTGTGTCTCAAGTTTTTGCTTGCTCTGAGCCTGCCCTTCCTTTGGTTTCTCTGGTTTTTGATCACAGCACCTCCCTTGGCTCCCAGCCTCTTTCCCTGTATCCATGCTTTTTCTTTTCCCCCTGCCCACCTCCTGACTGCCATGCTCACCATTGGCCTTTGCCTAGCAAACTCTGCTGTAGGTAGATGTCCAGGCAGAGCAACTCAGGAGCAGAGAGGCTGCTGGAAGCTGGTAAAACAAAGGGCTGACACATGGCAAAATGCCACTGCAAAAAGATTCCCTGTGGAGAGTGCGGTGGCCTGGAATGGCCTCAGCCCCAGGGCTTGGGGACTGCTTTTTTCTGTGCCATGTTGACTTAGCTTTGTAAGAAGCCCATCTTGACTGCATCTGAGCATCCCTGTGGAGTTGTCTCTTTGTTAAGTGTGTTATCAATTGAAGTCTTGCAGTAAGCCAAAGAACCTTTCTGTTTATGCTTCCTGGTACATTTTTTATTAGAAATAGCTCTTACCTATGCTAGCCTGATACATTTTCTGTCACCGAAGATATCTGAAGTTTTCTCCCCAGTTCAGAACCTTCTTTGGCCAGCTTTCCCATCCTGAGGTAGGAAAGGAACAACTCACCTTCATTCTCTCAAAGCTGGCTAATGGGAAATGTGCACACTGGGTGTAGCCACAGCTTGGTATAAAATACCAGAAACTTCAAAAACCCCAGTGGATCCTTTTTTTTTTTTTTTTTCCCACAGTACAACATTTTAGAAACCAAACAGGAAGCTTTCCCCATGTGATGGCCTGTGGCAAAGATAAATTGACTTTTGGTGATTTCAGGGCAGCTGCTGGTGAATTAATTTCCATTGTATTCTCTAATTCAATTGCTTACACTCAGTAAATGTATTTTCACTCTACTTCTAGCTTATGTTTGTATAGCTTGATAGAGAAATGAGGTCTGGCTTCTGCAGAAAAAAGAAAACTTCCCTGCTCTTTGAGAGCCCGTGTTCATTCATCTCCTTGTCCTCAGTGCATTTTTCTGTCAAGATCCCCCTTCTCCAAGCTCATTACATTCCCCATCTCCTCTCCCCTCCAGGCCCCAGCAAACGTCTCCCACTAGCCCTGTAGCCTGACCTTGGACCTCAGTTGCTCTCCCTATCTGACCCCAGCTGTGGATCCTGGCAAACTGCCAGGCCAGAGAGCTCTGGGAGGGAGAGGGAAGAAGGACAGAAATTCGCCTTATTTGACTCCTGTCCTCCCTGAGACACACGGCAGCTGCAGTGAGAGGTCATCACTGGGCACATGGATTCACACTTCCTGAAAGAATAATCTCTTTGTGAAAACTTCACCAAAATCAAGGACCAAAGTACTTCTGCTTTCTGTACCAGTTAGTAAGAACACAGAAATGTAACATTTCTGGCTTTGGTGCTGGATCCCAATTTATAGGAGTACTGAGAGGGACTGGGGAGATCAAGGCTTTGAGAAACAAGGGACAAGTCTAAAGTAGCTTAGACATTCAGTTATGCTTTACCCCAAACAATAGCTTTTACCAGTCACCTACTGCTTTCAAGAATGTGTTTTCATGCCTAGCTATACATTATTCAATAACTACGAGTTTGACCCAAAAAAGCAACAGGCACTAGTGTGTGGTAGAATGCAAACAGCAATAGGAGAAGGGATGATATTAAGATACAATAATGAAAGTTGACATGTTTAGGATATCTGGGAACAGTGACCTACTGGTCATCTCTCACTCTCAGTAATTGCAATTGACAGGCTGCTGCATTTGCAATATTTTAGGAATAGGAATTGGGAAAGGTAATCCATAAAATACTTTGAGTAAAGTTCTTGGAAAAAACTTGTCTCCATACACTTAATTCTTTGAGAAGTTAAGTAAGCAACTCTATTTTTTGTGAAAGTAATATATCCCAAAGGTTAAAAGATCTTGGAGATTTATGATGAAAGGGCAGTGACTTGCTGCAGAAAATGTTATTTTATGCTTCTGGAGTATTTTACCCACTTTGCTGCCCTTTGGCAGGGCTTGATCTGAGAGACTCACTACTATAATTAATACAGTTTGTCAGGTCTCTGTTTCTGAAAGATCCCAGCTTTCTTTCTCCAAAGTAGGAAAAGTATAAATCTAATTGCAAAATGAATCTTGAGTCAATGAAGTCACCCACAAATGAGTCTCCAAACTCTAGAAATCAGCTGGTTTAAGAGTGTTAGATCTGAACTCTAATGATGTTCTTACAGATCATTATTGATAGTTATTACTTCACTAGTTGTACAAACAGCAGTTCAGTACCCCAAAGACATGGCCAGTTTTATTCCTGGGAAAAAGTAACTGTTTGGACTTTTTTATTCTTTTTAACTTCAGCTGTTTCACCTTCCTTCTTCTGCTCTGATACTTAGTTCTAGGAAACAACCTAAAAGTAAATATCTTCACTGAATAACTTTCCCTCTGAACACTGGCATTAATTTCTGAACATTAACATCCTTGTCAGGTATCAAAATGAAGTCCATAGTGTGGACTTGTCTCAGTGTGTTTCTGTCCTGGTGATCAGTGTTTTTAAATCAGGCAGCTACACTAACATAAGCCCAGTGGTTGCCTGGCTGGTGGCATCTGTGGATACAGATGAATAAATAAACTAAGCATGTTTAAACATATGTCTGTGCTTATACAATGTAGATTCTCAAAACCTATCTGCTATTTTGATAGAACGAGGACAGAGAGTCTCCTGGGCAAAGGCCAGCTTTGCCCAAATGCCAGTTTGTGTGTTGAAAACATCTTCCAGAAGAGCAATTTGCCTTAGATTTTCTGGGAAACATCACAGGAAGCTTTCCTATATCACAAAGTAATTTTCAGCACTGCCAGACATCACTCTACTTTTCTTCACTGCCTCAGCAGGTCTCAGTGTGAATACAATTTCCTCAGATTCTCCTGTGAAGCTGGGGACAGATAAAAGAAAGGGGGATTTACCAGTTGATCCTTTATTCTGTGTCACTTTTCCCCTTTGCTGGAAAAGTGAATATTGACTGGAAGCTTGCAATGAAATTGGAATCTGGGAATATGTATTCTACTTAAATAAAGAGCTCTTTTGCCCTGGAATTTGTGGTTCAGTGCAAATAACAGTTAAATGTAAGATATTCTGTATATTCACATGCAATCATGTAAACAGGCTCTTTTAAATAAAAAAAAACTTAGTCCATGCCAAACTTTGTAAAGGATTCTGAGAAAAAAAAAAATATTAAAAAGTGAAAATACAGCTATCAAGAACACAGCCAAAATTGTGCTTCAAATAATCACCTCAACAGAAGACTTGATTTATTCAGTTTAGAATTTGATTTATATCTGGATAGAGATCATTATCAAAGGGTAATCCTTTAAAACTCTTCTAGTCTGCCCAGTAGTGTAGTGGTAGGTACTTTGTCTCAGACAAGACTACTTATAGCAAACTTCTATAAATCAGCTGTAATTTGGGAGGGAGTAGTATCTCTCAGTGGATTTGGCATTAGTTCATTCTCTCACCAAATTTCTAAACCTTTTCAAGCTTTACTGATCATTCTGCCCAGCTAAACTCAGTTTTTTTAAATAATACTTGAGGATTTCAGCAATGCTACTTTCTCCCTGCTGTCTATAAAAGAGACAAACTCAAAATTAGGGCCAATGCTCAGTCTTTGCATTGGAAGTTCTGCCTGTAAAGAACATATCAGCACTTGGTTTTAAGGTCCATGTGATAATTCCTTCACGAAGCGTGTCTAATCTAAATATTCTTTTCCTTCAGAGAACCTGAGGACAAAAATTTCTGGTGAATGTTTCCCAGAGTTTCTGAAAGGCAGTGAACCATTTGGACTTTTGCTACTAGTTATATCCTGTGCTTTTTCTGGCCTTTCATGGCCTTCCCATGGAAGCCTCTCTCTGCTTAAAGGTTTGTTTATTTATTAATTTTCCGTTTGGCTGTTCTGATTTGCTCCAACATTACTGCCCCTTAGGGGCCAGTCTGGGATTGTCACCATGATTTGCTTGTACCTGTGTGGTACAGCTTTGACAGCACTTCCCCAGCAGCAGCCTTGCTTCCTTATCTGGTGCAGCTTTCCAAGGCAACTTAAATCTGCCACTTCACAATATTCAGCACTATTGATTATTGCTGTTGAATTCCCATTTCTTTCATTTTCTGAGGCTTTTTTACATGGTGAGGCAACTGCAAAATCATTTGAAATATGGGCTCTGCTCTGTGGAAGTAAACTGGAGCAGGGGTAATGTTGCAGGAGTGGAAATACCCATTAATTTCACCGAAGATTGATTAACAGCAATGACTTTACCCTTTTCAGTTCTTGTTTGTTTGTCCAGGCTTCGTTAGTTCAAATGGGCGGGCCGATGCACTCTCTCCAGCAGGAAAAGGTTAGAGACATAATTAATTCAAGGCATTTGGCATTTCCTGTCAAAATGGCAGATATTCATCAAGCTGTGGAGATTGCTGGGTTTCACTCAGGGCTGATGCTCAGAGCATTTCCCCAGCAAGACTCTGCACAACTCTCACCTCTCTGCATTTTGAGTTCTTCCTCCACAGCCAAACACAGTTCCTCATGCTGACCCTCAGACGACTCAAAACCTCCTCCTGTCAAACCCTTTGCTACCACCTCTCTCTATCCTCTCCTAGGGTACTCTGAGAAGTGGCTGGAATTCTGTGCCCTTAGAGCAGCAGTGGATTACCAGCCCTTGCTACAGGGATGCTGCTCTACCTCTCTTTATTGTGGTTGCAGGGACCCTGAAGCCATACCACGACCTTGCTGCTGTTCACTGATGCTGGCCAGGAAACTGCAGCAAAGGGAGTGTAGGAGCAAGTGACAAATAAGGGAAAACAGGGAGGACAGAGCTTTGGACAGTTTAAATGAACAAAGTCTATGGCTACATGGCTGGGTAGAAGCCAGCTTCAAACTTTCAGGCACATTAGCAGAAAACTGTTAGGCATCACTTAAACAGTAAAATAAAGGAACTGTTCTTGGCAGCCAAGCTCTTCTGTAGGGTGCTGTGCCCCTCAGGAAAAATTCCTGACAGCTCTCCACCTCAGGCTGTGGAGATGCACCCAGTGGCAAGGAAAGGGACTTCATTACGAATAAAACCAGCATGTTTAAATATTTATGTGATTTGGTAGCATCTTCCTTCAGCTTTTTGGCTCTTTGCATGTGGTCACAGCTCTCACACTGTCTGGAAGACACAGGCTCATATATTTTTCCCTCTCTGTAACAGCAGTAATAGAGTGGATCACTCAGAGAGCCTGTCTGTTCAAAAACCCTTGTGTGAGATAAGATGTTAAAGAAAGAGTGAAATGGTTTTCTGATTTGTCAAAAGCCTGGCAGGTTAGACTTTAACTTAGCAGAAAATGATTAAATTAGATGTGACAGTAGCACAAGAAGTCCATAGTATGGCCTTGTCTTGTAACTACACTGAAATTAGGTGAACAAATCTGGTTGATAATGGCATTAGAAAAGTAAATGCAGCATCTAAATTTGACAGCTATGTGGCTGAACTGATATATATGGTGATTATTGTTGGCACACAGCGGAAAAATAGAATTACATTGTGTTTAATCAAAGGGAGCTAGTCTGGGATAAGCCTTGGATCCCTTCTCTACATGAAAAACAGCCTTTAGAACAAAGGAAGTTCTGCATAATGTTAGTCTGCATGAACCACTAAGTGTGTGTCAGAGCCCTGATGAAGTCACTGCTTAGAAACCTTTAGGAGATAGTGTATAATCAATGTGACATACTTTGCTTTAGCTGGGTGGCATTTCTGGCCAGATAATCCAGCCATCAGGTCTGGTGTGCACACTCAAAAATTGCCAACAAGCTAGGGTACATCAGATATAAACCCCCAAAGTTTTCTGCCACCCTGAAAAAAGTTTCCTTTCAAAATGTGCTGTCAGACCATTCTTTGTGTTTTCCTGTCTTTAATGTGAATCAGAACAGTAGATTTGTCTGAAAGGAAAGATCTCCAAGGGTGAGTTTGATATAGAAAAATAGACTCTGGACCCCTATCAAACTGTAATATGTAACTGATACTGACACTAGTGGCCAAGGGGAAAAGTGTGTTCTTTACTTTGATTTAAAAAAAATATTTCCTGCAGGAAGGAAGCCCTGGAAGAATGAAAACCAGTACAAATGGATACCTGAACATACACACATTATTTGTTGGGGGAAACATTTTAATTAAGTCGTGCAGTTCACCCCTGCCAAAATCCATTAAATCATGAAGGTTGGGCAAATCATGTACTACCAAGGGCTGCAGCTATGGGAGCACACAGGAGGAGTGAGGAGTGGAAGGGACATGAGTGCCCTCCGTCGCCTATCACAGAATAAATCAGAGCTGAAATCTTTCTTTTGTGTGGTTTGGAACAGACATGGGCCTCAAAGACAGAAGATTTGGACCAAAAGACAAGTCATCCCTTTATCTAGTTGTAATTAACTCCAGGTGGTTTCTGCTAACATAATGCAGATTTGAGTCTCATTTATCTTTTTTATTTGGAGACAGCACAGCTTTCGCATTTTTGGGAAAAGTCAGAGGAAAAAAATTAATTGTTTTCTTATTATGGCAGATCACATCTTTCAGTTTGAATTCTTGGCGTGATTTTTCTTTCTTTTGATAAAGATAACACTGCCTGCAACTCTCTGACAGATGAGCTGAACGTGACATGGGACAAACCAGAATTGTTGAAGGTCTGGGCCAATCATAAAAACTGAATCTTGTCTATCAGAACAGCAGTGAAAATAGATGTTTCTACTGGTGCATACTTGTCTCTTTCCCTGACAGCAAATCAGTGCCATCAAATCCCTTACTCAGTCTTACACTGCATTTTGAAGATTTTTGAAGGATTTCTTCCTTCTTGCTTCTTGGCTGCATGAACTACAAAACCCTGTAGCCCTTACACATCTTTCTTTTTCTCCTCTCTCTCTTTCACATCAATCAGGAAAGCTCACTGGAGAAGCCAAGACAGTGTAAAGCTGCTGAGACAAAGCTGGGGCTGTTGTTTCTATTCCATGCTGGCCTGAGAGCAAACACCTGAAACACATTGTTGCTTGAATGCTGCTTGTAATCAATATCCCTCTCTGGAAACTGGATCCTTCTTAGGGGAGCCCTGAGATCTGAATATTTGGCTTCTTTCTGGTCCCATAGGCCTCCAAAGAGAGAAAAAGTCTCAAAGACCCATTGAGAGACTGAGCAGTACAATAAATTGGAACAAGATAAGATCTGCATGGACTTTTTATGGCTTGGGATGTGTGAGTTGCATGGTGTGGCTCCACACTGATGGCTGAGAGGAGCAGGGAGAAAGCTCCAGGAAGGAGTTTGTGCTTCTTCTGGAGGGAGAAAAAACACAGGGTTACTCTCTTTATGCTACAGCTGAAGCTGATTCAGGGGGTCTAAGGCAATAGTGCTTCTTAGCACAAACCAAACAGCAGCAACAGATGCTGGGAGTTCTCTGGTTCCTTTTTTTTTTTGTTGCAAACAGACATCATTTCCACGAGTCCATTGCAATAGCAGAAAAGGTGAAATATGAAACTGCTTCCCCACCCTGGCTTGTAAGGAAGTAT
Organism: Parus major; assembly: GCF_001522545.3. NCBI lineage: Eukaryota > Metazoa > Chordata > Aves > Passeriformes > Paridae > Parus > Parus major. The sequence goes on from NC_031771.1 coordinate 42,483,362, forward strand.
CAGGTTCTGGCAAGTTTGGACACCTGCAGCAATTGACTCCTTTCCAGCACAAGTCCAAAGACATTCAGCTTTCCAGCAAGTAACTTTCTCCTAGGAAAAGGGCACAAGAGAAAGGGAAAATGGAGGAGAAAATGAGCAAAGATAATACAAGTGCAGAGTGTTTCAACAGCAAAATGCTCTGCAGGCCATGTTTGGGGAGGAGGAAAGAAATGGAGGAAAGAAATGGAAAGGGTGTATTTTTGAGGTAGATATAGCTATCATGTTTGGTTTCAGCATTGCTTGTTATTTTGGGAAAAAACGGTGAATGGAGGATGTGCAAATATGTCAGGAGTGTTGGGATGGAAAGTCTCAGTGATGCAGGGTGATTATATGGTTGAGGCAGATCATATTGCTTTTTCCATCACCTCCTCCAAAACCAGCAATAAGAATGAGAACACTGAGTATACCAGGATCAATTCCTGTCTTGGCTACTTGGGAGAAACTCCAGAACAGCTTCTAGTATACTTCTAGTATAACAAAGGTCAGATTTTGGCCAGAGCTGTGGAGTGCATTAGGAGACTGCAGCAACAGTTCCAACAGGCAGTGGGCGAGTTCATTTAATGCCACACCAAGGCACTTCCCCTTGCTTAGCATGGTATAAACCCTGCTGTGACTTGGCTCTATAAGCAGGGGTAGCAACTATTTACTTTCTCTTTAAGTGCTTGTGTTATTTTTGAAAATTATGATGTGTTTTCATGATAAAATTACAATTTCTATAAATCTGAAATTGTCTCCCAAAACATTTAGTCCAAACTTTCCTCACTACTTAAATTTGTTGATTTAGTCTAATTCAAGAATCTATATTCTTAAGTCCTCTAAGTTCTCAAAAAAACCCCCAACATCTGAAGACTCTAACTGAAAACTTTGAGGTTGTTTCAAGGGATTTTCATTTTGAACAGCTGAACAGTGAGCGCTGGCTGTGAGGTGATGTTATTCTTTGGCTGGTTAAAGCCAAGAAATGGTTCTTGTCTGGCACATCAACATGGAATTCAATAAGGGGCATAAGCAGACGATCTAGTCCCTGAGGAATGTTTTATTTTATGTGGAGTGGATGAGAATAGTACATATGCAAGAGTACACAAAAAACCCCACCCATTATAATTGCTTAATATAGTGTGTAAAGGTGCATTTTTAACTGAGAGTTAGTGAGAACAAATTCAATGCATAAAGGCCATAGAATGTGTTAGCAAATGAAAACTATCCACTCAGAAGTGGATAAATAATTCAAAATATAGATTTAATTCTGAATATTTGTGGAAAATCTTTAACATTTTTAGAAATTACAGTTACACTTTTGCAATGGACTTGGTTTCTTATGAGTAGAAGTTATTCAGTCTTCTCAACTGCACTAATTTACCAAATATGATTTGTGCTTTTAAATTGTAATATATTAGTGGATTTTAAGTGGTTCCAGCAATTCCATTAAACATGGATGGAACAACTAAGTGAAGAGTTTGCCAAAGGTGGAGACATCACAGTTGTGAAACCAGCCAGTGGTTTATGTCAAACACAGTAATTTAAAAAAATATAACGGTGAATTAAAGTAAAAGTGACTTAAAGATTAGGTATTCTACAAAGTGTTGCTCTAAATGAAGACAGGAGTATGAGCAGTAACATCTGGATGGAATAAAGGCCAATCTGAGAACTAAAGTAAAATAGCGTTGCTTATTTGAACAATTTCAGTGTTAGAAAATAGAAGTTAATATGAAGAACAAGAGCCTCTGAGAGTTTTTGGACAGAAAGTTGATAAATGATGCAGAGTTTTCAGCAGCTTTACTGTTCATCTTAAGCTAGATAGTTTTTTAGCATTTGCTTATGATGTGCCCAGTACCAGACCACAGTGTGTGCTTTGGGCATCTTGGAGGTGTAAAACCCACAGATGGAGTCATAAAGCCAGCTGACAAGGGAGCAGAGGTGGCACAGCACTTAACTGCAAATGGATTGCAAGATAATCCCTTCTGTGTGACTCCTCTGGCTTCACCTGGGGCCACGTGGGGACTGAACATATGTGTGCTGTTTCTTGTGAGAAAACATGCGTAACAGCCAAGTTTAGGTTTTCCTTTTGTTTAGACTTTTGCTTATAGAGCGGTTTTAGTCAGCATGGAGGTCTCATATGCAAAGACATTTTTGCTTTCGTAAGAACTGCTGTCTTGCATATAACAATTTCCATTTTTTGGCCAACTTCTTCCTCATTAACCTACCAGAGAATTATACACAAGAGGGTTTATTTAGATGATCTTTCAAGTGTCCTTCCTGTTTACTAGGAATCTGATTAACCACATGCACCAGACAAAATATGAGGCCAGGGAATGGAGGATACCACACTAACAGGAAACACCTTCATGTAAATAAGGGTGATGCTCCACAGCATCCAGTAACTACTTCTTCCTTTGTAACAATCTTTGAAATGCTTGTTTGGAAATAGAGGTGTTTCTTCTATTGACAGGATTAAGCAACATATGAGATGGCCATGTTTGTACACACACACACACACACACACACACAGAAAGGTGAATTCTGGAGTGTAGGGAATAGTAGAGGTAATTCTCTGGGTTACTGACACTGTCACACCTTTGGGAGAGTTGGTCACTGTTTTGCCTGATGGACTGAGATAATTTCACCTTGATGTTATTTACCTTGATCATGTGAATGACCTTCAGCCATGCACAGGGGAGGACAATGCAGGTGACAGAACAGGCTCCTGGGAGCACGCTGTTGTGATTGCTCAGAAATCTTTTATTCCTAGGGTACTTGTTAAAGGCGTAATCATATCTGTTGTTAATACTATGTTTGTGTCATTATTTAAGGACACATATGGATACCAGAGCTGCTATATCACCAGCATGAAGTCTTACCAGATTTCTCTCTGAAAACCAAAGTCTCTACATTTTCAAAAATACTTGTCAAATAAAATAGTGAAGACAAATTGGTTAGTTTTTATTAGGAATATTTTTTTTTAAAATTTTGGCATCTTTTGAATTTTGTGGTGTTTCCTAGTGCTCACGGATGAAAGGGTCGTTTCTACATCTAAAATGTACCTTGGTGGCCCCTCAGGAGGTGACAGTTTCCAGTGACCTCCTGTGGACCCAGCCCTACATATGGTGCACTGACCTCACCCACTCACAAACAAACAAAAAATATGATCCAAAAACTCATTGATGAACAAAATTAAACACTGCAGGTCAAATGGAAATCAAGTACAAGCCGTGCATAATCTTTGGAAATCAGCACCAGCTCTCACCCACGACTTGGGACGGAGGCAATCAAACATTAGGTCAGCTCAGGTTGCCCTGTGGCTTTGGTGTCCATTTTTCACTCAATATAGGATAGGGAACTATAAACATCTGAGAAAGTGGATGAAGTTAACAGATGACTTGGGCATAGAGATAGATCCTGTGCTGAACACACTGTGCCAGTACAAACAAATAAAATTATTTAAGGAAAAAACCATCTTTTTGTAGTAAGCTAAAGCATGGTCACAGCCTTCTAAACAAAATCTGATAATTTTTGAATTTAACTCTGCCTCTGATTTATGTATAAATTCTAATTGGTATCATCTGTTTAATGCAATTAAACAGTTTTCAGCACTGAGCCTCTCTTAACAATTAAATGGACACAAATAATTTTTCCTCATCAATAGGCCAAACAGGACTGACACCAGCAGACTTGAAAGAAAAGCGCTTAAATAAATCAGACATCCAAAGCCCACTCATTTCTATTTCTATACAGCACAGTGCTTTGAAATGACCTATGGAATAACTGGAGCTGAGATGGTTCCAGTGCTTCAATTTAAAATGCAAGTCATGACTCCTTGTAATGCTTCAGTTACACATCTATTACATGTAGGAAAGTATCCTGAAGGAAGAAATAAGTTCTAATGTATCTAGTAGTTATCGCAGCCTTCTGGAACCATGACAAGACACAAGTTAATCACAATTTAACTTTGTGTCTTATCATAGAGTTACTTTCAGTCTCAGCTGGTAACCAAAAGTGCAGAGTGTTCCAGGCTGTGGGTCACAATGGTGGTGATAGACACGGATGTCTTAAACACAGTCCTTTTGATTTCCAAGGCATTCACAAAAGTCCTGCAGACACACATGGGGTGAAACAGCCCAGACTTTGTTGACCCAGGACCTGACCCAAAGCCCAAGGTCTATCCTATCAATGCTTCTTTGGATCTGAGTCTTCAGTCTCTCTTTGTGTTCCTCTTTACATTTCCTGCTACCTATTTTACCAAAACACCTACCCTCACACAGAGCATATCAGGGCCTCATCATACTTCTCATCCATTCCTGGGCAGATGTAAGGTGTGTAACTCACCTTTTATTGGGGTGGTGATGAATTCCTGCAGTTAGAGAGCTCTGGATGTGGCTGTTTGTAACCCAGGATGGGTCTCTGTCAAAATGGTTCACAGTAGTGAGCATACCCAGATTATAATTCTTTCAGTGTGTGTGCTGCACACTTAATGATATGTGTGAACCCAGTTAAGATTTCCATTTTGGGTCAAGGATTTTGTTTATTGTTCCTGTCACAGAGCTGGATACTTACAACATTTACCCAGCAATGTTAACTTTGCAGTGGGGAGCTTGCTGGGTTTGTCTGTGGTTTGGATGTACTGGGGTAGCTGGGAACTTCCCAGCAATATTGCAACAGGTTTATCTCTTCCATGGACCATGGAATTAGTGCAGTAAAAACCCCACAATTTCAGTCTGTGCAAGATGGAAGGCAGCAATGTTCGTAAATCTGCATATTCATCTCTGTGCTGCATTTATTTGAACAAAGACTTGATTGTAATTATTTTATGCATAGAAGCCTATGGTATCTCATGAAAGCTTTCTCTGGCCAGGAGTTCTGGAGGGAAAAAAATAATTTGCATAAAAATCAAATGGATAACAGTCTCTGCTTCTAAGATAACTATGACCACCAAGGAGGCCCTGGGTCAGAACATTAAATATTCTCTCTTGATCCCAGGGGCTTGGCTTCAATGCGCACTGGGACCTGAATTCTCCCAAGGTAGGTGACTACAGCTGCCTTCAAGGAGTCTCAACTGAGGAGTTTTATAGCTTGCATCTGGCTCACAGCTCGTACCTTAAACGTCCTCCAGGGAGCTCACAGTCTCATTTTTGTTCTCTAAACTCTAGAAAAAAATTAAAATGAAAATCTAAAATACAAATCTTTTCCCCAAACCATGTGAAGGTCAAGGAAATAACCTCTTCTGCAAAAACAGCAGGAAAACACATACAGCAAAGCAGATATCACGAATAAAAGTAAGCAGCTGTTATAACCCACCACTAGCGATCTCCTTTTTAAACTGGCTAGCAGTTTGGAAAAGCTGAAAGTGTTCTTTTAAATGGCTTCCAAGAGCAAAGGACAAGATATTGTACTGGGCATAATATTCTAGGTGGTGGGTCCCACTACCTTCTACTCATATGATTTTCCATAATAAGTCAAGGCAAAGAACTGCTTTCCATGCTGCTCTTTTTAAAAGTGAGCTTTCAAGAGACAATTCCACCATGACTCTTCCATCACAAGTGGTCTAACAGCAGTGGTGGGGACGTGAACAGACCAGAAACGCTGATGGTGCCCTTGGGAGCAGGGCTCCTTACCAGCCAATCCTCCATGAAATACATGAAAGGCTGGAGCCACCAGTTCCTGTTTGGAAGGAGGCTGTTGAGCAGCCGTGATCCCACACTGCCCTCAGGCTTCTGAGCAACACGAGGAGAGATGATTTTCCCTGCCTCAGGATGGGCCCTGGCACCTACCTCCTAGCACAGGAGACACTGCAGGAGGAAGTACAGGGAAAACTGAGTGTGGACAGAGATGTTTCTGCACCCCATGCATCTGCCTTTCCCTCAGCAGCTGCTGGTCGACCACATCTCTCCCATAAGTGACAGAGTAAGAACTGCTTTGTTGCCACAGGCTCTCCCCAGAGCTAGAACCAGTTCTGGGGCCAACAGTGTGAATGTGTTTGAGTAGAGAACAGCAGCCTCTCCCACTTCTCCCAGGTGAGGAGAAGTTTGATCCAACTGCTTTATCGATGTGGAAGAGCAGTGATCATTTCATTGCACACAAAATGTACTGCAGCCTGCTGACTCAAAAACCCCAGGTCTTTGTTGCAGTGTTTTGTGCTGACTGTGTTTCTGTGTGTTTTATGATGCATACGTAGACTGCAGATCAAAGGCTATTTCTAGGTCATTTTACCTATAAGATCATTGAGATTTCCTGCTAAATCACTGAGAACAGTGAAAATTTGCAGTGTTTTTATTAAACTTTCATAGTCAGCACACAGCAAAATTAGAAGGTATGTCAAAGTACCTCAAAGAAACCAAAATTCTTAAAAACCAAGCAGTTAAACAAAAGTCAACTTATAAATCTCTTGAAAAGTCCCAGAGACCTTCCAATCTGTCTGCTGACACCTTCTGCCTGTCTCTGACCCTCTTAAATCAAAGCGTTTATCTAAAGTACAAAAGTTGACAGTTTGCATTTAATAGAAGTTGCTTGTCTTGTCAATCTGCAGAACTCTGGTTCCCACTGGCCATTTCCTTGATGATGTGTTACAGCAATGCAATAGCCAGCAGCACTTACAGAAATAGATGCAAAAACTGGCCTGAGTACTTTTAAATATGTCCATTCTTTAATGCAAATTGTAGGTTGGAAAGAGAGGCTGTGTATTTCAACTAGCAGAAATTCTGTTTTGGGAGAATAATTACTGTTCCTGATAACACACATTGTAAAATAAATAAAAGGACCTGGTTTGCTCACAGGCATTTTAAGGGCTTAGTAATTAACAATAATTCTGAAACAGTTGCAAGTTGCTGTGTATGGTTTTGCTCATAAGTAAAGCTGAAGATCTATTACTCTTGCAAGCATCAGAAAAAAAAATTATGTCAATATATGTTGCGTTTGTGTCTCTGAAATTCTGCAGACACAGCCTTCAGCCCTGTGTACTTCCACATGGGGTTCTCCCTTGCTCCCATGTCTTAAATGCAGCATTTTGCTAGATTATTAGAATGTAGATTGGAAGTAAATTATAATTTTGATAAATATATATTTCCTTGCATATCACATAAGAAGTCCCGTCCATAAGGTAATGTTAATCTTTAATGCTGAGTACTCCACCAGCCTTCACAAAATATTGTTACACTTTAAAGGTATTGAAATTTATTTGTTATACTTAGTTATACCATGTGTGTATTTTCTAGGCCCTTTTTTACCAAAATGCTCATTGGCAGCTCCAGAAGTGCACTCATGAATGTCAGCCTCTGTCAGAAGAAGCACCAATATGTGCTTGTCTCTGCTTCTCAAGACTTCATGGGTATCTTCTGTCCAGCTCACAGGTACATTCTGATACTTTATTTCAGTCAAATGTAGGTGGTAATAAAGCTAATACTCTTTTATTGTCCCAGGCTGTCAGAATAGCTTTAAATATATGTATTAAGTAGATCAGCCAGGTGTTTTTATTTATAACAAATTGACTTCTAAAGTTCCCTTAATTAGATGAAACATGGTTTAAATACATTTTTTCATTCCATATTTTATAAACTATATCCTTCAAAACAAATATTCCTTAAGAAAGTACAAAAAGGCAAAATTGAAAATTTTATACCTTTATCTAACTGTTGCTACTTCAAAAAATGTTGCTGAAGAATGCTTCAGGCCTGTAACATGAGTTTAAGTACAGAAGATTGTGCTGGAGGTGCATAGAAAAGACTCAAAGTAGGTATATAAAAACCCTACAGATTAAAATTTAAATGAATATTGTATTGAAAACTAAGTATGCAGACTATGGCATGAGGCTTAGGAGAATGCAGCTGAGCTCCTGTTGGCAGAAGTGGAAGGCGGCTTACCTTGTGCTCGTCTCCCCAAGGATGCCTGTGGGAGGCCCAGCTCATGAATCTCACTGTTGGACAGCGCTGAATCCTGACCTATGGTTATAATGAGAGGGATTCTTTTGACAGCTTGGAAACTCATGACCCTTGGTTTGCAAAAGGCATTTTTACATAGCAGCATTTTGGACTCCAAAGACAATCTGTGCTTCAGCAGAATAAAACATTCCTTTAGTTAATTTTTTCTCCGAAGAAACTCCGCTCCAAGTGAGCAATCTCATTTTCTGATCCTGGTTAAGGCATCAAGCAAAAGAGTCAGACTTTTACAGTCAGGCTTATCCTAACACAGACACCCCTACACACCCTGTTTTGTTTTGTTACAAGGCAAGCAAGGGTCACCCAAATTTTTAGCAGGGGAAGTTCACAGTTTTAGTCCTGGCACTGATGGTGTTTTAAATAGATGGAGCCCATCAGAGCTGTGATTTAGTTGCCTGAGGTATCAGTAGTTTATGAGCTGTATTTGTGGTGCTGATGAGAGCTTGGGCTTTTGTGGCACCTTATCTGCTATACAGAGCAGCCCGGTGGGGCGGTTTCCTTGTAAGGCATCTGCCTTTGGAGAGTAGCCTGGGTTGTGAAGATCCAGCTTTATGTCCACCTGGCTTAGCAAGTGTCAGGTTTTAAAGTGTTTAGAGAAGTCAGGTTGTGAGATGTTACATTTCATTTGAGAATCCTCAAACCAGCACAACTGGGGGATAGTGTGAACCCCCTCTTGTCTGTATCACAGAGCCCCTTCCAAGAGGAGGGATGTGATGTGCCCGAGCTTCCTTCAGCCACTCACTGCCACCACTGCTCTGCAGAGGTTTTTTGAGTGTGGCTTCAAAACTCTGCTGTCTGGACTGAACACTTAAACCACAGTGCACAGCCCTAAAAGTTAGGATCAGCCTCCAGAGGGAAAGTGTGGGGGTTTCTTTTGGCCACAGAAAGCTGTGTTAGCAGTCTTTGTGCCAGGCTGTGGTGTGGAGGGAGTGTGTGAAAGTGGCCAGTGCTATCTGGCTCACATGCCCTTGGGACCACTTTCTAGAAATATAATCTATTGTATAAAAAATAGTGTAGTTTCTAGTAGCCCTGAGCTCTCTGATTTTGGGCTACTTTGAATAACTTCTGGGAACCACAGACTGCCCTCAGGAGTCTCTGAAGCAGGGAGGCAGCAATCGGTACTCTTGTATCATTATTTTTATGCTGCTTTTTCACTGGGACATGTAGATGGCTATGCTTAATGTGGCAGCTCCCACTGCAATAGCTGCTCTGTCAGAAGGCCAAATTTCTGTTTGTAATTCACCCATGATGGCTGAACAATTCAGCTGCAGAATACAGGTTTGACTGGCTGGTTTTAGTTGTACTTTTAAACCTCACTGTGTAAACTATGCTATTTTGATATATATGTATTGTAATGTATGTAAATACATACCTATAATGTATTATATAAAATAACATGCATTTTAGATACATGTAATGTTTGTTTATATGTATAAAACATGTTGTTTCCACTGACAATCTTACTGAAGAGTAGTGCTGGCAAGACAGTGACCTGGCATGGATTTTAAAATTAGATACATTTTTGTTATTCATGGTATTAGGCTCTGCAGTATGTACTAGAACCACACTGCTCTGGTTGTCTGCTAGATAACTGTCCCTATTGTTTCTCTTGAAGCTCTGTATTAAGTTTCTATGCAGTACTCAACTCCAAAAGCAAAAGTTTTAACAGTACACTGAGCCTTCTACTCTTTCCACTTGTTACTGCAACTCCTTCTGCAATGCACTTTATTCAATTCATTGTAGCTTTTTCTCCATTAATTGAGCATTTACAATTCACTGGAACCATAACAATGACCTGTGCAGCACAACGAGAGTAATGGAGTGTCCCCCTGACACAGAGCCAGCCCACCTTGAAAGCCCTGACATTACCTCCACCCCAGCGGATTAGTGGAGATGTGGTTTATATTAGTGACCTGAAGGAGGTTCATGCCCTCTGGGAGAAGGCTGTTCCCTGGAATGGCAGTGTGATTAATGGTTTATTTACAGCAGTGACATCAAGGCTGTCAGGACTCTTCATCAGTCTTTGATGTAAAACACACTAAGAGGCCCTAGGTCATTCTTATCTGTTCAGAGAAGAGAAATCAGAAATGAGGAGTGGTTCAGTGTGGCCACAATTCTGGTATGATTATTTTCCATGACAGCAAGAGCAGAAGAAAATTATGAGGTCACATCTACATCACTGGCCTTACCAGTGAAACAGTGTGACCACAAAAAGACCATGACTTCCCTGTTTTGGCTGGGGGATGACAGCACTAGTGACAGGCAGCATGTTGAGAAAATGCAAATACCTACATCAAATCCACAGGGCATTGTGAAGGGAGAGTGCTTCAGTTCACCACAAATCACCAAACAGAACAGGTTTTTCATGTCCTGAGTGGAGCTGTGCTTAGACAGAAAATTTTAGGGTAACTGTGTAGTCCCTAGCAGTAGCATGTATAGAAATTTCCAATTTTTAATATTTCATACTTTAATACTATTTTAGAAGAGGCTTCTACTCTTGAAAACTTCCTGTGTTCTTGCTGAGTTGGCTAAGCACGGTCTGATTTTCCTCAGCTCTGTGTACTGGTAAATCCCACGCAGCCCGTGGGCCGGCTGATCAGCGAGATCATGTTGAGGCAGTGTCAGCCCTTTCCCTCAGCCCCCTGATGGGAAGGGGTTTGCTGACACTCAGCACGTTTGCAGGGGCAGCCAGCTCCTCCCCTGCCTGATCCAGCTCCTGTGGTGCAGGGCTCTTCCAGGAGAGCTCCTGAGGCAGGGCTGCTGCACAGTGCTGTGCCCGTGGTGCTTCAGTTCTGCCGTGCCTTCCCAGGGCACGCTCTTACAAATGACTATGTCTGAGAAGTTCTCTTGGGCCCACTTGAAGTAATAACTGAATGAAAACCAGCTCCTGAGTCTGAGCCAGATGAGACTGGAAGTAACGTTGGGGAGGCAAGAAAGCTGTGTGGGAGAGGCTCAGCTTCCCCAGAGTTTTTCTCTGTGAAGAGGTTTGGCACTCGTGCTATCGGCACGTTCCAACCCACTTGGCTTGGTGTGGGCTCCTCACGACTTCCCGGTGCCAGAGCAGCACAGCCCCACAATAGCTTTTCTGCATCCAATAGCCTGGCAGACTGCACTCTTTCTTACTGGGTTAAGATCTACACACAGCAATTTGTGACTGGCAGGAATATGCATAGGATATCCCTGTGAATCAAACCATCGATCTTAACAGAGCCTTGGCTTGTTCAAAACCCTGTTAACAGCCTTGCTTGGCAGAGCACATTTTGTGGGGCCTGCTCTATTCTTGGCTCCTTGTGGAGTACTGTATGGAAATTAGTGTATGCAGGGAGGACCACCCAAAGCAAATGATTTCCATTAGACTTAATGAGTACTTAAATATAGGAGTGTAGCATGTATGTTACAGAGATTTCTCAACAGCAGGTGTTACTTAGGGGAAGCAAAAAGCCCCAGGATGTAGTAGGAACAAACCACCCAAATAAAGCTATCAAGAAAAAAATACAGAAGCAAATTATAATTTGCACACAATGAAAACACAGCTAAACAAAGCTGTGCTTCCCTGCCCTACCTTTAATCCTCTAAAAGGTCTTCAGACGTCGCAGTAGATGGCTTCTAGCCTGCTGCAGTATTTTCATGACAAGTATTTCCATTTAATTATACAGTTTTGTGTACAGAACCTGGACAGAAAGACTGGAAAAGACAGAAGAAAAAAAATACACAGAAAACAAATCTTTGTTGATGACTTTCCCTGTTTCTCTTTCTCCCCATTTCATGGAAGACTCGAGGTAACAGAAGTTTATGTGGCTATGAGTCACAACCAACAATCATTATAGTCAATACACATTATGAATTTTATTTAGTATTTTCCAACTCTAAGAGAAAGTTGCATAATTTTCTCATTTTCTAAAACTTTCCCAGACCACTCCCCTTTTAAAATCTGTGAAAGGGCTTTTAGCTATTTTGTGGTCAAAGCTCTGTCCCCTGCTCAGCCTGCTTGTCCCAAAATGCACTTCAGTAACTCAGAACAAAGTTCTGGGCTACCCTCAGAAGACCCCATTCCCTTTCCTCTCTCACTCCTAAATTTCTTATGGGAACTCAAAAGCCCAGTTTATTGAATGCTGCAGGATTTGTTGGTGATGAGCAGCTGAAGAGTAGAAATCAGCAAGGGAAACCTGGATTTTCTGGCACCCATCCTGGGAAACACCCAGACCTCCATCCTGCTTCTGTCCCACTGCTCTTGTCTTGCTATTGCAGCCTGAGGCTCACCCCTTGCCATGCACATCTCTTTGTTCCTTCTGTGCCATCCAGAGAGAGTGCTCGGCTCCTCTGCTGCCTGCCTGCCTGCCTGCCAGCCTGCTGGAGGGGTCGTGCACAGCCTGAGATGCTCAGGGCTGTCTCCTACTGTGTCTCAAAGTGTGTGCAAGAGTTTCAAGTGTGCAGAAGCCAGCAAGAGTTAGGGTCTGCTCAGACACCAGCTGCCCAAATATTAGATGGGAAGCTCTGTCCCTGGGGTGCAGAGGCAGGGCATCTGGAGCTGCTCTGGGCTGTTGCTGGTCAGACCAGGCTAAAATGCTCTCTGCTTTTGTCAGACTCCTTCCCACCTCCAGTGTCCCAGTGGACAGCACAGACTGTTCTCCCCTTACAGGGAGAAGCAGGTGAAGTACATGAATGCTTTAGGAGACCAGCAACCCAAGGGTTAAAATGCAGCTCTGCTGCAAGCTCTGTTTTAGGTACAGCTCAGTCATTAGCAGCTGAATCATATCTGCTTCTCTAGGGGAAGGCAGCCCTGCCAGCTCCCTGCATGACTCTCAGGAGAACCTGCCGGCTTGTTGGTCCTGCTTCCCACCCAGGGGCCAGCTCCCCACCCACACTGCCTACAGAAGGAGGTGCAGAGGCTTGATCCAGCAGTCACTGCAAAGCAGGAACAGGGGACAGCAAGCTCTTTTTCCCATTGGCATAAGTCACATTGGGATGGGTCACAGACTGTTTCTAAACCTTAATTTCTGCATCAAAAGACACAGTTTGAGCAAGCTGCTTTGCCTGTGCTCCCCCTAAACAGCACATCAAATTGTGTGCTGTATCCAGAGTTCTCACATTGCTTCTTGTGCTGACATAACCTGCTTTACATCGCACAGAGTTCTTGGTGTGGGATATATTGCAGGGTCTGAGAGTCCCTATGTTGTACGTAACAGCTCTTCAGGTGCCAGATTTTTCCAGTTTAACATGCAGCAGATGTGCTCACAGTATTTTCAGAACTGTTTTAAAAAGCAGCTACAGTCAATCTATTTTCAAAGCTAGCTGGCTAACTAATGTGTCTTTGTTAAAGGATGAATGTTTTCGTGACTACTGCCGGAATGTCTCGTCATTTTTTCAGTGCTTTGTCTATGAAACATTGAATTAATGACTATTAAAAATTACTGCCAGATTAATTTTTTGATATGGTATGTTCTTTAAAATTTTTGGCATTCAGCTGAAAAGTTAATGGCTAGTAGTCAAGTTCTGACAAAATTCAGTGATGCATTTCTTCAAGAAGGTATTACAACTTTTGAATTCTAGGTGAATTTCAGTAGTAGTATAGGTGCTTCAATTGTCAAATGCCTGTGGGTTTTGTATGAGGTGTCTGAAACATAGCTAAACTAATATATATATTATATATATTTATATAACACCGACAAACCAAAAACCAGAGCAGCCCAATTCTCCAGGCACACTATCCCCAGAGAGTTATAAGAAATCTCTGCTGAAGGCTGCAAGTGTGAAATGGGTATAATGCTGCTATATCAGAGTTAAAGACAAAAGTCTCTCTGACTTAACTGGGAATAGTATCAAAGCCAAGAAATAAGGTCTGATAATGAAGAAAATAGGAGCCTTCTTGCACTGTGAGAAACAAGAAATGATGTTGTGTTGCTGTACATGAGGTTTTGTGTGACAAGGGTTGAACACGAGGCATGCGGTCGTCTTCCCAGCTCACTTCTTTAAGCAGTGTTGATCCTGGAGTTTTCACCGTACTTTGGAGATGTTTGTTCTCCTGTCAAAGTAGAAACAGAACAATGTTGGCCACATAGTGTCTTTTTCTTACACACTGGAACGCAGAGGTAGTTTTCTGCAAGGATGGACTGTACTCTAGTCAGGATATGAGAATGGGGCTCAGGTATAAGGTGGTAATACTCCTTTCCATTGGTTTGCTGGGACATTGTTGCCATTGTTGAGCTGGTCTGTGATGTGTAAGTTAGCTTTTTCTGCCCTTCAGTGTGGTGTTGGGGGTTGTTGTACAACGCCTCCATGAGTGAGCTGTGTGCCTCTTGCAATACCCAGCCACAGTAACTTGTCCCACCCAGCCCAGAGAGAAAGGACCATCAACTGTGCTGGGCATCACAGGAACAGATGGGGAAAGAGTTGCTTGCTCTGTCTTAGACAAGTCTCTTATGATCAGACTGATGGAGGAACTCTTACAACCTGAGTAGGATCTGGGACCTTAATGGGAAGCCCAAGTCCAATACGACAAAGACCCTGCTCAGCTAGTCTCCCAGCCTAGAAGCACCCAAATTACTTAGACCTTTCCTTTAGCTTCTCCCAGCACTTAGGGCTACTGAACTTTCCCAGTAGTGCCCAGGGCTTTGGCTGAACTTAGAGCCAGGACTAGGAGTTCCTGTGCTGAAGTCCCCTGGGACACCAAGTGTCCTGAGACTCACATTGTGCACCTAGCTGCCATGGGCATGACAACCCTTTGCAAAGTACTGGAAGCTGCTTCCCTTTTTAAAATGATGGCAAGAGACAAAGAAGCAGAAGCCCTGCTGCTTTCTGTTCCCCCTCTCCCTTGAGATCTGTCTCTCTTCTCAGTTAGAAGGAACTCAAATCCTCTGGTCTTGTCAGCTGAGCAGAGTCCTACTCTCAGTCTGCTGTACCAAGAAACCTGACTTCTGTCCGATTTCCAGCACATACCCACCGGGTCACACTGCTGCACAAGCACCAAAGTGATTGAGGTCACACTGATGTGCAAGCACCAAAGTGTTTGAGGCTCTGATGAGAGGCTGTGTATGGGATGGAGTTTGTGGTGGTGAAGCAGGCATGTCCTTGGCAGCACAGAGCACAGCCTAATAAAGAAGCCAACCCGTCCTACATGCAATCCCTGCTCTGGAGGCATGGGACTAGAAGCCACAAGTGCCTGACAGTCTTTAGGATAATGAATTCACAGCCTTGCCCTCTCTCTTCTCATGCTTTTGCTGTTGTCTGTGTCACAGAATTTCATTTAAAATCAGTTTTACTAGCACAAATGCCGATGTTACTCAAGGGAACTGGGCTTTACTGGCAGCAGGAGAAGTGTAAAGTACAGCTGAAGGAACAAGGTCTGAGCATAACACATTTACAAGCCCTGAGTCAGCACAGGCCCTACACTGTAATCAAGAACATTGCCTATTTACTTCAGTGTGATTAATATCATTCATCTGCTCTGTGTTAAATGGTTAGATCCTTGATAATAGGAAATTTCCCAGAGTTATATTTGGAAATCCCATCCATCTTTCAAGAATTTACCTACTGGCCCTTCACCTTGTGTGGCAGTAGCAATGGCTTTGGCACCAGGGTGGCCAGTGACAAGGCTAGTCCAGCTGGGGATGCTGGACACTCAGGAAATCCCAGAGGTGAATCAGAGCTGAAAATTAATTGCTTTTTAATTTAGCTCAGATATATGTGCCACATCTGAAATAAAGTAATACCTGAGATATTAACAGTGTTCCTGGTAATGCTAACCTTAAAAGGAATCTCTTAACTTTATGCAGATGAGCTTCATGCTTGGTCTTTGACATGGAAACAATTACTACTTGAACGTGGTCTCCTTTTCACTGTCATCCTGAATTTGCCTTGCCTCTTAGCAAACTAATGCATGTCAAAAAGATTAATGGATTAAACATGGCCAGAGCTAAGCCTATTACACTAAAGCCCCTTAAAATCAATCCATAGCTTGTAAAGGAAGAGATCACCTGAAATACAAGCCTCTGGGACTATCTGGGGATTCCATGACCATGGAATGGTCCATGCCTACCTTCTGTTGTAGGCACATCTAGACTGAACATGCCAGCTCTGAGTGTCACACAGGTCAAAGCTGGTCCCTGGGGCTCAGGGGTGAGCCTCTTGCCACCTCAGCACCACCCAAGCCATACCCTACACAGCTAGATTTAGCACTGGGGAAGATCTGCTCTCCGATGAATTTACTGCACTGCGTTACCCTTGACTTCCCAGAGGTTTCTTTTGCAATTTGTGGTCTGAGCTCAGACACCAAAGAGACTGCTCCAGAGAATCTTGCTGGTGTCATCTTCCACTCTGCCTGTCCTGTGGAGCCTCATGCTTCCTTGCTGCTCCATGATGTCTCTCAGCGTTTTCTCAAGAGGTTTTGAAGAATGTTTCACAAACAATTGGCCCAGCATGCTGAAAAAAATACCCATCTTGTTTATCTATGTTCCAAATTATTTACCACAACTGGTCACTTAACAACATGGTTTAGACAGTGCTTGAACAGTTTATTTCATAATTTAAGGGTTATCTTTAGAGATTTTTAAACATTCTGTAAATTTTTCTTTAATAGGTAATTATTTCATATATAAAAACAGAAATGGAGAGAGGAGCAAGAGAGCCTGCCCCTTAAACCAGGGTCTTTAGAAAGCAGGAGGGAGTTCTCTTTCAAGTCAAGAGCTGACATTACCTTTCTGATCCAAGATCCAAAGCAAACACTGTGCCTTAGTAAACCTGCACCTGGAATTTACATCCACTGGAAGTGGCACAAATGGAAGATTGTAGAGATCTGATGTTTTTTGAGCCAACTTTGCATGTGTTAATGCTGAAACCAAGAGATTGCCCACACAGCAGGGTAGTGCTCCACTGTTCGCAGCTATGGCCAGGTAGCAGAGCCTCCATGTCTCCAGTTTCATGTTAAACCTTTCATGTTTACCTGTTAAACTTGCAGTGGAAGATAAGCCTTTTAAAGAGCCTTATAAACTTCTCCACAGTGTGGCAAGTCTTAAAAGTGCTTAAAGCAGCACTTAATCCAATACATCAGGATTTTCACAAGTCAGGTTCTGAATTTGACCTCAAGCCTGCAAGACCTGCCCATATCTAAATTGCAAGAGATATGGGTTTAAGAGATTTTATCTTACATATGGGAAGTATAGTATTAGAGCCAAGGAGAGGCAGTGTGAGCAAAGACCTCACATCTCCCAGGGTGTGGTGTTCAGCCCATCCCAAACCACCTGGTTGTGTTGCAGTTATCTCACTTCATTTGACTGCAAATTATAGCCATTGATCTCTTTTAACATGACAGCTCTGAGTATAGATTGTAGGTCTCTTGATACTGAAAAATCAAATTAACAAATTTGCTGCAAATAGATTCAGACAGAGAGAAAATCTTTTCAGGAATATCACTTAGATGTCAAACACAAAAACACCCAACAAGCAGGCCAAGCAAAAGGAAGTGAGAGTCACCAATCCTGGTGTGAAATACAAAGTCTTTGGGAAAGTACAAAGGGTCTTGAGTCAACCAACAGTTAACTAAGGTGACAAGCTGTTTTGACTGTCTCTGTAATTATGTTTTCAGATGTAGAGGACCTTGATTTTTAGAGGTGTTTATCCATTCTTTTCAGGAAAACTATTCCTCTTGAAATGATGTCAGATGGTAAAATTTTCACAGTGAGAAATTTAAAATACTTCCAGTGTAGAATCTGAAAGTAAATAATATTACAAATTACACTTACAAAATATAATGAAACAACCTTACTCTTTAGGTCAGTGTTTACATTGCACAGATTTGACTGATGAACTAGAATCTGATTGATGGTCTAAAAATGCTCACCATATGTCCCTTCTCTGTATTCCAGGAGACCAGATAAACATACAATGCTTTCTTGAGAGAGAAGAAAGATTTTGTAAGAGCCATATACATAAAACTCAGTTCTTTGTGAATAAGGGATGTTTTGTCTCCCTAGATAGTCTTATTTGTAAAAACATGGTATCTTTCCATTTAGCTAGGAACATATAGCACAATTTGTTTGTTCTTTTCCTTAAGGAGAATTGGGCTTGCTTCTTGCCTGAGAATCTTTTCCTGTCTTCCTTTTCCTTAATTTTTTCAGGATGAGCCTCATGATGTAAATAATATTGACAATTTGAATTCACTCTAAAAAACAACAACAAAAGTTTTTTGTCTTACTGCAATAGCAGTGTAAAAGTTAAGACACTGGCAGGAGCACCCTGAGGGGTGTAAGGTCACTTGTTAGATTTTTTAAATCCATTCTCTCTTCATTTCAAATGACCACTGGAATGTCGTGAGCATTTGGAAATCGCTGCTTTTGCCTCCAAGGTATGTTGACTCTTTTCTGTGGAGAATGACCATAATGCTTTAAAATCTAACTGACCATCAACATTTCCAGATGTGCAAGGAGGACTGATTTCTTTCTCAAAGCTCCTTTTCAACACACAGCCAGCCAGCAACACAGTTCAGAACATATGGAAAAGGCACCAAGCGTCTGACCTTCTGCTGGAAGAGACCTTTACTTGAGATTTGTCCAGTGTGTATCTTACATAGAAACTAGTGTTAAGTATACAAAGCAAAACCACATTTTTGGCTTTAGTGAAACAACTTGCAGCTCCTGACACTCCAAAAGAATGCAGGCTACAGAAAAAGGAAGAAAAAAATGAATGCATCCGAAGTAAAAGAAATCCAACATGCTTAAATCCAACCCCTCCCAAATGTTGTGTTTAAATTAAAATACCAAGGGAGAAATTTACTTTGATTGACACAGTATTTATTTCTGCTAAAAAGGTCCTGTGCAACTCCCTTTCTGCATGCACATCTATAGTTACAGTGATTTTAATGATTTTAAATTACTGTTGATTCTTTAATAGAACACTAAAGGGAATAACAGAATTATTTTTTGAGAATAGGAAAACTTCATACAGATTAAATTACACATGCAAGGTGGTACAAATTATATATATATTTTTTCTATTACATGCATACATGTAATGCAGCCTCTAATACCATAATTCCTTCTTCAAAACAAGAGTCTTTTGTTCTTTGTCTCTTTCCTCCTTTCCATGCAGCAAAGCAATATACCTTTAAATGAGTAAAATTCCCAAAGCAACAAGCAAACAAAAACCTAAAGCTTGATTTAATGTTGTAATACCATGGCAGTAAATGAGGACTCAGGAAATGTCCTATTCCAAACGCATAGCTAATAACAGAGACTTAAGGCACTGTTATAAAACATAAACTATTCACCAATTCTTCACTGGGCTGTACTCCAGGGAAACTGTATTCTGCTTTGCAGAATTCTAGGGCTGACAGAAATGTCAATAGAATAAATGTCTATATTGGAAAAAGGTTTTGCTTTTCCACATTGAAATTATCTCAGAGAATTTATAAACCTAAGAATAAATAATACTTTATTTTGCCAAACCCCAGGTATGATAAATACATCCTCTCAGAAGTGCATTTTGTTTTTGTTTTAAAGCAACAACAGCAGACTTGTTGATTGTATGAATTACAGCTTATGAACAATGCAGGACATTGAGCTAGGGGAGTTGTTTTGAGGTTTTCCTGCAGAGTATGATGCCTATGTCAGTCCAAGTATTGTTTGATTCTCTAGTGTCTGACATGCCATTTCACTTCATTTTGTGGCAGAATTTGGCCTCAAAGCTCAGGAAGTAAGAGGTGGTTACACAGCTTTTTGCAGTTATCACTCTTGCTGCCAGTAAATTCTGTGGATCCTGCCATATATTCAGCCTTTTAGAAACGTTTGGAACAAATGTACTTCATACTATAAGAAGTTATTTTTACATTGGAGAAGAGAGTGTAAAAAGAGCCTTTCATGTTAGTTTAATTGGGTCAACTTACAGCACCAGCCATTTGGCAACAGCATAACTTTCTTCTTGCTGATAAATTCCCCCTTGGCATTAGACCACATTGAAATATAGTCTTTTTTCTACCACGGATGTTACACTTCTATATTTTTTTTCCTGTTTTGACAAAGTCATCATATGATGGATGAAAACATAAAATAATTCAAACACAATGACTGAAAGATGGCTCATCCAAAATACTAACTGCATTTCCACTTTATTGTTTGAGCCATTCCAAATTCCATCTTCCTCAAAACCTGTGAAGGATCCTCCCAGATATTTTCATTCTTTGACTGATGTAGAGAGGAACCTCTTTGCAGAAGCTCTCACTTTTTGACACCAGCTCAGGGAGGAGTTGATGTCCTCCTTTGGCTAGCCCAGGTTCAGTATGGGGTTTGTTCTCAAAGAAGGGTTCCTTGTACAAGGCATGGCAAACAATTAATATTAGCTGTATCCTGGGGGTACTTGGTGAGGGGTGACACTGGCAAATGCAGCTGTAGCCACAGGGTATGTGAGAGAAGCACTCATGCAAGAAAACGAAGAAAGAGACAGAAAAAATCCAGGGATACTTCAGCTGTCAGGGCCAGCAAAACAAGGGTGGGTTGGTGTAGATTTAAAAGGTCCAAAAATGAGAAGTAGAAATTCTGGGTGGTTATATAGGCTGCTGAGTCCAGCCACAGTTATAGGGAAGGCACAGAGTAAGATTTGTTCCAGGCAGTTTTTGGCTGTACAATAAAACTCTACAAAATGTTTTAGGAAAAGGTGTTGCTCAGGAGCATTTGTAGATGAGTCTCCAGGGAGATGTCAGGATATAATGCCGGGTCTTCATACAAACACATCTCATGCTGCAAAAATCTGTGCGAAATTGATCCTTTAGTCACACTTTGTTGGCCTCTTAGATAACTTCTCTTCACACTTGAAAAATGAAGAGGATGTAAAAATAGCAATATGCCATGGAAATCATCAGGGATTGCTTATGTCTGTCCAAGAGTAGATATATGGCCTCTGGAACCATTTTGTATCTGCTGAAGTCATTAGCTTGTTGGATGATTAGCTTGGGGATGAAGGGGTTCAGGTCCTTGGCCACAGTGCCCATCCCTGGATAGTGAATAACCCCATCTGTTCCAACAGGCTTTCTAGCAAGTGTGTTCTGTTTAAATAGATCGTGCCTCTGGAATGAGATCTGCTTGGTATCAGTACACATGGGCATCAATATGTTCCTTGTCAAAATTTTTAGGAATCCAGCTCCTTGTTAACTAGTGCAACAGCCTGATGTTGGAAGGCAGCCCATAATGGAAAAAAGACTATGTGTTTACACAGAAATAAGCTGATATCAGCCTTGGCAGGGCAACTATTATTGAAATGTCCCATCTTTCCCACCAGCACAGGGTGGTTCATGCCTAGTAATAAGAGGATAATGGAAGACTGGGAGGGTTAGAAGTGATTTCTTTTGGACCTGACAGACCCTGGAGATTTTTACTACTATTACTACAATGATGTGTGTGCAGAAAATTCTCCAGGGGAATGAGCAAGGTCTGTGGTTGTACCATAGCATAACATTCCCTGACAAACAATTTATGCCTTCCAACTTGCTGACATTGGACTGATGCATGGATAGAAGTCCCAGGTCAATGGCATAGGGCTTGGTATCTCAAATCGGGGGGTACTTTCTTTTTTCTTCTTCTCTCATGAGTCTGCATTAGAGGAGAAGATGCTGTGCATCAGACCAGTGAAGGGAGGAGAAACCAGTCATTGTCATTTCTTCACACACAGCTTTGATCAGATGTTATAATATTTTTCATAAAATTGTGCTTACCAGCTCCAACACCAATCAATTAGTTGGTTTAATATATATTTTGACTTAAAGGTTTCAAAGTGACACTTATCTTTAAGAAAGCTCTTATCTCTTTTTTCTGAACATACTAGACTGCTTCCTCAAGTCATATCCCAAATCCCCCACAGCCTTTTTCTCCCTCAGCTGGGGGGTCAAGTGTCTCAGAGGGGCAGCTGATGTGGCCTCCTGCTCCTTCTTCTTCAGCTGTGCCCCTGGGGTGGTAAACAACCATCACCTCTGTCATGGTGCTCATATTTGGAGATGGAAAGAGTGGAAGCTGCCTCTTCTTATAAAACATTTTGAGTTCTCTGCCATCTCTCTGCAAAAGAAACAAAAGAGCAGAAAAACCTCGAAGCTCTGATTTGGAACCCATTAAAGCAGATGTCTAATAATCCCAATGTTTGCAAAATTTTTTCTCATTTCTACATCAAGCAGAAACATTTATTTTAACTGTGCTTGCTAGGATGTGACAGGAGAGTCTCTGCCCTTTAATTCAGTGCTGAGACCATCACAAAGATTGCACGTTCCTTCTGACTATTCTTTTTTGCTTTGTACTTCCTCAATTTTCTATTTTTTGTTTTTGGAAAAGATGAAATGAAATCAATGGTGCTGATCTGAAAGAGGGATTGGGGACTATTGTTTACTGGGTCAAGGCCTAAGCAAGCAGGGAGAGAGAAAGGACTATCTGAAGTGGGTTTCGAGAATGGGTTCAGGATGCATATTTTAGTGGTCAGTGACACCACATCTTTTCCAGCACAGCTCTGATCTCCACATCACAGAACTCCTAGGGGGAGGCAATGGGAGCAATGAATTCTATCAGCTGAGTTGGATTCTACCTTCATTTCTTCAACTGCAGATGCAGAAAGAAGTTTCTTGGTATTCTGCTGGCCCTTCTCACTGTGAAGGGTGCTATGATTGTTGATTGTAGTGAAGAACTTCCCATTTTGTTATCTAAAAAAGAATTGGTTTTAGGATTCAATAATGTGTACAATTAATTTTGTTGAGTGCAGAGTAGGTACTTAAAATTAGGATTATAAATTGATCTTCCTGTAATTCATATCTAGGAACATAGACATTAATTTAGAAGCTTAACATTCATGACATTTCAGTGTTTGAAAATAATGGTCCTGTATAGTCATGTGGGGTGATCTCTGGAACACTTCAAGAGCACGTATTTTACATCAATAAAATGTCAATGTGCACTTTCTGTGCAAGCAGAAGACATGCCATTATGTCTTCCTCATGTGACTTTTAAAGAGATTTCAATGTCTAAATGTGATACAAGTCCTCCCTCCATATTACTATTCAAAATGGCTGGAAATTCACAGGTAACATTCAACATATACTTGGCAAAGTGCAGGTTTCTGCCATTGTCTTAAGCCTTCATGTAGCATATTCTTCATTCCCTGAATCCTAAGCTCTTAGACTGTAAAGAAATATTTCTAAATAAAAAGGTTAAAAAGATGCTTTTCAAAGCTGAGCTGAGTTCTTTCCGGCAGGGCAGTCCATCATGTAGGGACAATATGGATCTATGCATGTTTGCCTTTCTGCAAAGTCAAGAATGTAATGGCTTTTCTCCCTACCAAAAATACATTAAACCACCTATTTTCTTTAATGGGATTCTTTGTGGAAGCTACATCTCTTTCAGAAAAAATATTTTGGTGCTGCCACAGCAGGGTCTGACACTCACATGTCAACACACATTTCATTTGAGAATTATATACTTTTAATTTACTATGGGAAAAGAGTCTTCAAGGTTATGTACCTAGAATTTTTAGCTGTTGCTGCAATCAAAACTAAGGCAGAAAAGCTTGCTAAAAAAGTAGCAGTATCAGCAATGTCCCAGTAATTTTCTTCCCAGTTACTTTCTGCTGTAATTGTGGCAGCACAGCAGGTTGGGTGGAAACTTCACAATATTTTGAAAGGCCTTGTTAAAATTTAAAAGATTAATTCTATTGCACAAGAAAGGAAATCTTCATTTATCGCCAGGATTTCACATATTTATGCTGTCAGCAAACATCTTTTGTGTTCCTCACTCTCCCAAAGCCCCATCATGACTCATTAAAAAGAATTTTGTTGCAATAAACTGCTTGCCATTGTTCGTATTTAGGGCCAATTTTTCTAAGATGCCTCACAGTGAATCCACAAAGGACAGGGGCTCTGCTGTGCCCTTAATTAAGGAATCTCCCTGGATCAACATGTGCACTGGCTGGGTTGCCCAGAGGAAGGGAATGGGAATGGAACAAAGGGAATGGGAAACTTGGTGCTTACGTGGAGAGACAGAGGAAGCACATGGAATTGGGGGCTGAGCACCTGGCAGTGCTGAGAGGAGCAGGCTTAAACTCTTACCTCTGAGTGATCTGAGTGCTTTGCCTGTTGTCAAATTTATTAATCCCAAGATCTCTCCAAGAGATAAGCCACAGAGGACAATCGCTTAATGAGACCCTGGGCATAAAGTGATTTTGAATTGAAGAAGTACCAAGACATTATTTTGTCCAGAATCACTCATGATGGTTAAGTGCTAATGATATGAAAAGGGATTCAATAAGTATTTGCCTTATTTCAAAAGCAGTGGCAGGCTGTCTCTGGATCTCATGAGAATGAAGTACTTTCCATTTTCTCAGTGCCTGAGAGGATATGAAAAAGGACTATTTAGGCAGAAGAGTTTTCAGTTTGGTTTCCTACAGAAACGAGGCAAAAAGGATCTCAGTTTGCAAAATCCTGTCCAAATAATTCCAAACCCACAGACTTATTCTTACCAATTTAGCAGAGGAGATATTTCATAGATATCAGCCCCCGCAAACTTTGTGAAAATCAACATCTGGGCAGAGGAGAAAGGCCCCATTAATGCTTCAATCCATGAAAGAAAACTCAGCTGCTCTCCATGTTTGACTGCAGACAGCTGTTGCCAAGCCTGCAGGTATATCTTGGCCAGATGCCCATGGCCTGTGGCCTCAGGTTTCCACATAGCCAGCCAGATTCACACGCTTATGCTCCACAGAAAGGAGCCTGGGGTGGAAAGGTGAAGCAGGGCACATCCTGGTTTCATCCCTTCCACTGCTATTGTCCTGTTTCACTTGCAGACTAGGCTTCATAAACAAATGTCTGCAAGGATTTAAATCCCACTGCTGAAATTTCTACTGTATTTTGGCAATCCCATCATAGAAGTAGAGTTCTGTCATGCTAGGTAACTAATCATAGCTTGGTTAATTTGATATCACTTATGTCAGCTGCCCATTTAGGAGCTTCAATAAGAGACAAAGACAACAAAAGGACTATACTTACAGCTAAGTCAAAATGGTTTTAAAAAAATGGGATTGTTAAGTGCTGCTGATGTCAGAGCTCCAGAGGCAAGGGTGAATGGGGCAGGTAGCTGGCAGAGTGGACTTTTGTGCACCCTGATTACAAAGCAGTGCTTTTGTGTATCTAACAAGATACTTAACAAGTGACTTAAGGTATGGCTAGCTGACATCTCCAAATGTGGTCATCAAAAGAGAGACATAACTAAATAGACCAGCAATGGTTCTGTGGTGTCACAGGGACCAGTGTTAAATACACTGTATGTACTGAGGTCTTTAATGACCTCCAGAAAAATATTAAATTTCTCCTGATAAAAGTTTTGCAAAGAAGTGTTCTCAGAATAATTGCAAGATGAGAAGAATCACCTTCTCTGGAGTATTTTTTTATGAACAGGTTAGCTGAAGTCTGTTGAGGATGGTTGGAACATCCTTTCTCTGTGTATAGTTTAGGGGGATAGACTAGATTTGAGGTCCATTCCAGGGCTGCATGTCTGCTGGCTTGCAGCCTGGACCATAAATTAACTATGTTAGGCTTATCATCTATGACTTATATTCTCTTAAAACTTTTCATTGACATGATACTTCAAAGCATATGAGCATCCAAATGTAAAAAGTCCATTCAAAACTGATACATGTACAGTCATGGTTCATGCTTAGCTTTGTTATAATAAAGGAGGTTGTGAATCTTTCATAACTGATGAATATGTCTTCTAAATGATGGTTTCCTTCAATCTATGAAATGGAAAAATCATTCAAACAAACAAAAAATAGAAATATTATTTCCATTTGTATTTTTAAACAACAGCCTTTAGTAAAATATTGCCAAGTCAAATTGTCTTTTTACAGAGACAAAATACATACAGCCTAGTGTAAGCAGCTCTATCAAATCTGGAAGCTCCTAAATGGGTGAATCTTTATTGACCAGTGTTTGGAAATTGGGTGGTCTAAGACAAGAAAGGATCTTTCCACTCCTAGTCTGACTCTGAAGTGTTGTGTTTACTCTGCTGTAGTTTTGTAGTAGAGCAGTGCTGCTGAAAAGGCACAGTTAATAAATCCTTATGGTGCTTTGGCTATTTCCATGTGGAAAGGGAAGGAGAGGGCGCTTCCATTGCTTGGATAGCCATTGCCAAACCTGTATCTGATGGGATCCCAGCCTCTGTCAGAGCAGGGCTCCTTCCATGGCCACACACAAAAGGAAGAAGGCATTTCTGCCGTTCAGATATTTGACAATCCAATGCCACTGAGGAGCCAGAGGGACTGTGAACTGCTCTCACAGCCCAGATAGGGACCCTCTCAGTAGGTGGTAGAGATTTAGGCAGGTTTTTTTGAAAAATCTTATTGTTTCCACTTTTTCTGCTAGGTTTCCCACAGACAGGGGAGCTATTGCCTGCCAGAGGGGCCTTTTTTGCACTTATCCAAACTGGTTATACATACAGGCAGGAAGCTGCTCTGTTCTCTAGGTCAACCAGTGCAGAGGAACCAGCCCCCAAAGAAGAAGGAGAAGGGATTCAGTCAGCTGCTTGGGCAGCCAGCATTATCTGCCATCCTGCCTGCTCCGTGGCAGCTGGGAGGAAGGAGGGAGTTCTGGCACTGGGGCTGGTCTCCTGGCTCAGGACAGGACATAAGTGGGGAAAGTGGGCTCCCTCTGGGGTCAGGAGTAAATGAGGATCAGCCAACTCTCAGCCAAGTAGAACTCAAGGAAATGAAGTATGGCCATAGTCTGGCTCATCTAGTGGGGGGTGGTGCAGAGTAAATCCCACACACACGTATCCATAGGCTGCTTCCAGAAAAGAGGAGAGAAAAATGTCAACTCTGCAGCGAGCTGTGCTGGTGGCTGAGGTGTTGGTTCATTCCCATATGAGGGTGCTGGGAAGAAATGAGTGGCTGTTGCCTTGGGTCCAGAGCACACATTATGGAATTTCTTTACTCTGTCTGATACAATAACCAGATGAAGCTACAAGATAGAAGTCATGAATCATCACCCCTAGTAAAATGTATATGTTACACAGCTGTGCTCTGAGCCAGACACTTTCCTATCAGCGTGTCTCAGGGCTGTGCAAGATCCTAGCAGAAGAGAAGTAGTCTCTTCTCCCCGCCCAAGTGGGTGCATTTCCCCAGACTTGCCCCATGATTGTGTCTGATCAGGTCCAAGCAGGCATTGTAGCCCAGCAGTTTGAGAAAGCCTTGCAAGAACAATGTCTTGGTTCAGTGTTAAGCAGTGCTTACTTACAGGAAGGTAATTGGACTGGTTCACAGAACTACTTCAAAACTCTACCAGGTGTTTTTTCAGAGAGAAGTTTATCAAATGATAGGCTATCATCCCAAGCACCAAAACATTTACCTGAGTATTCCTTTGTTTTGGTTTTGTTTTAAAAGCCATGGTATTTATCTCAAATGCTTACTGAGGAGAAATATTAGAAGAATGTAATAAAGCTTGTAAAATTAGACACTCAAGAAATACCAGAGTCAAACAGCAGTGCACTCTTAAGTTGTCTCCAATGCTTTAATGGTAGTGTTTAACCACATGAATGCAAAGTCTCTCCTCCTCCTTGTTTAGAGTGAATGATTGTTCCTCAAGTAATATTACAGCTTTTTCTTATTCAGTACTTTGCATTCTGTCTTATTTACTTGTGATATTTAAGATAAAACTGCTTGTTCCTGCCATAGTCTGATGCTTGTTATTATGGTAACTTGGTGTTTCACAAACATTATTACAGTTATTTTTCTGGTGCTTCATTGAAATAAGTATACATTTTGATGACTTTGTGCATGGGAATTTAGCCAAAGAAAGGTAAAAGAAAAAACGCTGGGATTTGGGAATTTTCTGGAAGAGGGGTCCACTCTGTGGATGTTTATGCAATTCAGCCAACAATTCAAAGCAGATTAGGTCAGGTTCCTAAAAAAGGGGACTATGCAGAAGGCTCGTGAAGAGTTTGTTCTTCTACTCTAGTATTATCTAGGAAAAAGTGAATAGTAAATCTTATTTGCTGGCCCATATTCTGCTGCATTACACGTGAAACGAATTTTTCATCATCTGCGGTCCCCAGCCTCATCTCCTAAAGTAAGTTATATTCTACAGAATCAGTGTTTTATCAACAGTTTTACATCTAAGTCTATTTTACTCTTGAAGCTTCTCTTCCCTTTGTGCTAACTCTAGTAAGGGATTGTATGGAAAAAGTTCTAAGTACTTGTGGAATTGCAAGATGATATCCCGACAAGCAAGCATAAAAGGAGCTGCTTTAAACTTATAGAGGGAGCCTTGCTTCAAGCTTTAGCTGATAGTACCAGACTTAGTTTTATAAGTACCGGTCCTTGCTGTTTCCCTGTATATAACTTCCCTCTTTGTTTTTAAAAGACTATTTCTGCCCCCAAATATTTTGCAACACAACATTGTTAAGGCACTTATTTGTCACCTGAACTGCACCCGAGGCCTTAAAAAGTATTACACAGACCTCTGGCACTTTAAATAATGTAGTTACTGGCCATCCATAATTGCTGCTTATCCACAGGGACCTTGGCAAGTGCAGAGAGAGGCCACTGCTCATCATCTCCTTGCACAGAGGGATGGTGAACATCAGGCGAGCCTCGCTCAGTCTCGGCCTCGGGACGGGGAGATGCTCTGGTAAGCAATGCCTTTGTGAGTGGGCATTTCTCATCTCTGGCCTCTGATTCCTGACATTTCTGCACATTTGCTGCGTTCTTTGCTGTCCCTCTGCTGTCTCCCCTCTGAGGCTTCCCACTCTTGCAATTGTGGCTTGGGTCTCACAGCCCCTGAGCTCCTGTGCTTCTGCAGCCAGATCTTGAGTCCCACGCCCAGAGCAAGAAGGCTTGAGTGTTTTTCTTGTAAGTGTATGGGTTTTTTTTTAATGTGAGCTTAAAAAAATGTTTTTTTCCTGGGGTTTTGTTCTCAGAAATGACTGAAATATTTGGCCCCAAACTTTTAAAAATGTGTTTGAAGAAGAATTTAGGCTTGGTTTCCTTCAGTCCTGCTTCTGGTGTTTGTTGTTACTGTCTTAAAGGGGAAAACTGGCAACTCTATTAGAATTGGGAAAGCATTAAGAAGCACTACAGACAGGTCAGGCTAATCATGCAGTCTGTGTTCTATATACATAAAGAACTTAAGGTGTTTATATTTCCCCAAACAGTGCTTGACAGCAGAAAGCATTTATATGCTATCCAGTATCTGTGAAATCTACCATAAGTGCTTTTATAGGATGATTTAACATCAATAATAGTTCCATTTCATGCCAAAAATATTTATACTCTATGATTTCTACAACCTATGTAGTAATCAAGGATAGTAGAGAAAGTACAGTGAGTGAGAGAAGTTAGGACAGTGTGAGCATACCAGGGGCCATGGAGTGCTGTTAGACCCCAAAATTTCAGGAGAAATGTACTTTTTGTCTGATCCACTATAGCAGCTTGAACAAAAGAGAGGTTTTGATGAAGCAAACAAGGACAGACAGAAAGCTCCAGCTCCTTGAAGATGGGGTAATAGCCAAGGAGGGAGGTAATGGCACTACAATTCTTTTGTCAAAGGCTCGATGAGTGAGGCTTGAATCAGTTAAGCAATGCAGTAACTCTGCTGACTCACAGCTCAGGACCTAAAATCCTGGAGGCTAGAGACCTGGACTGGGAACACAGTGTTAAATTGAAAGGAAGGTGCCTTCTAATTTGATTTGGTGGCAAGCATCATCATTTTTCCAGAAAGATGTGATGAAGTAACGAATGCTTTGTTGCACCATACCTAACTTACTCCTTCTCTCCAGTGGTTTTTGTATCTCTTTGTCAACAGGATGTATTTTGTGGCTGCTCTTCGTTTACACATATAAAAAAGGGCAGTTTATATTCCCTCTGTAGGACTGTCCCTATTTTTATAGCGCCAGCTGCTTGCAAGAAGTTTTGGAGAGTAAAACTAAATGAATAATTTCATATGAAATCACAAAAAAATATACACGTGAAACATATTTTTTTCCACTCTGGCTTTAATTTACTTGGTCACAATGTCACAGGGGACTAATGTTGCCATTTTCTGGAGGCACGATTACATTATTGTTGTGTATGTCTGTCTGGTTTTATCAGCTGTGTATGGCATCACATCAAATAATATGAAGTGACATGACTAGTAGAGTCTGACGGGATGCTCTGGGAGAGCCTCTGAGCAGAGATGTCATCTTTAATGCATCTACAAGGAGTTTTGGAGTGCACTTTGTTCATCCTCACCATCCCCTATAATTAGTGCACCAGAAAGATCCTGTTCCTACTGTGATGGTCCTGGGAATCCATTCATACATTTGTTGCCCATAAATATGGGCCATGTCTCTTGAATTATGATGTACAGAGGGAAAATAAAAACCCTCTGAAGATATCAGTGTCTTCTTAAAGTAACCACAGAGACATCCAGAACCTTTTCCTTTATGGTGTCTCTTGCCTTTGCCATTTATGCAAGATTTCAAAAGTTCAAGTCCTTCTGACTTTTCTTCCTGTGGTTCTTGGCCAGAGTCTGCCCAGCTTTCTGCCTGGGGCAAGAAGAGAGTTGCTGGCAGCTCTTTGGGCTGTGTGACTTGTTTGGGGATGTGAGGAGCACATGCCCATGTACACCTCTCTCCTCAGGCCACAGGAAGCAGGCAGCCACAAAAAGTGCAGCAAAGCTCTTCCCTTTGCTCTCATCTTTAA
This sequence comes from Parus major, assembly GCF_001522545.3. Lineage (NCBI taxonomy): Eukaryota > Metazoa > Chordata > Aves > Passeriformes > Paridae > Parus > Parus major. The sequence goes on from NC_031771.1 coordinate 42,514,012, forward strand.
ATGCAATTGAGGAGGGGGAAGTGAGCAGCCAGGCAGCCCCTGCCCCCTTGGCAGTGGGGTCCTTGGCCCCATGTCACCTGGATCCTGCGTGTGGGTGAAAGAACTGCCCCTCTCTCTGCATGACCTGAAGCCTGTCACAATCACAGTAAAATTTCTACCCTACCCCTGAGCCTGAAGACCAGTGCTCCCTCTACCTCCATGCCAGACATCACATCTCCCCTGATGCTAATGGGGAAGGCTAAAATTAACCAGGAACGTAGAAGCAGCTTCCAGATGAACCATGGCCAGAAGCCCATGATTAAAGACATAGCAGGCTGCAGGTCAGCTAAGGCTGCCAACAAACCTCCTGAGCAGGAAGAAAACACTTAGAACTGTCAAAGCACTTAAAGGTATGAAACTGCTTTTTGAGCTAGGCTCCTTTTTAATTTGTTACTTTTTAGTTTGCCTATTTTTTTTCCCCAGGGAATTTATGCTGCAAACAGTAGGTTCCTGAAAAAGACGCTCCTAACCTGAGCAGCATTTCGAGTTTTTGGAGGGTCAAGGCTGCAGAGTGATTGAAAGGGTTTACAACAGGACCAGACTGTGCTGCTCTCAGCTCCAGTGCTGACTCTCTTCTCTTAAGTTTCACCAAGTCACTTAAACCCTTCTGTAGCTTCACTACTGAACAATGTAAAACTTTTTCCAGATTGAGAGCCTTCTCTCATAAAACTGAAATTTCTAAGAATGAGGAGCTACAGGACTCTAGAGGTATTGTGCTAAAGGCAGCCATACTTGAACTTAATGACTGCCTGAGATCAAACATGTTATGGTCTTTCCCTTTTTCTATATTTTATTTAATTGTGCATTAGAATTGCTTGGGGGAGGAATCTTGGCTGTACTGATTTCTGAGTATTGTCAACCACAATAATACCACAATGTTATCCTTTGGGTATAAAAGTTACGAAGTTTTGTCCATACAGTCTTTGTGTTAGTAACTTTTCCGACTTCTACATGTCTTAACACAGGAGCAGAGGAAACATTTACACTTCTTTTTTTTTTTTTTTTTTAAATAGGAAAAAGTGATGGCTAAACCACATTTTGGCAGGAGTAGTAGGGATAGGTGTATGAGCTAAAATTTCTTTTAGCTCTCTTTATATTGGCTAATTGTCAAGTTGACTTGTTTCCATTCATGGCTACTCACAGGACTGGAATCCATATGTGTGTACATGTTTATATATGCATGTAAACTAGGTGCACATATTTTTTTACAAACTTACTTCGTTGTCACTGTAGAAAATAAAAAACAACAACTACAGCAGACGGTGTGTTGTGAAAGGTGGTTGGTTTGATTTTGTCACACACAGCATTAGATTGTTGTACCAGTGAGTGGTAGAACAGACTTATCAGCAGGCTACTGCCTCAGATCCATGTGTATTTACTCTTCCTGATTCATCGTGTGCTGAGGGAACTGTAACAGAACATCGAGATAAGCACTCAGTACACGAGAAAAAAAGTAGCAGCTAAAATCCATTTTCCTGAAATTGTTCAGCTGCATCTCTTGAGATATTTTAGGCTAGGCTATACATCTAGGGCTCCAGAATCTGGGGTGGCTTGGGTACCATGCTGAGCCACAATGAGTTCAAGAGACTGTATCCTTCTCTGAAGGAGGCAGTGGTCTTGCAGAGAAGGGAACAGGCTGTATTTTGGCCCAGATCAAAGGCTCTGGGAGCACCTACTGCTCAGTTACTGTCATGGGATGGCAAGTGGTTGGTGCCTTCTGCAGTGAGGAGGTCTCTGGGCAAGCCAGGCTTCTTTAGTCACCCTCCTACTGCTTTGATGCTGTTTGCTGCCCAGCTATGGATACCCAAGCAAAGAAAACTAGAAGAATTACATAGATTTTTATGGTCTCTTCTCTGCCACTATTTTCCTGTACCAGACCAGCAGTCAGTCTTATTTCAGATCTTAGTTGCATTGACTGTACTATAGAAGCAAAAGCTGCAACAGTTTTAGTACACTTCTGGATCAGAAATCCTTCTCAGGAGAGGATTTTTTGCAAACATAGCCCTGCCTGCACAGGATGGGATTGTTGGCATCCACTCATACTTTCAATATTTTGCACACACAATTATAGATCCTAGTGTTTTGCCAAGTCTGTTAAAATCTGGAATTTGAAATTTAGGAGACTAAAGTGCTTCCTGAAAGGGAAGTCTGCACTGTGTAGACTGTGAGATTTGAAATTCAAATTCAGCTGTTGTTCTGGCCAAGGAAACCCTCCAGCCAAAGCACTACTGTAATACCAGGGAATCAATTGGAAAATAACCAGCATCACAGAAATCTCTGCTTGTGAAAAGTACAGCTTTTCTGAGCTGCTCAGAAATGTATTTTGTTGAGAACAAGGGAACTTTTTTTTTTTAACCTGTAAGGTGCTAGCAGAATTTTCTGATTTATACAGGGTATTTCTTTCACCATCTCTTTCAAAGACCCAAACTGCTTGTGATTGGGTGTGTGAGGTTTGTCCTTGGTTAGGATGGCTCATGGCTGTCTGGTGAGTGAAAAGGTATGAAAGAACAGCACTGTGACAGCTTTCCTTGGTGCTGTGGAAGGATTGATGTTTATGATGTGCATAATGAACATAGAGCACTTTGCATTGCTCTTTCTGCAATAGTGAATGACTGTCTGCTTAGTCTGAGCGGGGGTCGCCTGTTAGTCTAACACAGATGTTTTAACAAGATTTTCAGGTTCCCTAGTGATGGTGTTGGCAAGGCACCCCAAGGGGTGTACAGGGCCCCTCCAGGCGCCTTGCTGCTTCTGGATAGACAAGCAGCTCCTCAAGGCACCTCCCTTCACCCGCAGTGAGCTGCAAGCTTGTACTCCCCACCGTCAGTTGTTGGATAAGCCATTGAGATCCACATCTGCAATTTCTGGGCTGGACAACAGATGTTGTATCCAATGAAGAATTTTTCTTCCAGACCTAAATTTGGCTGTGACTGTCCCAGACTCTCATTTGGCCTCCAGCAATGTGGGTTACTGAAAGAGGATTGCCACAGCTCCCTGCTCGTTGCATTGACCTCTGCACAGCCATAGGCCTACTTGATTTTTGCTTTGACATCTTGCGGTAGGGCAGCTTGGACTGAAAGTCCATGTTCTCAGTGACCATCCCCAGCAAGAGGGGTCCTTTGGCATCCTGCACTGAGGGGCTGGGAGACGCAAGCATGAGCCATAAAGGCTTGCTCTTTTGATTTCACTGGCTGAGGTGGTAGAAAAAAAATACAAAGGGACCTTTCTCATCTTCAGCATAATCTGTGAAGGCACACAAATATATATGCTCAGTCAGCATCCAGAAGGTTTCATCAGTTAGCCTTGAAAGTTTTATGATTCTTTGGCTTGATTTTTAGGCTTTCATCTTTGTACATTGAACTACCAGCCTAATGCATCCTCTGTTTTCCTCTTGTGAGTAAGGATAAGCCAAAGAATACATCTATCTAAAAGATGAGAAAGCAGGGGGAGGATAGAGAAAAGAAAAACCCTGATTTAAGTGCAGTTTATTTCTGTCCTGGTGGAGGTGTGTGAGACTCCTAAACATAACAAATTCATCATGAGAGCTCAACAAGGTCTGGTTTCTGCCAGCCTCTGAGTTCAGAGGGTACTGTGGGAAAGATTGCATCCATCCAGAGTGGTGTATCTCTGCTGATGTGGCAATGGACTAGCACTGGATCTTCCTTGTAATAAACTGCAAGGCAGTGCATTTAAGAATAAACCTCTTTAGTGTGTTTGCATATTAATTGCCATGAAATTGTGAGAAGGATGGAAGGGAGGGAGGGAGGAAATGAGGTAATCCTATCTCTGTAGAGTATAAGAAATTATCGTATTGTTAGCTGGATGAAAGCCATTGCCAGCTCAACTGTAGCACATGATTTGTGCTTCAGGTATTTCTGAGTTTGGAATAATTGCTTTTCCCCTTCAATCAATACCTTGCATGGTACTTGAGCATATGCTCAAGTATGGCACTTCAGTGGGATGCTTGATTCAGTTTTAATGTGACTTAAGTGGAAGCTTAGGTTTATGAACACCCTGCTAAGTCACACTGCACTGAAAATTGGACTGTGTTGAGGCACAGACACAGATAATCACAGAGAGGCTCTGAGTGTTCCTCTGATGTTCCTTAGATTACATTGAATTTGGCTTGGCTTGCTGGAAAATTTTTGGCATCGCTTTAACTGGGTTTCCTGTAACTTTTCTAAAAATTGTTTCAGTCTCAAAACCCTTGTTTTAGACTCCCCCGCACCCCCAAACATGTGCTTTTTTCCCCCTCTTACAGTATAATATTACCGAATAACATCAAGATGTTTTTAAAAAGAAGTTACTGGAATACAAACTACATTTCAAGTGACTTTATTTTTCTATGCAGTGCTTTATATTCAAGGGCTGTATCTGAAAGGCCAACCTTCTGCGAGCTTTTTTCTTTTAAATATTTATTAGTTGAATAAACTAAAGTCTACTAATGAAAGACAAACATGTAATGTGACCCACCTACACAAGCAGCAATACAAAAAGGATGCTCATCTGGAACAAAATCCACTTGGACTAGAAAATAACGTGCATCTAGATGAGTGGTTCATCCAGAAAGCATCCTCTCCTTCCTGTTTTGAAGAGCATTTCATACTTCCTGTATGCAACAGAGCTATTACTCTTATTTTTAGTTGAGATGGAAGAATGTTTTCTCTCAACACTCTGCAAGTTAAATTCTTTGTCAGTAAGTTAGAATAGGTGATAACATGTTTGAGAGATCTGTACTAATCTGTTGGTTTAAAGTAGAAGTGTGTGCTGTGTCTATAGCACTTCTGACACCAGTGTAAGGACACAGATGTATTTTCAACCTCTTTCACAAACAGCTATATCTTTGATTAGTCATTAAAATATGTGGGAGTCTTTCCTGTCTTCCTCTGTGTGCTAGAATGTGAAATTTCCTCTGATGAGTGAGACCAGAGTTTGCATGATTCAGTTTGTCTGACCAGTTAGATGACTCTAGCTGGATTGCCAGTCCAGTAACTCCTGAAAGGAGAAGAGGCATTATCGTCAGGACAAAGATCCTGGACTGTGTTCTGGAAACAACCCAACATTCTGGAGAAATGTGCCTGGAAGACTAATTATGATTACAAACCTTTGAAAGAAAATATCTGTGGCACGAGAGACAGGGCTGTGACTTCCAGCAGTCATCATCCTCTGAAAGAGCGACCCACTCATTTACAAATCTAACTCAGTGGAAGCATTGCTTTCAAGGAGAATCCTCTTAAAAACAGACATCTAAATCTAAGTGAAAACATCATTTCCATTTCCTGATCTTCTAGAATAAACTCTAATCTAGTCCCACTTGTCCTCAGCAATTTTTCTTTTGCAATGACATTTCCAGGAAACATGTATAGCTGCTCAGAGGACCACCTCTGTACTTGAACAAAATAACTGAAATTCAGCACTCAAGCCTCTGAAGATGAAGTATTTAATTCAAACCCATTTATCTCTCAGATATGAGCCCAGGATTTATAGCCCCTGTCTAGAATAGTGCAAAAGTTAATATTTGACAGTTTGGGGTTTTCTTACTTGGAGCATTTCTTGCAAGCTGAGGCTCAGATGGGAGGACATTTTTGAGGCTGAACAAAGCCTTTCTAAACTTCATGTGAACAGTAGCAATCAGACCAGTGCCACTGCTGAGCAACAGTGCATTGTGGTCATGTATTTTGGGTTGTTTAGTGTTTTCTTTTTAACTTTTTGCCTTTCTGAGGCTGGAACAGGACAGAACAGTTCCTGTGCCAGGCTCCACTGCCCCTAGCCTCAGCCCCAGTGAGACAGGAAGGCCTCGGGATTACAGCCGATGCAGATGGCTGCGCTCCAAGGTGCACATTTCCTGCAAGAAAGCTCAGCTGGGAATGCTGAAAACCAGCTGGAAAACCAGGTCCTACACAAGGCTTCTTCACTGGAGCCTGTGCTGCAAAAAGAAGTCAAAAGGAGTTCAGCAGTATGAGTTGCTGATCCTCTACATTTTTTCAAAGCAGAGAGGACACAAGGTGTTTTGTCAAGGACCTCGTGCAAGACTTACGTGTGGGATGACCCCCTTGTTCCTGCAAAAGAAGACAGAGTACGAAGAAAGGGAGTAAAATTTCTGGCCAACATGTACCTGGGGTGTCTCTGCAAAAGCCCCTGGCTTTTAGTAAGGATGTGCCACCATTTGGGAAATGCTGTGCTGGCTCCCCTTGGGTAAGAAACTCTTGTGCTCAGAGTTGGGAATCCTGAGTGCAGCAGCATTGAATCTCACAGCCTTTTCCTCTGGGAGTACCTGATGCTCCTGCATCCACATCAGGGCTTGTCTCCTCCTTCCCCCACATCCCCCTGGCTGTGGAAGCAGTACCGTCTTCCTCCTCCCAGGGCAGACACCTACAGCAAGTGAAGGTGCTCCTGTATCCTCCTGTGGTGTCTCTCTCAAAAGCCTTTCTAACTTATTTGTACACATCTGCATGAAGTAAAAAAAGTGATGGGGGAAAAAACTACTCTGCCCAGGCAAACTGCTGTTCCTTTGCAGAAATGTTTGTTTGTTTGTTTGTTTGTTTGCAGCTCTTGTACATAGAGGATTTTGTTTCCTCTTCCCTCCTTTACTAATAAGTCTCTGCAGTCATGGCTTGGATCTCCAGCTTAACACAGAGACAAATTCAGACCACACATGGGGCTGGAGATGGGATGGTGACCCTGTAGAGCTGCACACCAGGTGCATCATCTTCCACATAGTGCTTGGGCCACACAAATGCCCCTTACAGTGCCAAGCTGAAAAAGTCATTAACCACTGACTGAACAGGCTCCCTGCTTACTTTCACTGGATCTGTCTTCTTCTGAGTGTACCCCTTTCTTGCTGCTGATGCATTCAGCAGTGCCTCTTCCCCTTCTTCTCTGTCAAACTGTGCTTAAGATTCCCAAAAAACAGATCTAGGGCTGTACTGTCGTGCACTGTGGTGCAGAAATGGGCAAATCCTGGAGGTGGTGTGTTTGCTGGACTTGCACCCTCCCCAGAGCCCAATGGGTGTTGGTGTTCAGAGACTGGACTTTAGGGGAAGGGGGTTTCCCCTTTCATTGTCTGCTCCCACCAGGCTGTCTATGACGTGGGTCAAGTAACCATTGCTGTTTGGATTCACATGCAGAAGAAGACCAGTTTAACAAACCAGTGGTGAATGCATGTAGCTCCTTACATGCTCTCAGGGAGAGCTTTCCCTCCAGCTCTTGAGGCAGTAGAGCCGTGCCACTTAAATATCCTGTAAGACCTTTACTTCTGTCTTTCACAACACAAGAGAAAACTGCAGATGTTGAAAACAATGGTGAAATATGATCCATCAGGTTTACGCTACAAAATAGTTCAGCCTCTGTGATGTGTTGCCCTAATTCTCTAGCTGTTCATTGAAATGAACTCTTACTTGAATTAAAAAATTAAAAACATTAAGACAGAAATGAACAAGTGATGTTGATTCATATACAGGGGATGTCTATTCTGTTCATATGCAAGAGGATAGCTCAGTTTTTCTTCAAGCCCATTGATCAGGGGTATGAGAGAGAGACATCACCTCAGCTTTTTCAGTCTTCATGAATTCAACCTGGCTTAGTGTCTGTTAATTTTGTCAGACCAGAACACCACCATAAAATCTGGTGGCTTCTCCAATAGGTTTAATGGACTACAGGAGCTACAGGAGCTATATAGGAGTTATTCCAGACTGTCCTCTATTACAGACTGGCAGTAGGCTGAGACCCTGACTGCTCAGTAAGGCACAGCAGTGTGGTCCCCATCTCCCCTCCACTGCTATCCCTTCTGTCTGGGTGCAGATGTGACAACTTGAGCATCAGTTAGTCGTTCGTAATTGTAGCCTAAACCAGCAGTAAGATCAGAGAGAATCAGTGATCCCTTCTCATGGGGATGGTCATTGAATCTTGTTTTTGAAGACTCCTGTACTGGTACTTCCCTCCTGTGATCATTAGCACAAACATAAAATATCTCTGATAGTGCTGAAAAGGAGAGAAAATTTTTCTTAGGTCATCGAAAGTAATGGACTAGGTCATGAAAGCTTTTAATTTTAAACAGAGTGATTTGGTCAAGGTGGGCTGTTTGCATGCAGGCAGGACACTTCTGTACCTTTTATAATTTGTGGTTAAAATATTCCCCTTAGACTACCTTTTCCACTCATCTAGCTTATACAAATATTTGACTTGAACTGATACTGCTATTAATCTGTTTAGAATGTTGCTATACTGTTTACACAGAGAGGAAAGCTGTAAGCCTGCTTGTCCAAATAGTTTTAAGCAAGGGCAATGCTGCTTTTTAGCACCTGGCATAAATATTTGGAAAAATTTATAAATCCCAGATAACCTTGCCTCTCTCAGATGTAATTACTGCTTCCTAAAACCTATTCCCTAAATGTCCTCCTCTCTTTTTTTTTTCTTTATTTTTTCTTTTTTGTTTTTTTGTTGTTGCATTTAAGAAGAGGTTGATATTTTTTTCTCTGTGAATTTTATTTGCATGTTCTTCATGAGCCCAACCAGTGCTGTGATTTTATGAACTAAAATATTTGTCTACCTATATCTGTACAGATAACACAATCTGGTAGAATGCAGCAAGATCACTTAAAAGTGCCTGTGATGTGGGTTTAAACACCTGTACTTGAATGGATCATTTCAGAACAATGCAGTAAGCTGTCCCAAGTTCTGTATGTCCTGTTTTCCTTCTTACATACATTTGAATTGCCTTATTATTCCTTTGAAGGCTTCTTATACTGAGAAATATTGCCTCTAAATAATAAAAATCTCAGTGCCACTACAGTATGGTGGACCTTGGTTTTGAGGCTGTCTTTTCTTTATCTGAGGTGTATCTGAAAGAGCTTTATTTTTTCTTATGGTTTTACCCATTACCAATGCTTTTTGTCATTGCTGTTAGGAAAAATATATGTGATTTTTCATGTAAGGGAAAAAAACCCCTCCAATATACTTGAAGCAGTTTACGGTTGTTATTTTTGACTGTGAGCCAAAAAAGAAAAAGATCAGCCACAATATTTTTCTGTGATTATGATTATTATCCTGATATTCCAAGAGTGAATCATGTGTACTACAGTCTAAGCAGTCTCCCCACAGACAAAGGGGGAGCTGAGAGCATTAGGGGCAGGCGTGTGTTTTGTGCATTGAGTTTTCTCTGCAAACTATTGATAAATGCTGTGCAACAAAAATATCTTTATGAAGTGTTTTCCCAGCTTTATTTAAAGTTTCTGTAATCTGCTTTTTTGCTTTTTTAAATTTTTTTTATTTTTTTTTAAAAAAAGAAAGAAATAAAGCAAGCACTGCTTTTGCATGAGAGCTTCTTTGAATTTGAGAGATCAGTTTCAGTGTGCTTAACCTCTTGTACTACTTGTTCAGCTTTTCAGAAAACATTAGCTTCCTGGTTCTAAAAATCTGGGTCTGTTGAGTCACACTAATAAAGAAGCAAATTGACGAAGACTAAAACTCATCACTGGAGTTAAGGTGCATTATAAATAATGATGTTTTCAACAAATACAACTCACTGCAGAAAAAAAAAATTATCCAAATTTTGAAATGAAAAATCCAATTTAAAAGTATGGGAAAAATTCGGAATTTCTTTGCATCTTTTCCAACTGCTTCTTGCCTTGGGGACAGCAACATGGGGGAATGCAAGCAGCTGACCCAGAGGAGATCTGGGGATGATGGAATCTGTCTGTCAGAGGATTTGTGGGCACTAAAGGGGAAGAGAAGTCAGTTCAGTGATGGAGGAGATGTTTGGAAAAAGCCATGGGTGAGGAAGCTATGGATGCTCAAAAGAGAGCACGCTGTAGAGAAGGCAAGCTAAGGACCAATCCAGGAAAGGTTCAAACATATTTAGGTGTCTGTTATCAAGATTGGAAATAAAAATCAAGTTATTTGTATGGCAGTGAAGTTAGATCAGATATTTTTTATAGCAATGTGCACAAATATGCCCTGGAAATTCCAATCTGTTTTCCCCAGGCTCCATGGATCTGTCAAAATGTTGTGAATTGTCCCAAATGCCATGTGTGCAGGAAATGAGTAGTCATACAGATAAGGAAGTGATGAAGGGGTACATATTTCCTAAAGAAGTCAGAAGAGGAAGAGATGACAAAATTTGAGAAGCAGTATGAAAGGAACTGTGCCATATTTACATTCTGTGCAGTGTCACACATGCCTTCTTTTTAGCTCACAGCAATCTGATTTCTTTCCAGTCAGCTTTCTCATATGCAGAAAATCTACTAAGTTGCATTTAATTACAACCCAAAGATTAAAAAATGATTTGCTCCTCTTGAACTGGTGCTCTGTAAATGTTCAAAGTGCCTGTAACCCACACTGTATATTGCAGAGCAGAGCAATTGCATCCCATCTCCAGGAAGCTTGCCAGAACCCTCTTCTCTGCATTGTCTCTGAGCCAGGAAATCTAAACATGTATTGCAGTTTGTCAAACTTCCCAAAGTGCTGCTGCGTATTTTGAGCTATGGTGAGACTCTGTTTATACCTCCCTCAACCATGAGCTTGAGAGCATGGGAAGAAGAAAGGAAAGAGAATAATGGGAAAGAAAATCAGAAGTAGGAGGTTTGCACTGGAAACTCCAAGTATTGGTACACAGACTGTCTGATTTCAAAGCTGGGGGTCCACCCTCAGCACGTAGGTAGCCAAACACCTGGAAAAGCTGACAGTAGTTGAGCTGGGTGCAGTTTTTTTTGGTCAAACCTCTTTGGGGACAGGTAGAGGGAAGGAGGAGGAGAGAGAGGAAGAACAAGTAGTAAATGTAAGCAGTGAATCTGTATTCAATGGTATGGAGAAATATTGTGAATTTGTGTAGGTGTTAACAAACTATGTTAAGAGAACAGAAATGCAGATGTCTGACAGATAATGCACTTAATTTGACATAAAAATGTTTACAGATTCTTTTCCCGTGTGTCCTCTAATCCTGTTGAAATAAAATATTGCAGTTTTGGTGGGAGCTTTATGAGTTGAACAAAGCAAGATGGACAAAATATTTTTTAATGTGTTTTTAATAATACTTGAAAAATATTTATCATGTTTATCTTGATGTTAAAAATCTCCACCCAAACCTACCTGTGTATTTCATATTGTTACTATTTACATCCTTCTGCAAAATTCCCACAAAAAACAAATGGCAAGACCAGATGCTTTCAGCATTTTGAGATGCTAGACACTTAGGGAGGTGTCCAAAAGACACACAGACATTCATCTGCAAAAGCCAAGGTTTGGAGGTGTTGTTGTGTGGCTCTCCATGCCTACCTGCAGTGGAGAAATTCTTTGTAACAGACCACAGGACAGGACTCCCCAGGGCTGACTCTCACCTCTGAACTGAACCTTGCTGCCAAACACAGTCACGGAGGGGAGGGGAAGAGGGGAGGAGCTGTTGAGTTAGACCTACTTTGATATTATTAGGAGAGGAAGGCAAGAAACACCTCAGAGGATCAGATCCTGTACAGCTCTGCCAGCCTCTACCACAACACAGAGCTTCCTTCTGACCTAGGAAGGTCAGGAGGGAAGTCACCATCTGATCTGCTTTTTATTGTCATCCTAGTTTTCCCCATGTTTTCTGCCTTACCCTTCCTAGGAGCACACTTCAGGTACCATTGGCCTGAGATGTGTGTAAGGAGAGGCCTAGGGAAACCAAGAGGTCAAGAGAGGTAATTCTCCCCCTCTGTGCTTGTGAGACCCCAGCTGGGGCAGTGCATCCAGATCTGGGGCCTCCAGCACAAGGAAGACATTGACCTCTTGTTGGAAGGAGTCCAGAGGAGGGCCACTCCATTGAATACAGGACAGGAGCACCACCTGTATGAAGACAGGCTGAGAGAATCAGGGCTTTTCAGCCAGGAGAAGAAAAGGCTCCAGTGAGACCTTGCAGCACCTTCCAGTAGTTGAGAGGGATTGCAACAAGGCTGTAGAGGGGCTTTTCACAAAGGCATATAGTGATCTAACAAAGGGGAATGGCCTTAAGCTGACGGAGGGTAAGTTAAGATTAGATATCAGAAATAAAATCTTTACTGTGAGGGTGGCGAGACACTGGAACAGTTTGTGCCAAAAGGTTGTGGACCCCCTATCCATGGAGGTCTTCAAGACCAGGTTGAACCTCTGAGTAACTTGGTCTAGTGAAAGGTGTCCGTCCCCACAGCAGGGGGTTTAGAACTATGATCTTTAAGGTTCCTTCCAACCCAAACTGTTCAATGATTCTATGATTAAATGGTAGCCAGAAGAAAGTTTTCAGGGACAGGCAGATCAGGACATGCACAATGTAGAGCTCCCTCCAGCACAATCTCCAGGCCATCAGCAGTGTTATTGATGTTGACTCACAATAAATGTGATTCAGGTTTCAACATTCTACAAGAAGTACACACAGTGCAGAGATTTCCCTGCAAGTATTTCTGATGTCACAGGACTACCCAGTTTTATGAAAACCACTTCTCCAAATAATTATAAGCAACCTGAAATATAGTTTGGGCCTGGGTGGTGGCCAAGATGAGCTGTCCCCTGTGGCCATGGCAGGTGAGAAGGGGCAGGAATTTAGCTCTGCTTCATCTCCTGTCCCCAAGCAGACCTCTGCAAACAGGAAGCAGAAGGAAACTTGTGCTTGAAATAGGTAAGTCCATGTTGCAGTGTTTCATGGAAGGAAAGGTTTAGAAAAATGAACAGCCTAAATGTTATGTGCTGCACAATAATCCAGGCTCTTCTGCAATCGCTGAAGAAGTTTCCTTCTGCATCTAAAATGCCTGCACTTCCAGAACAGGCTCTGAATTTTATAGCCCCAGATGGAACAGAAAATGGTTGGGTTTGGATTCAGCTCATCAAAATGACAGACAGAAACACTGTGCTGTGTTGTCAATTCTTTTCATGAAGAGGCAAGGGAATGCATTGGATTATATGCTCTGTGGTTATCTGTAACATAAATATGCTGTCCGAAATTTATGTATGTAGCAAAATTTTCTTGTAGGGACTACAAGAAAAAACTCAGTACTTCCTCTACAATGTAATTCTTCTACTGGAAATCATAAAATAATGGCTTGTTTCTTACTCCCTATTAACACATCCATTTCTGGACAGATTTTTAGTCTTGCATTAAACCAAAACGTAACCATTTCCCAAAAAAGAGGGAGGATGACAGGAAGACTGCATGGCTGGGGACTGGGGGAATGGATGAATGCTGTGGAACTGGAGCCTTTCCAGGTCTCCTGAGCTATTTCTGCTTTTGCAGCACTGATTTGTTTGCAGAGCATTTTCTCTGTAACTTAAACCTATCTGTTTTCATGGATGACTCATTTTAAGAAATAGTGTTCTGGATAAGGGCAAATCTGTGCTATGTACTTAGAGTAGAAATATCCTTTCTTCTTTCCACACACACACACACAAAAAGAAAAAAGAAAAAAGAAAAAAGTGAGTTTTTCTGTGCTGAATAGTTAAATAGTCTGCCTGAGGTGAAAACAGTTCTAGTATTGCTGTAAAATATAGTCTCAAGCACAGTAAATCTGGAAAGGTTTATGCTGAGCAGTAAGAGTATAACAATCCCTACTGAAAACCCTAAACATTGTGGCATTCAGTGAAACTTCACAAAATGAAAATAGGCAACAGATAAGGAGGCAAACAATTCCAAGTTCTATAAAGACATTGTAAAGAAAATGTATGCTTGTACAGCATTTTTCTGAGAACACACTTCCCACAGCTCAGATTTAAGAGGAGAAAACAGCCTTGCTATAGTGGTGGTGTAAGAATCAGCTGGGTAACCTCTTAGCTTGAAAACATCTGATCAGCAGTGAAAAAAAATGATATTTTATCAAACTATTATTACAACAGAGAGATGATTTTATGATCTCTCTCTGGGATTATATATTACAGTTAACATTAATATTTTTGCAAAGTTGACAAGCTCTATAAATGCCCTAGAAATGCTATAGTGTGTTGAAATTTTCATAGACATATAAATTTACACAGTTTATATTGACAAAAATATTCTAATGCATTCCTGATTCTGATGAAAAGGAGTAGACGCAATTGTCTGCATGATAAAACATGCATTTCAACTGCTCAGCATCACTGGCACAAACAAACTGGTCATCTGCAACTGATCTGAAGTCAGCTTGAAAGGAAATTGGTCCATAATGGCTGGTCAATTATCTTGCAGATGCTATCATTGTAATACAAGTAGGAGAAGTGGTGAGAACACTGAAATGGAGGTGAGAATTAGAAAAACTTATCTAATGAGACACTGTGAATTGAAGCCACAGAGCCTCCTGCTTCCTTGGACAGCACAGACTTCTACCTTCCTTCCAGTGGAATAAGTCTGATGAATTTCCATTTCTCAGTGTGGATTTGTTTGATGGTGTTTTCATTTTCACATTGCAAGCAGAATTCCTTGCTAACCCCTTGCTGACTCCTTCTGTACTCTCCCTTCCTGTTTAAGATCTCAGCTTCCTTTATTTTCCTGAGCACTTTCAAATATTTACCACTAGGTGCACAACCAGATGTGCAGCACCTGTGCTCATCCTCTGAAGAGATTTCCAACAGATTTACTCATTTTGTGTTCTTATCCATCACAGCTAGAATATGCTTAGCTCTTAAGGGATGGTAGAGGTATAAAAGACACTGTAGGATATTTTTATGATTTGCTAGGACCAGCAAAAGGGCTAACTTGAGCTACTATTGTTCTTTTGAAAAAAAAGCGCTTTATCATTCATCTTTCAGACTATGGAAGTAGAAAGCAGTCTTCATCATCAGAGGAGCCACATATTTTTCCACATGGAAAATTAGTAGACATCTCCTTGCTTAGTAACTAAGCTTATAGTAAGAATATATGAAAAATAAAATTCCATTACATGGCAACATTCCTGAAGAATATGGCATGCATCAGAATGAGAAATGTCCCTTTTATAAAGATTTGGGCAACAGTAAATGCTAACGGGTTTTAATGTTTTTAATGGTTCTAAATTAATAGAAATTTGATGTAAACTTCTTTTTTGTTGTTGTAAATACACACCTTTTTCTTGTTTATTTGCTGAAGTACAGAGTTCTGTGTATAGTTTTATGATTCCAAAGGCTGTCACTTTGTGCTTGTTACAGTTGACGGTGCCAAAAGGAAAAATATTCCCCTCACCTCAATCCCACAGGGGGCTGTTTTTCTAACCATAGATTTGTTAGATGGCAGCTAGCCATTCTGAGGGAAGGGGAGGACTCTTTCTAGCTAGGATTCCCACAACATCTTAGTAGTTGCTGCCAGTTAGATATGATCCCTACAGTTCATCCCTGGACTTGACATGCATGGAAACAATGTGTGCGACACTCATGGCTGGAGAAAATATTGACCTTGTCATATGAAACTGTATTTGATTTTGAAACCCTGATCCAGACACTGTGATTATGCCAGAAAGTAAAATCTTCCATTTTCTTTCCAACATTCCTGGCTGTCAGATACTTTAGACAGCAGGAGCCTGGAGCCCCATTATCTATGTGCTTTATAACTCCCCTATGGTTTGAGGTGGACTGGAGAGGTTCACACCTTTTTACTTCACACCTCAGCTGTCTATTATTTTATTTGCTCCCCTGTATCCAGATGTATTCCCTCACTGAGAGCACTTACAGTGCCTTCATTTCTTTGAATTGACAGTTCAGTTGCACGGACTCTTTATCGAGGAGGATGGAAAGCTATGGTCAAGGCTCTTCATTCACAGGTGATGTGGAGAAGGAAGCAGGACAGCATCTCTCTGCAGGTCTTTTGCTCTCTTGCTCATTCCCAGACACCCTCCATGGGGCTGGAGCAGGGTGCTAGGCAGGATCCTCACTCTGACCCCATGGGGCTGTCTTTGCTTATTACTTGGGTGTGAATCACTTAATTTCCACTCAAAACTGCCTAGCTCATGTAAGAGCTCACTTACTTCTTTCTGGTGTGTCATCTTGACAAGCTGAAATGCTACCACCAGCACTGCTATGTCTCCCCAGGACATTTGAAGGAGGTCAGGGACATCCAGCTTGCACAGGGTGTTGAGTTTCCCTGCTGAACACAACAAGGTTGCGGTTTGATTAGACATTTAAACTGCTATTTTTGGTTCCATTTTTGTCGGCAGGAACATTATTTTTGCTGATAACCTCTCATCTGGGCAGAATCTCAGCATAACTCTCCCCAGGCTGATTGATGACTTCCTGGAGCTGGTGTTGCAAAGCCGTCTGCTGAACGCAGCTTCCTCCAGAGGCTCCGCCAGAACTCTTGGGCTGTAAAGGGATTGTGTACACAGGCAGCTCAGGAGCTGCAGCATGCTAACATTTTATGGCTGTTTTTTCCTTCTCATTATGTCTAATACTAGACATCCAGGTGCTGTGGGCTTTGCCTCCCCGAGTTGTCTCAGTTGTACGAACTTGTTAGGAACTGTCATCTGACACCTACATTACCAGGATAAAAAATTGTTACATTTGTACTTTTTTTTTTTTGTATTTCAATGTAGCTGTACCCCTCCAGAGGGATTAACAACTGTACTGCTGCAAGTGTATTTGTTTCCATCTTTAATTTGGATGATTTCCATCCTGCATCTGCTATTTACTTTTGGAGTCATGGTAAAACTTGAAGTTCACATGTGTGATAAAGATCTGTATGAATGGATCTAATCAAGATTTCTTCTAGAACAAACTATGGAGATCATGCTGACCTTCCCAACCAGTCATCCAGAAAATATGTCTATGGATTCAAGTAATTTATTAGTCTTGGCTTTTATTTTATTATTTTGTATATTGCTCACCATGAAATTTTCTCTTGCTAAACATGAGAGCCTGCTGGGGATTTTGGTAGCTCTGCTCCACTTCTGTTCTTGTATGATTGAAATATGCTGTTGTTTGTCTTCTGTAAATGTGAATCTCTTTCAGTTGACAGAGGATTTTTTAGCACACAGATTGTTGCATCCAACAGCTTGATCTAGATTCCAAGCTCTTATTCATTCCAGCTTGTTAATGTTATCTGCTGGTTTTTAGAGAAACAATTTTAGTTTTATTTCCTGTCAGATCAACTTCCAGCCCCATTTACCTCCTCTATCAAAAGTCTCTGAAATGCTACTGTCTAAGTGTCTTGAGCTATAGCATAAATAGATCTAGCAATTTGTTTATAAACATGCCTTTTTACACAGATCACAGGGAAAGAGAAGTTATAGAGGCATTTTCAGAAAACAACCCCACTTAGACCAATGCATGTTTATTCAAGAGCCTAGGCACTGGAGTGTGTGGTAAACAAATACCTGATTGAATTGGACTTACTGCTCAGGCATCTCCCATGTACTGTGAAAGGATGTAAAAAAAAAAGAACTGAAAGTTCCATCTTGTGTGGTGTTTGTTTGAGCAACACCACTTGGAGAAAGGAGGCTTATTGCTCCCCAGATCTCATCATCCCTGTGGGGCTGGAAAGGATGGCAAGGCTGTGGAGGGGGTTGTGCTGCTGCCCCCTCTGCACCGTGGTCCTGGGGTCAGCTGGGAGCCTGACCCCTGGCAGTGAGTCCCACGGCTGAGGGGGGTGGGTGTGTCTGTGTGTGTCTGTGTGTGTGCAAGGACCCCCAGGCGAAATTCCCACCTCCCCGTGTGGAGGGCATGTATTTCATCATGGCCTTAGATTGATTCCAGATGAGCAGAGACGACTACAGAGGAAAGACTGTTTGCAGAGGGGGTGATGCTAGAAACAGACTTTCTGCTTGGGTAGCCTTGCTGCAGGCATTCTGAGCCCAGCTTCCCTCTGGAGTCAGGGGAGAAGAGGTGTGAGCTGGTGAGCCACTCTCTGCAAAGTTCTATCCCAGAGTTGCCCTTTGCTCTGCAGCAGCTCGCCCAGAAAACCATCTCTGGATCAATATTCCTCCCTCCCTAAAAAGCAGACAGGGAAGATGGACACCTTGGTGGGACGGGCCCTGAGCCATGCCCATGCCATCTGCTAGGTTGTCATCTGATGACAATTACGCCTTTAAAGAAAAATAATTTAACGAAGAGCTGTTGAATAGATTTTCAGGGGTACCCCAAGACTCTTTCATTTAGTGTGGTCATGATGAGGGAAGAATTGCCCATGGCAGCAGCCAGTAGAGGCAGGACTATTCAGATGTGGTGGGAGGGGTGGCTCTGTGAAAGGTGGTGCACCCAGAGAGTGGGCTCTGGAGGCTACAGGGGTCACCAGCTGCCTGAGAGTCAGTAGAGTGGCATTGCCACTAGAAAAGCAAATGTCCACAGCCTTTATAAACAGGCACATAGTCTACAAGAAATGTGAAGTAATCCTTCTGTCCTGCTCTGCATGTGCCTCAGCTGGAGTATGGCAGATGACACATTTCCAGAGGGTCTGGAGAAAGTGGGGTTAGTCCAGAGGGCCGTAGTGGGAGAGCTCGTGTTTCTGAGGCCTGTGATCATTGAAGGCAGGATGGAAGGATTAAACCTACTGTTGTACTATTTACAGTTTTAGTTGTACTAAAAAGGCACTGGTACAGGACCAGGCTGCAGTATAAAAGAATGCATCAATGTTACTGGGGAAAGGATGTAAATGAAGGACTGTAATTTCAGCCAATAAAATTCAGGTTAAATGCTGGGAAAAACTTTCTCTTTGGGGAGGAGGGAAACAGCTCCTGGGTATAAATTCTGTGACAAGGCTGCAAAGTCACTGGCTGAGTGCAACATTAGTGTCCATCTTGGGGAGCCGGGAGCCTGGCCCCTCTTCCCTGCTCTCCCTTCCCCAGGGCATGGGATGCTGGCCAGGCACCTCCCTGCCCACCTATGACAGCCCCACTGACTGCACCAAACCCCTGCCAGAAAGCAGCCACTCCACTTCCATCTGTACTGACCTCAAATTTTCAGTGCAGATTTTGCTCTTCAGCCTGTTCTTAAATGTATTACATTTTATCTAAAAGGGAAACTTATTATAATTTCTTTGCAGATTTATTCTTGGGCAATGCTGGGCTTTACAAAGGTTCAAAACAAGTTAATGTCAGTGTTGCAATTCCAGATTATTTCTTTTTCCCCTCTGAGGTGTATTATGCATGGCATTTTAATGACTCCAGTTAATAACCCAATTTTTCCTCAGTGTGTTTTGGTTTCTGTTCAGAAACGCAAAAATGTTAAAATGTGTCATTTAAAGGAATTTTGCAGAAGCATTAACTATGTTCATCTATTTTAGAGCTTGGGAAGTTAAGAGCTTCCATATGTCAAGATGCAGCCCTGGGTCAGAATATAACGTATGCATTCACAGCACATAAAAATGGTAAAGCATTGGAGTCAATGTCCAGGAGAATTCAGCATTTTTTCAGATGAAATAGTCAAGACCTGAAAATATTCCTGGCAAGGCTTTAATAAGCATGATGGGTTCAGGTTAGACCTGCTGCAAGTGCCAAAAGACTATGAATTTCATTCATTTTTCTTGAGGATCCTGGAAAGAGCATCAGCACAAAACATTTTCCTTTTATCTTTTTTTTTTTCAACTGCATTTGATAGTTACAGTTTCCGTTTAGACTGACTCTGGCATTGGATAACTCATAATGGGAATTCCATGGCTTGGAGAAAAAACGTTTTACATGGAAATTTTAGATACCCCTGTGAAGTTGAAGAGCAGCTGCAGTGGCTTTTCATATCTAAATGAATGGGATTTTATTAAATAACAATCCCCAGAAGTTCAATATTGGGAAATGAGGCTCTAAGGTGTTTATCAGAATAAAGCACAGGCTGCTGTCTGTACCTCCCAGCAAACTGGGGACACAGGAGGATGGCAGAAATCTTGAATCACTTTGCCGAAGCTCCCTCTGAGGAATTTCTCTTCCCAACAGTGGAAGCCACTTTGTTTTCTGATGTCCTAAATCAGAGCAGCATTTCCAAGCCCAGATTCATGTAGTCTGGGCTACATTTTAGAAGGAGCTGGTCTGCTGCTAGAAAAAATGTGTTTTTTCTAGAAAATGTATTTTCACACAAGTACTTTTTAAATAAATATATTTTCAAGGTTGGTGGTTTAAGGGTTTGCTTAATTTGTAAAAATATGTTATTTATGTGGATTTCTTTATTTTAGGGAAAAAAGTGAATGTTCATCTCATATTCAGAAGTGCTGTTTATTTATATATCCATCCAAAGGCTAAAGTATTTGACTGAAGCATAAATATTTTGGCTGTAAAGATGTCACCAGCATTCATGGAAATTTCTCTGGTACCTGAGATCTGTGTTTCCCTGGAAAAGATGATCTCCAGCAGATCTTTGGTTCATGTGGTGCACTGCAGGTGCATAACTACCATGAAGAATTACTGTCTCTTCTACACAAAGAAAACACTCTTGTGTGAGGAGTGTGATTTTTCTCTGAAACCTAAATGATGTGCAAGAATCAGCATCCCTCTTCTCATTCAGATCAGATTAAAAATATTTCTTATTTCTTCAACTGCAAAAACTTTGGCCATTTTAAGTGAAAAATTTGCAAGAGCAGAAGGGATGAATAACCTTTTCCTGTTAAGTTCTGAAATAAATTTTTGAACCACATTTAATAAATATTTTATTTAGCTGCTGCTGCTTCCTTGGTGTCAGTCCAGAGCAGATGCTCAAAAGTTTTGCATCTTACTGTCTTTTTAAAGCATCATTCAGGGTTTTTTTTTGGTAACACTTTTTGTTCTTTGGAATGAACAGTCATATCACAGTGAAATAGAAGATTCTCAGGTATTTTTTACCCAAATCTGCCTTTGTTTGATTTATAAAATTTCAGTTTCTATTTAATTCCGATAGGATGATGAATTTCAGAAGCAAGATAGCTATTTCTTTTTAGGCAGCCAGGACCTTGTTTTGGGTTGGAGAATAAAAATAACGCAATGAGACTAATTGGTCTAAAATATGTAGTGATTTTTCCTTTTTTTAAAGCTTCACTTTTGATCTTTGGATGCCTCTGACTTGTTTTGGATTATGGGTCTTCCATTTTTTATTATTTTTTCCCTGAGCTACTCTTTGGTAGAAAAGGTTGTCTTCATCTGGTTCTTTAAGCTTTATATTTAAGATGTCAGGACTTCTGGGAAAATCAGTCTCTCATTTAGTTCATTAGCATCCTGCTACCATCCCTGGAGCCCCCCAGATCCTGTTCTGTGTTGCTGCCTCCAGCTTGGCAGCCAGTGATGTGTTCCACCAGAGTACACCAAGCCCTGCTTTGGGAAGCCAGGCACCTCTGCTTACCTTGTGCCAACAACCAGAAAATAGCAGTAAGTAACGAGGGAATGCGATGGGGTGACACAGGCATCACTTCCGAGGAACCCTGTTAGAGAGCAATGATGTGGTCCCAAATCATAGCACCAAGGTATTTCTGCAGTGCTGTACAGAAGTTTAGGCTTCACTCAAAAACTTTCTTATCTAGCGTTTTTCCACATTTAACAAAAAATTTGTATTGTTTTCTCTTTTTTAACCTCTTTGTAAAAATGTTGCTTTCCTGAAAAATGTCCAAAGAACTCCACTAAAAGACTATGGCTCCAAGTTTGAAAACTTGCATTGCTCCTGAGCTGGCTGGCAGTCTCAGTTTGCTTAGGAACCTTGTTATCAAAACACAGGAGGCTCTTTTCTGGGTTTCAGACCACTCTTTTCTTTTCACTGTTGTTTATCTCCAGTGCTAAATGCATAGAAGGGGAGATAAATCACTGCAATTGCTGGTATTCCATATTTGAATAAGCACATCATTGATGCTGTATGTACTTCCACTTTGTGAAAAGATAATTGCTGCTCAAACTGAGAGCAGGTCAAAAGTTCACAGAAGCCAGCTCAGGGTTAAAAACAAAATAAATAAATAACTAGCAGAATATGTTGACTCTGGTGTGGGGAAATGCACATCTGAACTCCCTGTTGTATGCATGAGGTTTTTCCTCACTTACCAGACAGAAAATTTTGGAAGAACTTCCTGTGGTGATGCACCTCACATCAGCACTCAGCAGATAATGACAGGGAACAAGGCTGTGACTTGGGATTAGCACTGTGCATGCAGGGTCCTCTTTGGGACCTGCTGCACCAGTGGTGCTGCAAAAATTTAAGGAGCCCAGATCAAGTGCCACCAAAATGTGTAAACACCAGTGAGAAGAAAAAGAAGAAAATTAAAGGAAAGCAATCCTTTTATATTTCCTATTCTTTTCCTTCAGGATATCTGTCACACAGCAAGCAGAGCAGAAAGAAATCAGCAAACAAGTGGAAGGTGCCTTAGATGGTAGATATTGAGTGGCACAGGCAGCAGAAAGAGGGAAAGAATTTGAATGTCTGTAGTGCCAGGGTTACGCATCCTGGCCTTGGCCATGGCTTTGTGAATGAGCACCCCAAGCCTGCTGTGGGGAGCAGGAACCTCCTGTGGCTGTGGGGAGTCGAGGGCTCTCCACAGCTGCCTCCGCTCTCTGTTTTGAAGGATGGGCACAAGTAAGTCAGTGTCCTCAGTAAAGCACTAAGCAGATGGGAGGTGGAATCTTCAAGGAGCCCTTAACTGCTGGAAATGGGCTGACTCAGAGAGTAATGAGATAATAACAAGAGACAGCAAGAAGTAGGAGCGTGGTAAATAATGTGGACTATTCCTGCGAAGGAAAGCAGTGAAAGGCTCGCTGCCTCCAACTGGAAGGGAGACATTCTTCACCATGGTGGTGGTTAGGTTATATAGCAGGGCTTTTCCATCTCAGATTTCTGAGATCATACATAACATGCCAGGCCTGTTACCTATAATTAAGCATACCACTGGGCACCATTTACCCAGGGGTGTGCCTTGGCTCCTCTGCTCTTTCCAAAGTTATGCAATTACCCCCATTAGGCATAGCTCTCTGAGCACAAGCATCCATGACTCATGGAGGGCTGTCTACCTGTCCAACTGCTCACAGACTCAATTAAACACTGTCATGGAGCAAAACACAGGGTCCATTTGCACTGCAGCATGCCATGGCAGCCTGGTGCATGAAGGCATCTGGTAAAGGTGCCAGGTCAGGACCATGAGGGAAAGGGGGTGGCACTCCCCTTCACGGGCACATTGGAAGCTAGATATTGCTCCAGCACTATAATGACAACATCAGGCTTAATACAAATATTGATCTCCCTAAAAAAAAAAAAAAAAAAAAGAAAATGAAAAAGTAGAGTGGAAGTGATGTTGTATGCTAAATACTGTCATTTTTAAAGGTCTGACCTCTACTTGCTTTGATTTCAGTGCTGGTCTTTATCAGTGTCATTTTTAACATTGCACACTTGGACTGCTGAATAGCAGCGATCCCCAGATGTAGCGGATGGTGTTAAGACTCCAGCCTAATACTTGAGACGCCTTGGTTTTATTCCCTTCTTTGATGGTCTAATCCCAGATTCATCCCAGCTAAATTTAGGAGCTGCCTGAAGTAGGAGCTTTGCTTCCTTTCCAGAGGATCCAGGGATGATGCTGGGCTGTGGTCTCTCTATGACTTGTATTTCTCAGAAGCTGGGGAGGGGGCTGACGACATTGGGGAAGGGCTGGGGAAATATGAAGACACTGGAAAAGAAGAGGGACTACTACCAAGTGCTGAAGTGAAGGACTCGCTCTCAGGTAAAAGCCATCAATTTTCATTGAGGAAGTAGGAGTAATGGTCTTTATGTCAAAAAAAAGTGTGAAGAAGAGGAATGCATGGAGTGTAGTGAGGCATGTTGATGAGACAATAATGGGGAGAAGGGCAGGAAACTTTAATTTAGAGATCAGTCCCAGCCTGTTTCTTCATGCACCAGTGCTGCATATGAAGTAACTCAAAACGATTTGAAAAAAAAGCTCGCCTTTCCTTATGGACTTGTCAGGCCAAAGCTTGGATACTCTGTTATAATTAGTAAACAAAGTGACAGGCAAGCTGCTGTCTTTCCACAGACCTCTGGAAGAGGCTCAGAGGATGGGGTAAACCATACTCAGGGGAAAGAGGTGTTCACAGGGTTGCCAGCAGCACCACTGCTTGGTACATCAGCTTACTCTGAAAGTGCCCTCATGAAAGAGAAGAAATGGTAGATGGACAGAGGTTGTGATGATGGGCATATGAAGATTAAAGCAGATGTGGTATTTAAGACTCTGTAGTATGTGGCTACATATCATCACCAGAAAACAGAGAGAAAAAAAATCACTAGATTCCCATAAGCAAATGTTAATGTACTGAAGCTGGCTTCCTTTTCTTGTTGTGTTTCCTTGTTTGTTTGTTTTGGTGAGTACAGCAAGTATGTTATTACATGACTGTGGTAAAGAGCAGAGGACTCTAATGACCACAGCAATTTAACCCTTACAAAAGCTCTATGAGTAGTAGCACTATTATTAATGCTGGCAGAAGTCTTTAAAGGCAAAACATGAATAAATGCAAGGTGTAAATATTAGTATTCCAGATGTTTGATAACGAACAGCTCCACAGACATGCATTTGCCCTCACCATATCCTCTGGAGCCTGCCACAGATGAGTAGTAGACAAAGTGCTGCACTGATCCTGAGGATGACAATTGACTTTTAGGAAAGGTTGTCCTATATCCTGTTGTAACTTTGTTGATAGTGCTAGTTTCCTTTATTTCTGTAGTAGGAAGCCTGGGGGATTTGAAGTGTGTCTGAAGTGCTTCTATTCATTTGTATCTTGGTGGACTTTGGCTGCAATATGTAAAATAGCTTTATATAAAACTATTACAAAATACATATAATTACAGAATATATAGATATATATAATTCAAATTATCAAAAAGCTGTCACTCTACATAGGAAAGACAAAAGGGAAGGTGTGTAAAAAAGAAGGGATAATTATACATGCCTGTCAGCTTCCCTGTGGTAGACCCATCATCCAGAAACCATGTGAAAATGCTGTCTTCCTCTGTCACTATTCTGTTTCTCTACATTTCTGATTTTTTTTAAAACTTTGATAATTTCTTTCCCATTCCTAACATAAGTTTCCTGAAAGTCTTGTTGCTGAGTTAAGGGGAAAATGAGATTCAAAAGAAAGTTTCTATTTAGTGACACAGCAGGTGAAACTTCCCAGTAGCCTGTGAAACTTGGTGCAGCTTCCTTCTTGGGCAAAGCTGTGCTTGGAGCAACCACAGGAGGTAGTTCCCCACTCCCAAATTGCTAGATTTTTTCCCCTGAAGGAAGAACCAGAAGCATCTCCTTGAAGCCTGACAGGTGGGGCAGCATCCTGCTAGTCAGTACCAGCTGCTATGCAGTCACCGCTCCAGGCAGTGGCATCCTGAACACTTCACACCGCCTTGACTTGGTCACTTAATTGGAGAGAGGGACAGGTTGGAATTTGCCCTCAGCTTCCTGACTTTGTCTACACAAGTCACCCCACTGTCCTTGTCCCTGCTGAGAATACCCAAGTTTTATCTTTAAAGCAAAATAAAGTAAGTTGCCAAGGCTTAAGGTGACTTGTCCAGGGTACCTTGATGGGTCATTTGGTCAAGCAAGGTGGGAACAGATGTTGTTTTGTCAGCACACATGCTACCCTGGACAGGCTGGTGTGCTTCTCAGCTGCTTGTCTCTTGGGAGAAGTGGTCTGTGAATGTGCAGGAAACATGCTGGACCTTATGAACAGCAACTGGAAAAGAGACAAGGGATACTTTTGTTTTATTTATTTACTCGCGCATTCCCAAAGTGACAGTGTGGCCAGAAGCACTAATGGGGATTTTTGAATGTGGGTTCAGGGAATGCTCTGGGGGTTTCAGCCTAGGGCAAGGATGCCATCGATGTGAGAGAAATTTTAGTCTGGGAGTGAAGGTGGGTGTGTCCTGAAAAATTCTGACCAAGCTGCTCATCTTTTCAGAAGAGGGATAAAGGGAATCTGAAGATTATAAGCACTTCCCTGGAAAATAAAACCCTCAAGCCTTGACACACACTCTGTGTCATATAGCAAGCTGTTAACTAGGTGACCTACTGAGTTTTACAGTACATTCCTCATCACAGAGTTTTTGTAACCATGAGTTGATTTTTAACTAAAATGGATGTGTTTAGTTCAAAGTAGCATTAATTCAGGGAAGCCTTCTCACCTGTGTAGTAAGGCATATCAAATTGTATACTTGTGCCTATCCTTTTGATTTATGAATTTATTAACATTTTCTCCAAATAGTATAGTCACTGGATATATTTCATAGATTGCAAAAGATGTTTTGCACGATTGTAAAAACTTGTTGTGGTCAGCAGTTTGTGGTGATTCTTGAACAGGAATGCATTTTCCTGTAAAGTACAACTAATTCCCACCCCCTCCTTTTGCCTCCAGCCTGGCTTGTGAATTGGTTCCAATTTCAAATACACAATCATGGGAATTTTTTGTGTTTTGTATTCTGGGTAGATTCAGAGATTGCAAACTTTCTGTGATCCATTTTATTGCAGCAAGATTCTTTCCAGAAACCTTATACTACGTGTTGCTGTTTTGTGACTGGGACATGTGCTAAATCTACTTCAAGAATGAGTCAGTGCCAGATTCCACAATACATTTCTATGTTGTCAAGCATATAGAGGAAAATAAGAAACATCTGTCCTTTTTTTAAATTCATTGAAAAAAAAATGTTGTGAGTACAAACTATTATAGGCAGTACAAGGTGAAGCACAAATGAAATTAAAAGAACCATTTGCAGGCATTTTCTAGAGTTTATTTTAAAAAAAAAGTGAATCACTAAGCATTATTTACTAATAATAAATCTTGATGGTTAATATTCTACACCTCTTTAGGAGTCACCACAGTTTGTCTTGTGACCATGAGCTGTGTCTATGTGGAATTCTACTATCAGCTTTCAGGATCTGAAATAAATTGCCATATTTTACCTTTGTTGAAGCTTGCTGTTCTGTTTTTAAATATTGACACAAATCCATATTTTAGAGATTATTTTTTCTTTCAAAATATTTTATTGTTGTGTTGTTCTTTAGACCCTTCTTTGGGACTGTCTCTGTTCAGAGGGACTCATCCTTCCATTCTGTTCACATTTTTCATGCAGAACAGTTTTAGCATAACTGTACAGAAAATTTCCAGTTCCAGGCCCTGAAAGCTCAAACTGGAAAGATACTACTAGTAGGTTAGCATTAAGAAGAATCAATTCATTTTGCTCTAAGAATTCCAGGCATGATGAACAGCTTCATAGACCTTGCTCAATACAAATTTTTCTGTAAGCTCACAGGCAGTCCTCTCAATAAAGAAAAAAAAATTACTGTGATATTTATCATTCTGGGGTGTTTCAGCTCCATGGGATAAACTTGGCAGTGTTCTTGCTCTGAGTACTTGGAAAGCATCCCTATACATCTCAGTTTGCAGCATTCTGGTAGATTAGGAGTAAACTATCTCTCTTTTTTCACCCTTCATATTTCATATAGTGATAGTGCTTTCCCTGAGTGCTTGTTACAGTCATTTTTTTGGAAAACAACATGCATTTTTCTGTACAATGTTGGCTGATAATACAAGACTATACCAGTGTTCTTCCCTTATACTAACAAATCTCAGTCTAAACAAGATTAAGTAAGAGTTGAGTGAAATGTTTTACTTCAGAATTCTTTAATGAACCTAGAAAGAAATTTTAAATGCTTTGAAAAAGAAGGGGGTTATCACAGCAAATTATTTCCATTGGGGGAAGACAGGTCATAGTTTTAGAAGCCTCTGTATCACCTTAAAAATATAATAAAATATCACCAAAGATTTATATAGTCTTTATAACTAAGGGTTACTTTGGTTCAAAATACCTTGCAAATTTAAATACAAATATTTCATCTTCTTAACTGAAATGATTTCTTTTGGTTTACTGAAAACTTTGAAAAATTACTATGAATTTTTTTAGCATAACTGTAATCACCCAAATAATCTGTGACATGCATCGGCTTCGTTTTTGTTGCCCTCTCAAAATTGCAGGAAGGTGTATAATAGCAAATATTGTTAAAATATTTTTTGACTTTCATTTATAACTTCACCTGGGCAGGACTTGTCCTGTCTGGTACTTGCTCCCATGTGACTTTTTGTGACACCGCTGCCTTTGTGTGTGCATCAGAAACTTAAAAGCTGGACACAGTGCTATGGACTTTTGTTAAGACCAAAAAAGAAATATTATTGAAAAAGTATTAGTCAGATACAATAGATAATTTTTGTGGAATTTCTACTTTATATTTGCCCTGCTGTTCTTCTAATACCTCATTAGGTACTTTTGCTTGTGCATGGAGACATGCATTTCCCAAGCATGCATTTCCTTTGCTCTTATGGCAATTTCAGTTGTTGGTGATCATGACAAATTGAAATAGAGCAGTTGTAGCAGTTTAGTAAAGATTCAACAAGACAGGAATGTCAAGAGTGCAGTAGCTTGTTTTTAGGAGCACTCTCAATGCTCCCTTTATCCTGTGGGAACAGTTGTGCCTTTGTTTTGGTGGTGCTGTTTTTTGGAAGATGAGTGAATAAGAGACCATTGATACTTTTCCCCCCACAAAATCTCATGTGTGTTCTTTGCCTGGCATGCTGCTCTCTGAAGTGTAAAACCGGCGTGTCACTTTGATTTTTACATATTTGAAGACCTAAAAATGGGGGAGGAGCAGTGACTACCAACTCTGCAGGTACTACTGGATTATTTTATAACGAGACTCATAAAATGAGGCTATTCCCTGGCAAAACCATGGAGCATCACTGCTGGGTTCCCAAGTCTCTAACAACTAGACACGTGTTGTTGAAGGATGAGGTAATTTCCAGATGAAGGGCGGACAGTGCTGCAAGAGTAATGGTGGCAGGACAGCTGGTGGTGGGAATGGTCTCCTCACAGGTTGTTACCACACTTGTGCTCCGTAGATGTCTGAGGTAGGTCCCACAGAGGGAAGGAGAAGGGAAGGTGGAGGAGGAAAACAGTAGGTGACTGACAGTCCGCTCTGTGCATACATGTTTTTTTTTTACTCAGTTCTCCCTTTGGTTGTCACTGCACAGACTTTGCATGACAGATGGCTTATTGTTTCTCTCCTGTAAGCTGCTGAGAAATTTCTGAGCAGAAACTCAGAGTGCTCCTTTTAGAAAGGCACTTTGCAAGATCTGGGCTCTGTCTGGGAGGGACCCACAGTCTAAGTCACGTAGTCCCCAGGCAGGAAAAAAATAGTGGGGCTTAATATTTAGCATTCAAAAACACATTTGCTGCTTGCACTAGATCCTCTTTAGCCTGGGATTCAGAAAACATAATGACTTCCAGATATTGCCAATATTAATATATAAAAAATGTAATTGTTTTGGTATTAAAATGTTGAAAGGAATGGAAAAAATACTGAAAATATAATCTTCTTGCAGAAAAAATATCAATTTAACTTTATAGGCCATATAACTATATATTGAGAAGAAGCACAGCATCTTTAGAAACATCCATAATGAACCTTATGCTTTTGTAGACAGTAAAGAATGTGAGTAAACTTAATACAATTTTTTTCTAGTAGTTATTACAAAAGTGTGTCTAAATGTAAGTATATAACAGTTGTGGAAATAAAAATAAAATATACAAATTATTTCAGCTTAGGTACTGGTCAAGGTCTGGTCTATAGCCACAGCATCAAGTGGGTGATTAGATCATCAGAGGCCCTAAAATACAGGGTCAGAGAAGGTAATACATAAGGAATGGTTATTTAGAGTCAGGGAATATGTTCTGTGGAAATTTCTTTCAGAACTCTCTGTACCATAATGTAAGACAAAAGTCTGGCTCCAGCTGTTTCAGTTTCAGCATAATATTTTTATGGATGTGGTATCCCTTTAAAGCTCATCCTGTGGCTTTAATTCATCACATGAAAGCTGACTAATCTTTATGTATATTTGTGGATATTTTAGTAAGCACAAAATAACATTATGCTTAATAACATGTTATTCCTTTATTTGTTTTGTTTAAAGATATCATGAATCTTGAAGGCCAGGTTTGACTAACATTAAATTTGTGGTTCTCATGCATATCCAGTATCTTCCAGAATCATGGAAGAAAGTATTGGAAGAATAATCAGGTGAAGACTTGCAGGAGTAAATATACATAAAATTTTTACCTTAAGAATAAAAGAAAATGTGTTGTATCACTGGCCCATCATTCAAAAGATTTGGTGACATTCCTATAAATACAGAAAAAGCTTTCAAACCTGGCCCTGTAAAAAGACAAAAGGGCACAATTTTAAAAACCCAAAAAAGCACCAAAAAAACCCAGCTTTTGAGAGGCTGGACAAATGCAGAAGTGGACCCCTAAGTATTTAGGGCTGGATGATATAAAGGCCTACAGACAAGCTATTTGTTCCCTCTCAGGAATCATGTGATGGTTTTCAAACCTTCCACAATAGGTGAGATCCTGCCTCCATTGAAGTTAGTAGGGCTTTATACTGACTCACCTGGGACCAGGCTTACATTCTCATCATCTGATAAAAGTAATGCTGATATGAATTAAAAATCAGGTTCTCAGTGATGTTCTGGCTCAGTGTTAGAGCTTTAAGTGCTGCAATACCTTTTTTGCTTTCCTGTGAAGAGATATTACCTGATAAACCTTGTGATTTGTTTTGGGGTATTTTTTTTTGTTTTTTCTTTTTCTTTAATGATTCCCATGTCAGCTTCCCCAGATTTGAATGAAATAAGGAGGTCCTTTGGTGACCAAATTCTTGTTAATGATTTAAATGTGTTCGGGGAAGGGAGGAGGATTTGCACTCAAAAAATGAGCTCAAGTTCACAAGCTCTTGTTTTATTCCTTTTACTTGAAGCTTCATAACAATGATGATTTATTTGCAAATGAATTACTTTAATAATAGGTTTTGAGTTACACAGAATATAGACAATCTTGACCCCCATCTCTGCAGCTGTAAAAGTAACAGCATGGGTGTGGTTGCCTGGTGGCTGGCCAGGATGATCCAGTTCAAGGGGGTGGATAAAATAACATTTACACTTACAGTAACCGTTTAAAAATGTAATTTGAGTTCTGCCAAATCCTTCCAGTTCATTTTGGGAATCCAGCTTGTTAAGGTTGCCAACACTCAACTCTTCTCACCCTAGTTTTTTTGCAAGTTATCTCCTTCTGCCAGATGCATTTTGCTGCAATACTGTCACCACAGAGTGTGAGGTTCCACCAGCCTTGCTCTGTAAATGGTTCTGGTGGGACACTGCTTGCTGCCAGCCTGCCCAAGCCAGCAGTGACTGAGCCTGGCCCGTGAGACTCGGCAGGGAGGGAGGACACAATCCCAGAGGAAGTGTTCCACTTACAGACAACTCTGTTTGTGTCTGCTGCAGAAAATGCTCCCAAGCCAAGCTCAGGCATTTGTTGGATCCTTGAGGAAGCATGTGGTGGAGAAGATGAAGGCTTGGAGGTTGGAAGCTGCCCTTGTGAGTTGGAATTGCAGAAGTGTTCCCAGGCAGTGTGGGCAATGGGAATCAGGCACCTTGTTTAACAGCAGCACAGAATGAGGTCGTGAGCACTTTGCAAACTCACAGCTGCTTAAAAAGGGGCAAGTGTTGTCTGAAATAGCCAAATCACTCCAACTGGACTAAGTGCTCACTCTTCCAGTGTTCCTGCTAAGACAGTCCTTGTTTGAGGACACAGGGTGATCCTGCAGCATGGCTGCCACACACAGACAGAACTTGGCTGTGTCTAGTCCTCACAGCTCTGACCTGCCTCACCACTGTGCTGAAGAGTTGTGAAGTGCTTCAGCACTCCTGAACAATAAAGTGGAAGGCAGAAGTTATGGATGGGAATAGCAATCCCTTCCAGTGGCATACTGTGAGCTGTTCTTAGTTGTGTAACTTGATGGATTATAGGGATTTTTTAGATAAAGAGCCCAAGCAGGGTGGTGCTTGAGCTGCTGCTGCTGTAAAGAAAATTATTTTGGAGAGTTTGCAGTCTCTGCTGTTTGAAAGCCCATGTCCACAACAGGCCCATTCAGCCCAGCTTTCTGGACTACTCACAGAGTTCTCACTAACACCAACCTATTGCATCAGATCATCCATAACTAATGCAGAATGGTTCATAGATTTTAAGACCTTGGGGTCCACTGTCTGCCCTGCTTTTATTATACCATCATATTTCATCCACTTTGGGTAAAATATGTTTTTTTTCCAATCAGCATCTAGTGTTGAATATGAGAGAGATGTAGAATCCCCTCCTCAGTGACTTGCTTACATGGCAAATAATTGCCTTCACTTGTTAAGTCAACCTTTCTGTCTTGAATTTGGCAAAAAATTTCAGGTTAAAAAGGTGTTGCACTTTTTTCCCAATTAAAGAGCAGTCTTAGTACCTTTTCTTAGTGATGGTATATACATGTCCACATGGTCATCAAGTCAGCCTTGTATTGTGTCTGGATCCTGTAGTGATGAGATTTGTGATCTCCTTTTGTCCACTACCTTCTCTTATCCAAACCCATTTGGAATACTTTGCTGATTTCAAACAAGCTTGAAAAAGTGTAAAGTATCAAAGAAGAGACTTCTTGCAGGCTTGATGAAAGATTGGCCTGGTTAGAGGAAAGGGACTCAAAGAAGGGAGACTCAGCTGCTATCTCACCATTTGGCAGCACATGGCCAGCCAGTCAGTGGGAAGGTATTTACAGGCCACCTTCAGGATACGTTAGTGGAGTCAGAAAAGACACAAAACTGGGGAGGGTTTTCATCAAGTTTTGTTTACACCAAAAATTGATATGAATTCATGCATCAGAAATTCTGCTGTTCATAGAACATTTTATTTTTTTAATAAAATTGTTTTTCATTTATTAAGCTTTCCAGTAAACTACATTTTCATCCGCTCTCAAGTCCTCTGTGTCTTCTTCTCTTTCCCTTTTACCCTCTCCAGATTTTTCAAAACTTAAATTATGAGTACCAGATTGTATGTAGAAAACTATTACTGATTTTAACAATGCCTTATTCACAGCTTTATCTTCTCCATCGATCAAAACCTTCCACCTTTTCTTGCTGTTACTTTGAAAGGTGAATGTTGCTTGTCTGTCATGAACCTCAGCTAGACCCAGCAACTGAAGATTTCTAAAGTGGTGCCTACCCAATTCTGCAGGGAGAAGCTGTTTCTGAAAACATGGCCATGCTTGGCTTTGGACACAGTCTCTGGAATAATGTGTGGAGTTTTCCAGAACACTCTATTCAGCCACTGTGGTATTCTCAACAGAGCAAGAAGCCCTTAATCAAATTAATTTTAACTGATATTTTTTTCTTTACTTATTTTTTCTTTACTTCTACTGAAACAAAATGCCATGGTACCTTTTTTCAACATTGCCCATAAACACCCTGAAATAGAAAAGCGAACAAACAACACTGTATCATACATGAGAGGTAAAAAATTACATCACTGATGAGCCCCTTACAAGACAGTACTGAGGACAATGTAA
This sequence comes from Parus major, assembly GCF_001522545.3. Taxonomy (NCBI): domain Eukaryota; kingdom Metazoa; phylum Chordata; class Aves; order Passeriformes; family Paridae; genus Parus; species Parus major. The sequence continues at coordinate 42,547,304 of NC_031771.1, forward strand.
TAATATTTTTGAATAAATCTGTTCACTTTCCATAATACACTGATCTTCAGTTAGTCTGAAACAGTGAAAAAAAGTGGTGGCTTGCCTAAGGTCCCACATACATGTTGCCAGATGGTCATCAGTGTCTTTAGAACCATTGCATATAGACCTCATGAACATATAACTTTGCATTTAATTTTGTTTTCAATTATATTTTCCTTACTGGGAGAATATTCTTAACGAGTTTAAGTTCAATGAAAGCCATTGGATACTCCTTTATGAATTTCCTTTAAAAGTTTTGAAACTCTGGATTTTCTTTTGGAAACTGGGATGCTGGTTTTTGAAGGAAAGTCGTTATAAAAATCTTCAACACCTTTAAATAAGGTGTGGATTTTTCTTTTTCTGTCTACAAGCTTTTATTAAAAATTTCACCAAATTAAAGTGATTTAAACACAGAAATTTCCATTCAGTATCAGCACAGAATTTATAGAATCATGCAGCCAAAAATCTGGAAGACATTGACATAAACTGTACCTCAATTCTTGTCATTTTTAAGTCAGATTAATCAGGAGGAAACAAGAAACTGTAAAATTGTTTAGACATTCAAATAAGTAAAAATTAATTGTGAGGAAATTTTTCTATCTCCATTCACTAAACAAATTCAAACAACAAGATATACTTAAGGTATCAATTGAAGAAAGCATCTAGGAGTATATTGTTTTAATTAGGAGATGGCAGTTTCAAATGCTGTTTTTGAATCCAGTCCAATGTTTTCTGTGTACACAGACTGTTTCCAAAACACACTTTTAAATATTAGAGCTTCAGCTCTGGTTTTAAGTACTGCAGTTTGATGAGCTGTTCTGGTCTGGGGCTAGTAAACAAGTCTAGAACTTGCTGGATTTATCCCAGCAGAAAAATCGTCATCCGCTTACTTTTAATGATGTCTGGATTTGTCAAGTCTGTCCTGCAATCTGTGTCTCTGGGATAACATGTAATGCAGCCATCTCATGGGAATATGGGAAGATTTTCAGTTGTAATAATAACATTCAAGTGAGCATTTAGTGAAAAATCTTCCTTGTGGCTATAAAAGAGGTCAGTTTCCCTGAAGCTAAATTTTCACAACAATCTGCAAAGTTTTTGATATATCATTCCTGTTGAATTTTAATAGGAATAGAGTTCTTAGGTTTGCAAAGATGTTTGATTTACATCCAGACCATGGGCTTGATTTTTCTGAGTTTCCTTATATACAACAGATGTACAGGTAAGAGCAATGTAGTTTATGTGTGGATACAGGACCGCATGAAATTGCCAGCTTTTGTGATTATGTTACTCATGGATTTAACTCAAAAAAGTTAACTCGAAAAAGATCTTTTTATCCATGCAACATTCCTCTGGTCATTAAGAAGATGTGCAGACACGTGAACACAAAATTATTCCATGCTGTGCTTAGGAAAAAAAAAAATTGTGCAGTTCAGAGAGAGACATATGCTTTTTAGTTTTTGTTTGTTTGTTTTGGTAATTTTAAAACTTATTCTTGTTCCTCTACTCCTCATCAGTCCAACACATTCTAACAGGATCAACTTAAATAATACTCACAAAACCCCTGCCCTTATTAGCAAGAGGCACTACACTAGGCAAACACTATACTAGGCAAAATGTCTGTTGGTTTGAGAAGTGTATTTCTCAAATCTTGCAGAGATTTTTTTTCTGAAGAGTCTGGAGAGCTTCTTAGGCACAGTCACTACAAAGAGTGTGCTTAGCATGGCAGGCACCTTGTTGCCTCTTTATCCACAAACATATTTGGACAAAAATCTAAGATGCTGCCTGAGCTAGCAGATGCCTTTTTCTAGGAAGGAGATGCTAGTCTCTTCTGCTTTTCTTGGCACCTTTAAAAATACTTGGAGACTGCACAGTATCTGTGTTCTTTACTTCATTTACTGCAGGAAAGACCAGCTATTTATGGTCAAAGCTGGTCTCTTTGAACCCAGGCTTGCTTTATCCCCTGAAGATATGATGGTGAGCGTGTCAGTCCATCAAAAAGTAGATGGGTTTTGAAATATATGCACAAAAAAATACGACCAGAAAAACCCAATGTCAGAAGCCTGGAGGTGGATACCACAGGGAGATGGAGAAGGAGGGAGGGGATTATCCAAGCTGCTAGGAGAGCTGAAAAGTGGAGCTGAGTCACAAGTTTCTGACCAGGCTTACTCCAAGTTTCACAGACATTCTTTCCCATCAGGGCAACAGGGCTCACCCTGTGAGCCATGCAGGCTCCCTGGCTGGATGGGGAGCCTTGCTGGCTGGAGGGGAGAAGACATTTCTGATTAGTCTTACTCTGATTGACAAGATCACTACTGTGCAGACTTCTTGTAGCTGTAACAAAGTCCTTTCATCCCACAGAGGGGGATGGGTCTCTGGTGGGCTGGGTTTCTTTTCTTGGTGTGCTGTGTAAAAAGTCAGAAAGACCTCCCTTTTGCACTGCAGTGCTGCTAGCTTGGCTGTTACGTGACACTTTTTAAGAACTATTTAAAACCTCAGCTGACTGAAATGTGGGGCGGAAAGCCTGTTTTGTACTTTGTCACAGAAAATATTGTGTTTATTCTTCACTAGATAAAAAGAAAAAATCTAAACTATTTGTTTTAATGTGGGATGAGTCTAAAAGGGGAATTCTTTAGGTTTCCAAATTTACAAAGTATTCTTCCTGAGTGCTTAATGGTTCCCATATTTGTAAAAAGGAGGGAAGAGAAAACTGCGAAAGAGGTTTTGAAAATTGGCCTGGACATTAATGGTTGCTTTCCGATTTTTTTTTCTTGGTCTAATTCTCATAAAGGTTTCTCAAGTCCCAATATTATGCTGCTCTCTCCTTAATATCTCCTATGAAAATAAGTTCAGTATTGGGAACATTAGTATGGAGTTGGTCTGTTTCGTATTATAAAGCATTTTTGTATTAAAAAGTTCTGGACCAGGTCTTTACCCCCATCATTAAACATGAAGGGACAGAAACTCAGCTGGCCTACATTGGCTTAGTTCAGTGGAATTTACTGCTCTGAACAAATTAAAGATTTCACCCTTTGCAATAGGATTCCTCCTTACGAGATTTGTTTAATTTTGGTTATGTAAATAATCCTTGAAATATAAAAGGAAAAAAATTGTATTGATTCAAGCCTTGCCTAACTCATGGAAGAAATCATGTGAAAGGCAAATTGCAAAATTGCAGCTCCAGCTGCAGCAGTCTGAAAGTGGCAGGACAACGCCGTGCTAGAGGCTTTCTGCCTGGGATTTGCCCACATGGCTGGGATAGCTGTAAGCTAACTTAAGCAGCTGCCTGGTGAATGCACAAGCAACTGAATCTTAGCTTAAGCCAGTGTGTGTAGTAAAATATAGCCCTCTCCTCTGTGCAACCTGTCAGGAACCCACAGGCAGGTTCCTGTGGCAAAACCACAGACATTGGCCCTGCCTGGCTCCTGGCCACCCTGGCAGAGCTGCTGCCACCAACCAGGCATGATGAGGACTGAGTCAGTGATGACTGCAGCAGTGGTGGTACCCAGACCCTGGTGCAGCAGTATCACTGCTCGCATGGTCCCAAAGCCAGGGCAGCCCAGCCCAACCACTGCTGCTAGGAAAGCTACTGATTTATTTATTTACTTATGGGTTTCTATCAACCAGCCACAAATTATTAGCTAAAATAACAAAAGGACCTGCCTTTCAGGCTGATGGCAGCCACATTTGTCATCCTGTTAGAGCTGGAGCTTGATTTTGACTCCTGCTTTGCTGTTCCTTGAACAGATAGACAGCCACATTTTAAGATTAGATGAAGAGACCAAAAGCTGAGAAGAGAAATCACAAATTTCTAAATATCCAGCTTGACATGTACTTGTAGGAGCCATAAGGCTCCTTCTTCCTTCAGAAATCTCCCCCTAACTTTCCCATGCAGTTACCCACACAGTAAATGTGTGCTCCTCTTTATAGGACACTTTCTTTGAAGGCATGATAATTTTACTGCCTTCTGGACCTTTTTTTTTTTTTTTGGTCCTCCTCTATCTTTCTTTAAAAACTGTCTCAGCTGAGTTGCAGTAGCACAGACAGTCCCAGCAGAGTGCTGTAGAGCTGCATTCTGTTGGGGCTCTCAGGTCTCTGCTGAGCAGTTGGAGGGTATGTAGGCATGACATTCTGAACTGGAGAGGACGGATTATTAGCCTTCAAAAGAGAAAAGTATAAAACACAAAAATCCATTATTTGAGATGTCTGTCAAGCCTACTGTGAGGCTCTGTGAAATGAATGAGGTAGTGGTTGGAGAGGTTGTTACTCCATGAGCTAAACCAAGAAGGCAGGAAGCTCCCATCAGTTGCTTTGTGCTAGAATAGTCAGACTGAGTTTCCACTTCATCCTCTCCTTTCTAGCAATGAAGAAAAATGTGCATCATTTAAAGTGGTAGTTCAGTCCAAAAGCACAAGCAGTCTATGTAAGCAGGTGCTGGAGAAGTGCTGCCTCTCTTTAGCTTGGTGCTACCGTTCTTCTATGCATGGGCTTATCCAGTGTCAGCAGGAGTGGTACATCCTGCTGAAGGGGGAAAAATACAGGACAAAAATCCAGCCTGGAGTCAGAAAAGGAAAACTAGTTTAGAAATAAACAGTACCTGTGATTCTCAATGACACAGTCTTTCTACTGCTTGCTATGTCATTTTTCTGATGCTCATGGCAAGTAATTCATACTCAAAAGGAGTTCTGCATAGGCTGGTAATTCTAGCCACCAGCCAAGATCTCCTGCTCCCCATGTAAATGTGGTAGTTCCCAAGATATGGAAGTTTTGCTTTTCACAGCTATGCATTGAAAGCAGAACCAATCTTGTTTAAGGTTGGTGGGAACAGTTATATTAACCAAGAGGTCAGGAAATGAACTGCACTGGCATAGTACAAGCAGCAAAGTATCCTTGCTGCTCTTGGGCTCAGCCCAGTGTAGCAGGCAGATGAAACTCATGGACCTCAGGGAAAAAATCCTGTCTAGGGCAGGCCAGGAGTTCTTACTGGAGAAGGGGATGTTTGAGTGACACCTGCAGGTGCCTGAGGCACTAAGGCACTGGCTTATATCCCATTCCATCTCACCATTGCTGTATTTACCATCTCTCTCTGGTGCAAGTGGTGGTGTCTTCTTCTGTTGTACTTGAAGTGTGGGCTATCTCCTCCACTCACTCTAAATAAAGCAGCATTACTGCGTTTTTCTCATGGTCTATATGGAAATTGTACTGTCATTTTTTACTTCCTCCTCTGTAAGGAGGAGGGTGGGCAGATTTTTTTAAAAAAAATAAAAAAATTGGAAAAGAAAGGCCTACCTAAAAAAAACACATATCTTTTTCCTTCTTGGACTCTAATTTATCTGAAAGCAGCTTAAGCTTCCTTTCTCCTTCAGAGCCCAGGTCCTGTTCTTCAGTGTGCTGAAGCACCTCTGGTACAACACTTGGCTTCACAAGGCTTTGCAATGGTATTTTCTTTCTGCTAGCTCACCAAATGCAAAAACTTGTAGAATTAAGAAAGCCAAAAGAATGAGGTCAGGGCAACAGTCATGAGAATGCCTGAGAACACAGCCTCTTGCTGCTGCCTTCTGCACCAGGCAGCAGTCAGACAACTTTTCCATGGTACTGCACTCCTGAGGTTAGCCAATGCTATGTAAATCTCTTCAAACCACCACACCATATTGTATATGGCAGTGTTTAGCACTCAAGTGCTGCTTACCTTGTTTCTGAGGTGTTTTTAAATTGGTACATTGTTTTTTGTATTTCATTGCTGTGTTTGTTTTTGAAAACCAGCCAAATGTGGAATCTGTTTGCAGTTGACAGAAGGCATTAAATCAAAATACTGTGTTTTCTTCCTTTGATTACCAAGCTCTTTCAGATGAAGCAATGTCATCTTGAAAGATCTTTAAGTAGATAAACAAATAAGATATTTTAAATGAAGGACTTCATTAAAAGTCTTGAGATAGTCTCTTTAGTCTTCCTTTCAAATGATCCTGGAGAGTTCACCACTAAAGTCTGCTATTTTGATGTAAATTTCCTGGAGAAAAAGGCACACGTGCAAGCTAGAGCTCACTGATTTCTCTCACATATGCATGTGCAAACACAGAATTGCACAGGGACCTTGCAGACAAAACCAGACTGTTGTGACAGTAGGTTATGACAACACAGGTTTTAGTGATGGAACTTTTCAGTTCTGATTCCCATATGAAATCATCCCTGGTTCTGGGAACTAGCTAAATTGCTTACTTATTTAAGGGATTTCAGCTAAGAACTCACAATGGCAACGTTAATTTAGATAATTTATTGCCTTTTTCTGCAGAACAAATGGATTCAGTGGATTTTTATTTTAGCCTAATCTCTTTTATAAGTCTGATCAAATAGTTTGGGAATGTTGAGTTCCACATACAAAATGTTTCTTATGACCAATTAGAAATACATAAAGCTGTCTCTGTTCTTATTTTGGGTGAACTCTGTATTAAGCCAAGGACAGACTTGTAGGTCTCTGAATGTCCTGCACAAATTAACTTGGAGCTTTCTCATATCCTCCATGATCACGGAAACATAGACAAGCTTATGAAATAGCTTATGAAATACTTTCACCAGCACTGTTATGAGAAGCTCTCTGCTGAAGATGCAGCTTCAGGGTCCTTACATTAACGTGGCTTCTTTTCCTTCTCCACACCAGGGTAAGTGCTACTGCTGAGGACATTGTTTATAGCTGTGCCTACACCAGGGCTAATTACTGCACAAGAGCTCTCCATAGTGATCCATATAGCCACATACTCAGAAATGGACAGAACAAAAAACAGTGGAACAGATAAATGAAATTGTGAAGAGTGCCTGAAGGCACCTTCAGAAACCTTTACAGGTTTGGAAATCCAGAGCCATAATTTGAACATAAGCTACTATGTTCAAAATGTATAGAAGAATAATGCTCTGTAACTCTGATCAGTTTAGGTTTTGATCAAGATGTGCTTTGGACCTTTAGCAGAGGTTGGAAATGTATTTCCTTTTGTTGATTTTAAGCCTGCTGCTTGATAACCTGATTGATTGCTGCCTATTTCCTCTGTATCAAGGAAAAGAGAGTAATCAACCCCTGTTTATTTTCCCTGTGTCTTTCATGATTTAGTAGATCTTCATTACATGTCCTGTGCTGTCTTGATCTCTTGCAGTTCTACTATTGCCTTCAGGGAAAAAAAAAATCTCTGAATATACCCACAGATGAATGCAGTGAGAAAACATTTTCTTCTTTAAATAATTTCTGATATTTCATACAGAGTCTCCAGAGTAGCATGTTGATATTTTCCCAGTGATACTGACATCTGTTTTCTACATGGTAATGACTGTTTTAGAGCCTACTACAGGTACAGTTAGAGTAATTTCTCCATAGTGCACTACTTTTAATGTCCTAATCCAGCTGTAGCATGAAAATGTTACATAATCAAAACTCTAATGCCTATGCGAGTTCAGAAAAAAAAAAAAGTCTAAGTCCACAATAAGGCATGGCTTTGTTTTCTTAGTTTTAATTGTCAATATGTCATAACTCTGATTATCCATTTATGAGTCAGCTATTATAGAATACTGTATGTGTGTCCTAGCTTATCTCCTAGGACACACATACAAGACACTGTTCAGAAACACTTAAATATGTTGCATCTTTTGTTTTGCTGTAGTAGTATTAGAACTGTGTGAACACTTAGAGAAATTCCCTGCCTACTCATGGGTTTTTTGCTGATCTTTTTTCCCTATAATTTTTTTTGGTGAATTTTCTGCCAACAGTTTAATAAATGGCTTTGAGAAGCTCATGATCTACAGTAGATAGCTATTGATTTGTAGGCTGTTGCAACTTCATGAGCAAAGATAGGATTTAAATATGTGTTGTGTGAATTATGCAAACTGTGCAATCAAGCTACACATTGGCTCTTCATTTAGGACTGGCTCAAGCACAATAGATTCCTAATTGCAAAATATATGTTGCTAATTTAATTGCTTAATGCACCCATTAACCACAAGAGAAACATGGGGTTTAAATTGTCTCCTGACAAAATGTACACCTGAGAGAAATGCTGCCTTTGATTGGAAATATTTGAGTGTTTTTAAAAAGGATTCTCTTAGGACATGGCTTTGTTGCTGAACCATGCTTTCCTTCAAAGGTAAATGCATGGTTTTGGGTGGAGGGGGCAAAAGATCCATTTGTAGCTATCAGCAAAATTAAATTCCTTTCTTTCCAGCCTTGCCCCACCTTATTCATTCTGTTACCATTTCTCTCCATGTTTTGAGCCCTAAATATAGAGGAATTAGGATAACTATACCCAGAGTCTGCTTTTGTGTAGTTCTGCACAGACAAAAGAGTCACTAATCAGAGGACTGAAATAGTTAGCTCTATCACTGAGGCTGTGTGCTGCACACTTCATTGCTGGCAGGTTGAGCTCTGTGTACCACTAACCCTGCATGTGCGAGAACTCACTAGGCTTTGTTTCAAAAATTATTGAAATGACCTTGCAAGTAGCCAATTAATTCTATTTAAATACTTGCTAATGGCCAGAGAACAAGCACAGTACAAACTAAAGCTAAATCTTCAAACGCTGTTTTGCCAATAATTAGACTCAGGGCCTGCAAGCAATGACTTGCTATTACAGTTTTCCTGAAAGCCCTGACATTTTTCCCCTGACAAAAGTGGTATTGAGTACGGGGCTGTCATGAGGGAGCTGCAGTTGCATTCATTGACAGTATGCCCGAGGGTAAGAGACTTGCATATACAAGGTGAAGAAAATACTTAATTTACTTGTTAAATCAGTTCCCTCTGCTGTTTTCCATTAGCAAAAGTCTTTGCCAGCTGTGACTGTAGATCCTGCTAAAGCTTCATGGAAACAGTTTCTTTTTGTTCCTTTTTTCGCAGGTTGGATTTTAGCTCTTTTGTGTTGCAGAAATTTTGATTAGAGATTTTTGAACAAGTGAAGGAATGAGCTGCTCTCTCCAGGGCTGCCTGGGTGAGCAGAGCTGATCTGAGGAGCTCAGGTGACAGCAATGTGCTACTCTTTTAGGAACCCAAACAACCCAGTGGTGCTTTGTCTGTCAGTGTATAAAATCTGCTTGGAAGTAAAAAGTAAAGCATTTTATACCTGCCTTTGAAAGGAGGACGTATGCCTGTAGTTCTGGTTTGATACGGTTCTGTAAGTAGCACATATCTTTCTAAAAGGCTTTGTGGATGGGTAAAGTGCTTTTCATGTAAAAAATTTATTATTTGTAGCAGAAGACTTTCTTTTTCTAGTCTTTGTCTTACCATATGTTTGCACTTTGCTTGAACATTGTGGTTTGTGGTCAATACAGACATACTACAGGTTTAATTACATGTATAATCTAAGTGCCTAGACTGTGAAGAACATTTATGAAAATATGATGCTATCCTAACAGAAAAACAGAAGATCTATAAATTCTCAAATGAAACATAATTTCTAGTCTTTTTTCACTCTACATTTATGTCACTACTTGATTTGTAAAGTTAGAAAAATGTAACCAAAAGTTTGGTTCTTATCCTTCATACTTACAAGCCAAAATTATTTGAGCAAAGCCAAACCCTCTGAAATGGATTACATGGCAAATTTGCTCAGACATAGCTGCTAGGTTTTCAAACCATTGGACAAGAGTCTTCATTTCTAAGACTTTTTCATTGTTCCACTATGGACGAGCAAACCTGTATGTAGGATACTCTTTTTATTCTCTAGAACCAGATGATCTGGAAGGAAGTCTGAAAAGCAAAAAAATTATGCAGATGAGAAGATTTTGCCTCTGCATGTCTTAGTCTGGTTTAACAGTCATTGTTTCAAATATGCTCAAGAATAAAGATTCCCTTGTCTTCGTATCTCATTGTACAGGTAAGAGTTGTCTTTTAAGCTTAAATTTAGCCATGGATCCAAGCTATCCCAAATGGTGTTTGCAAGGTTGGAATCACCATTCTTCCATATCTTCACCCATGGTTTGTGCTTCAGGAGATTAATGCACCGCCACTGTGTCCTCATCTGTTTAGTGTCAATTAAATGATCATGAAGCCTATGGAAAAAAATTGTTATGGTTTTTTTTTCCTCCCCAAGAGTTTGGATTAGAGAAAAAAATAAATACAGGGAGTAGCAACACCCCCAAAGCAATGTATTATCCCTGTGATTGATTGTTTACTAACAACTATAATGTAGATCATGTGGAATTAGGACTACTTTCCCAAAAAAATGGTGGGATCAAAAGCCCAGCTGAGGTGGATCTACACCAGTGTACACAGCGAGGGCAGCAAACAGGATGAGCAAGAAAACTGATTCAGTTACCATCACAGAGACATGAGGGGTAAACTCCCCCAGGTGGAATGCTACAGTGGATGGCTATAAACACTTCAGAAGGGAAAGATAAAGAAGGAGAGGTGGTGGGATAGACCTATATGTTAGGGAGAGTTTTGGTTGTCTAGAGCTCACGATGGTGGCAGTAGGGTTGAGGATGTATGGGTAATAATCAGGAGAAGTCAACAATGCAGGTATCCTGGTGGGAATCTGTTACAGACCACCCAACCAGGACAAAGAGGCAGCTGAAATATTTTATAAGCAGCTGGGAGAAGTCTCACAGTCACTGGCCCTTGGGGGTGAACTTCAGGTTACCAGATGTCTGCTGGAAACACAACACAGCAGAAAACACAGCCTAGGAGGTTCCAGGAGTGTGTGGCTGACAACTGCCTGACACAGCTGGTGAAGGAGCCAAGTCCACCACTGAACCTGGTGTTTGTGAATAAAGAAGAACTGGTGGTGTTTGGAGGCCTCTTGGGCACAGCAGTCACAAAATGATAGAGTTTTGATTCACAGAGAAGTAAGGAGTGATACAGCAGAACTTCCATCTTGGACTTCTGGAGGGCAGACTGTTTTGGAGACTGGAGAAGAGGGGACCAAGTGCCCCCTCAGTCAGTTCACAGATGACACAAAGTTGAGCAGGAGTGCTGATCTGCTGGAGGGCAAGAAGGCTCTGCAAAGGGAGCTGGACAGGCTGGATCGAGGAGGACAATTTTAGGAGGTTCAATAAGGTGAAGTGCTGTGTCCTGCCCTTGGGTCACAACCTCAGGCAGTGCTGGGGGCAGAGTGGCTGGAAAACTGCCCAGGTGAGAAGGACCTGGGGGTGCTAATTGACACTGGCTGAAGATAAATCAGATGTGGTCAGTAGTTTGCTGGTGCTGCTCCTCTCCAGGTGAGGTGATTGGGCAGCCATCAATGAGCAGGAGATAAAGAAGATACAGGAGATGCAGTGACAATAAATAAATGCAAAGGGTCCTTCAGAAGAGGGAGGAAGGCATATTAAGAAAGAGAAGAAATTGGTATGTCCCAAGAGGATAAGGAGGAGGCAGGGTGGTAAGACCCTGTCTTGTGGAGAGCCCCAGATGTCCAAGGTAGCCACCTCACATAGCACATCAGCTGGTTTGCCCCTCTGCAGCTGTGGGGTCATTCCAGGAATGGTCCTGGTAGGCTGCAGAGGAAGTTAGACAGCTGTGCTCTGCCCTTGAGATGAACATCATGACATGATTGAAAGACCACAAGGAGGAGAGCAAACATGGCAGATTCCTCAGGGCTCCTCCTGTTGACAGGTCTAGCTAAGGCATGAGGGAATATACTATTATTCCAGGAAGCTTTAATGATTTTAGCAGTTGGCTTGCAAGGAACCTGGAATTTTTTTTTTTCTTTACTGTAATAACAGTTTTCCTGAGGTGACATGAATACATTATATGCATTTTGCTATGATGCTTTAGATTTGATCTCTTTCCTTTTTTACACCAGTGTAATCTCTTGTTAATTACAAACATAACTCTTTTCCTTAACAGTTAGAAGATTTTTAGTGTAACTTGTGTGTGATTTTATACAGGTGCCTGAAAGCCAGACTACTAAGTCTGGTCTGTTTCCTCTAAGAGAGATTTCTTGCTTTGGTGAAAATAACTGCATTGTTTTCCAATGTTGTTGAGAGAGCTGGGGGAAGATGCATGTGTGTATGGCCCATGTACAAACGATTCTATGTAAAATGTGTCTTTCTGCATACATGATAACAGAATATGGGTATAATGATGCATATTTGGAGTACAGGTATAATTTCTGTTCTCATTCACATGATTTGGTGACAGGTAGTATGTGTTTACAATAGATACATTCAAGTATCTGCTATACCATACAGGCCCAGACTGTACTTGGTGTTGTGGCCAGACTGGTGCTTCCTAGGCAACTCTTGCAAGCGTTCCAAGATTAGCTCTGAAATCCACGGATATTCAAGGGAATTCAGAATGGTAGATAGCTCTTACTGCTACCATTTTTAGGACCCAAATAAACCTCAGCAGAATGTTCCTTGAACATCAAGAAACAAGGTTTTTAGGTTTATCTTGACCAAGCACTAGCACAGGTTTCCGAGAGATGTGGATCTCCATCCTTGGAGCTACTCAAATGTCATCTGTACATGGTCGTGGACAGCTAGCTCCAGGTGGCTCTGCTTGAGCAGGAAGGTTCCAGACGGCCCTTTCAGCCTCAAGTATTCTATGGCTCTGTTATTCTGCTCCACACTGGAGGTGTTTTGTACCTGTTCATGTTTAACAAGGCTTAAAAACTCCTCCTTAATTTTAAGCCCATCCTTCTTTCCCTTCAGAAGAAGTAACTAAAAGAATTAATTTTTTTTTTTTCTAGGAAGATATGAAATCTCAAGATATGTCAGTCTGGTATCTCTTCTGTGCTTCTGCAGCCTAGATTTGATTTGCTCAGGACTAATGGGAGGCCTTCTAACAAGAGGATTATTCATGTGGAAGTTCCTGCTGCTTTCTGTCTAGCAGACATGTGCCAGGCAATTCCTACGGCTTGGTGTAATCTTTTTTCTACTAACTTTATTTAACTTAGCAAAGCATGCCCTGTATTTGATCTAGCTCAGCCATCCACTTGGATGTCTCACACAGCTGAGTTGTCTGAACTGAAAAGGAATGAAAAGCACCCAGCTGACATTGGCACTGCTCAGTGAGAAGGGAAGAGCTCCACTGTGTCAGGAAAACAAACCATCTAGTGCTTTTTGATCTTCATCTGCAAATAGTTTGTATGGTCAGATTTCCCATGCCTGCTCTTTAGAACCTGTGATCATCATACTCTTATCCCAACTGTTACAGTGCAATTTCCCCCTCTGAGTTCTAGATATAAGTTTGAGTTAGAAAACAAGTAATGTCTTAATAAAGGAATTTTCTTGATGTGGTCAGAGAACCAGTTTCCTTCTCATCCCAGCAGCAGGAGGCAACAAGGGATCTCTGTAGGAGAAAACAGGGGTCCTAGACCATCCCATGCCCTGGAAGCCATGTATCTTGTGGGAGCTCTGGCACAGGTCTGTGCCTCCCAGGTCCAGGTCCTTTGCTCCTGGGGCTGTCACTCTTGCTTCCTTCTTGTCCCTCTGCTCTGCTGCATTCCCTTGAGGGAATTCCCTGAGGCTTGAAATTGCCTCAGTATGTGCATGACAGGGCAGATCCCTCTTTCCACACATGTACATTGCATCTTGAGGTGTAAAGCAGGATGAGCAGTGCAGTCCCACTGCACACTGAGCAAAACATCTGCTTTCCCCAGACAGAAGAAGTAAACAATGACAAGCAGTATTTGCCATACAGCAGTTTTGTGCAGCCTGTGTAGTCCGTGGCTGATTCATAAGGCATAGGAAGATGAAAGGAGACATGATGGCTACAAAGCACTCTACCTCTCTACCTTCTGGTCATAGCAATGGAAACAAAGCTTTTCTCCCTGGAAGTGCCTAAGAGAAAGTGTGCAACTTCTAACAAAAAAAAAAACCACAAAAAACCCCAAAAAAACCCCCCAAAAAAACCCCCAAAAAATACAAGGATAGTGGCTTTTCTTCCCCCACAGTGGTAGATTACTGTTTGATTTCAAAATGGATAGAAAACACTGCTTTCAAGCCTTCAGCCTGCTAGCAGGAATTGATCCTCTGGGAAATAGTCAATGTCAAGCATAAATAAGTTTTGAAAACATACTGGGTAAGAGCTGATTGTGACCAGTGAATATAGGTAAGCACATGATTTGTGTTTTTAAATACAATTTAATTAAAATAGTCTTACTACCATTCTTGAACATGGCAAAGTCCAAGACAGGTGGCTGGCTGTTACAGAGGAGCCACTCCTGGCTACTATCAGAGGGGCTGCTTTTGGCAGTGCATGTAGAAATCACATTGCCTCTGTGTATCTAGTCAGCTTAGTTTTGAATAAAAGCACAAATCTTCTGGCAGGTCTGTGGCTGCAGTTACAAGGCTGGGGATGACAGTCAGAGTTGGGCCTGGAAAGGGCTGTTTCCCCTGGGTCAACACTGGGGCTGCTCTGCAGCTGAAAAAACGCAAGGCTAAATCCAAGTCAGATGGTACTGGGACAGATTCTAGTTTCCAGGTTTTTTTCTTACCAAACCCCAAAGTATGTCTGTTTGTTGGGAAACAAAGGAAGAGGTTTTTGAATATCACCTTTACTGAATGGTGGAGCAGTTAAGGAATTGGTTCACTTTCCCTGTCACTACCTTGCACAAGGCGGAGGCAGTCGGGTAGACCTCAACCTCTCCTTTTGAAGTTGTTCCACTTTGGATGAACAATTAACATTTACTAGAAGAGAGACTGGTGCTCAGGAAGTCTAACCTCTCTAAAGAAGACCCGCCAGACTACTGATTCATGCACACACGTGTGTTCTCCCTAAATGAATAGTTAATGTTTTATTAAGGGTGGAACAGTTCCAAGGGGATGATTCAGATCTTCTCCCAGGATCCAATACTTGGCTTTCAGCTAATATGCTTTTTGTTCCATTAGAAATGTCATTGCTTTTACACAACTCTTTCTTCTTCTCCTCATCTAAATGCCCTTCTTTGTTTCAGTTGATTTTTGTTTTGTTACTTGCTCAGATCCTGCCCTCTACTTTGTTCCTTGACCCTGAGAGATCTGTGCCTCCATTATATTTGAGATTAGCTGAGTCTGTGGAAGGGCCAAAGGTAGTTTTTCCTCTGAACCAAGCTGAGGAGGGCTAAAGTTTTCCCATCTCCACACTGTCTCCCAAGGCATTCGGAGCATGTTGCCCCTCACCTGCTCCACATGCCCTTGATGAGCCTGTAGGTGCTTGGCACTTCTCAGCAGCCTGTTTCAGAAATTCGATGATGCACAACAGTGCATTCAGCCCTCATCAGACTCATTTCCACCACCTTCTGCCTCAGGGTGGTTTTGTCAGAGGAAATACAAACTACAAGTGGTAACTAGCATGTGCAAGCATTGGGGTCATGCTGCATTGCTTTGCAAACAGAGAAACCTGGGGGAAATCCCTAGCTGAGAACATATACATCACCTTTATTGAGTAGAAAATAGCCTTAGCCTGAACCTGAACCTAACTTGGCTTCACATGAAAAACATCTTCTTTCCAGGACTGTGATGTGTTACTTGGGCTGTGATGTTTTAGTTCAGGATTTTGTGCTGAGGTTGTAGATACCTTTCTCTTCCCACACAGTGACATTAATATGCATGTTGTTGCACAACATGTCCTGTTCTCAGGGGTTGGAGGTGGATGGAGAAAGTGAAGGTAGGGCTGAAACAGCTGAAGGAGATGAGGTTGTTGTCTCTGCACTGGCTGTTGGCCTGACTAGTTGGATCAGTCACAACCCAGAAGAGAATTAATGGCCACTTCTGATAATAAGATCAGTGGCTAAGTGGCACTTCCAGGACTGGTAACAAATTGAACTGCAGATGCAGCCATGAACATTATGCACTGACCTTCTGCTTTCCCTGGTTCCTTCTATCTTTTGGCCAACATGTCTCTTCTATCCCCTCCCTCCATCCCTGAAGATGTCTCTTGTCTGCTTTACCTCCAAGTGGTGATAGGAGACCTGTGACCAATTGTAGAACCTCACATGGTAACTGGCTCCTTGGCTAACCAAGCCCCATCTCTTGCAAATCACAGCAATTGTATTGATATCCCAGAGCCATTAAACCATTCCATATGGAAAGTTTTGCCATGTACAAAACCTTGTTCACAACAAAGCCTAGAAAAGGAATCACGATGTTAGGAATAAGCAACACAAATCAAGACAACAGTTAACATGTTGAGAGAACACGTCTGCAGTCTGCTAGTTGTAAATTATAAATTCCTGTTGCCCGCTGTGTGGCTGTGGGAGAGGAATGTGAACAACACCATCACCTACACTCAGATTTCAGATCCGTTGCACCACTTGCTTTGATTCAACTTGGTGAAAAGGGTTTTCATGATATCTGCTATTCTTCATGTGGAGCAAGTTAATTTTGATTCAAAATGTGTACAGCTTTGCAAATTGAACCTCAGCTCTAGATTTCTGGAGTTTCTTAGAGGACAATTGTTGTGTCCTTAAGATGTTTTCTCAATTTCATTGTTGTGTCCACCCCCAGCATGAGCTTCACATCTTGGCTGTCTGAATAAACTCCCTCTTACAGGAAAATCTGTAACACCTTATCATGGTTTCCACTATTGCATATGGCTTTTTCTTACCCCAAATAGCATTTGAGCTAACTTGGGCAATGCAGAAGGAATTTGGGTTATGCTATCCAAGCCAGTTTAGGCTAATTTTTGCCATGGTAGGGAGAGAAAATTAATGATGTAATCACACAGAGATTTAGTGGCAGGTTAAAGGGCAGGATTTCACAGGAAATGCAGTAAGAAGGAAAAGTCATTCCACTTTTGAAAACCATAGCCAGTGTTCCCTCCTAAACTTTCCAGCTGCTGTTTACCTTCTGTTTTGCCAATGCTTTTATTAGTTACTTTGTAAAGGTGCCAAAGACACCAAAGAACCTGGGAGCTTTTATTGCAAGTGTATATTAAGACTTTCATTCCTAGGTGTGGTGGTTGTTCAGAGATTATGCTGTAAGAAAAGCCAAGCAATGCCACCTTGGAATAGGGAGATCACATAGTGGCCCCCAGTCAGGGAAAGAGATATCTGAGCTGCATTTCCCTCATTGGAGAGGTGATGCTCACTCTGAAAAGTGCAGAGAGAGTGACCAAATTGAAATAAACTCGGATGATTTTCTCATGTAAACTCCTGTTCTACTGCCTTGCTGGCCTTCCTGGTCAGTGCAAAACACAGCCCACCTGCAGGTTTTGCACATCTGGTCCCTAGTGCTGCCTGGTTGATTTGGGAGTGTGTTGGGAGCAGAGATGCACAAGCTGTGTCCCACAGCTAGCCTCACAGCATGCCCTGGGTGTGCTGCAGCTGGTGGTTTGCACATTGACTTGAAATGCAGATCCCTTTTGAGTGGTGGGGTAGGGCTGTTTAGCCTGCAACTTCCAACTGATTTAACTCATGAAGTATCTCTCCACCATAATTCTGATTCATTTTTTGGTGTCTTTACAGAGGTCTTGTCCTCTCTTTACTTAATAATACTGTCTCCTTGTGGATCCTAACAGATCCAGGGAAACTGAAATGATTATGCTACCAGCAGGGTACCAAATCTCCATTTTTCATTACAGACTTAGAATATGAGTTTTCAAAAAAAACCCCAAACAACAACATCCAATGGGAAAAATATCCTGTGAAGCTTGTGTTTTTCATGCATAGGTCAAAGTAAAGTCTTCCCTTTCAATAATTGAAATGCAATTAGTAAGATAAAGCAGTGACTCATTCGGGCTCTCCTCTGAAGCTCTGTGTGCTGAGGGCTTGGAAGGGAGGCTGCTCTACACCACCTTACAGGAGCATGGTGGATGCATAATTTGCAGCTGCTTTCAGGATACTTCCTAGTCATTTATTAAAGTACAGACTTTTCAAGTAGCAGATATTTTAGGATTTTTCTGTAGACTGATGAAAGAAATATTCTTAATTTTCTTTCTACTCTTACACATTTTTTTCCTCATTTTCAAGATCTAAGCAGGTGTTTGCATTTTCTTTCCTGTTGTAATTGTCAGACTTCAGCTCCTATTTTATCTTTGTTAAAAGCTATATTTTTATGAGCTTGTAGAACATGTTCCACAAGTACTTTCCTTTTCCTTCTGGACATGTAGTAACTTGGTTTTAGAAAAGTAACTTCAGCATGTCAAGGTATTCTGAAGTGGATTTTAGCTATGTTTCATGACAGCAGTGAACAGGTAAATCAAAACACTGGGTTTGAAGTACATCAGACACCTCTTAGAGGAGAAGACTGTCACTTTATAGACTTTCTTCTCTGAAGAATGGTAATAACACACATTTCATCAACTCTATTTTCTCCGTCAGATGAAGAAAACTCAGTGTTTCTTATTCTGCATGGTGTACTTCTGTAGACAGCAAGGTAATTTGGAGGTCTGTCCATGCCCCACACTCACTGCAGCCAATGCAGCTCTCCTAGATACAAAGGACACTGGCAGACATCACTTGTGCTCCAGCTCACCAAAGCTGCAGAGCAGATGGGAGAGTGTTGTGGCAAATCCTGTCCTTCCTCTCTCTACAAGGTTAATCTAAAGTAACTTCCCATGCTTTTATAAAAGTTTTTCATTGGGAGGTTTCAGTTTTGTATATTTTTTCTCTCTGATATCTCATCTAGAACAATTTGAGGTGCCATGGATTTCACAGTCAGCTATATTTCGTCAATGGTTGCCCTTGTACCTACATTTTCATGAATACAGTTTGCTATGGTGGAGATAGTTCTCCATCTCAACATGCAGAGAGCAGCAGGGAGCAGAGCCTCTGGCCCTGGTTCAACAAAGACACAGCTGAAGTTCAACCAGCTGGAAGAGAGAAAGGATGACAGGGTTACTGCTAAGCCTCTCCCACGGGAAGGTTTCTTTGTTGAAGTAACATAGGCCAGCAGTCCTGTTTGAACAGCTCTAGGACCAAGTCCAGAGTGTGAAACCTCTTTTGTCAACTGCAGCCATGCTAACTGCAATATAGGCTGGGAGAGATCTGAGGAGAATTTTTCTTATTTAAAACAGGTTGTTACATACATCAAGCTAGAACGAGTCTTCCCATGATCTGAGAGAGGGGGGTAGAAAAACTAAACCAGAAAGCTGGTTATAGAAATTGTTATCCAGATAAGAGTGTCTGCTAAGATATTATTATGACTGGCAAATGAGCCAAAAAGCAGCCACTTACTGCTAACGCTTTGGGTTAGAAACCTGGAGGGTATTGAGAGGCACTATTTTGAACAGGATTTTGGCAATGCTAATGATAATCTGACAGAAACATTTAATACCTACTCAATTCACCTTTGGCTGGTATCAAACTAGCACTCTGTGAAGTGACTGAAAGACAGTGATGGAAGGAAGATGAAAGAAACAGATGAAAAAATAACACTGCACAGTGTAAAGCAAAGACATTATTATGTGTACCCTTTTAAAATGAAAAAAAACCACCCTTTCCATTGAAAAAAACCAACAATAATTTTGTGTGTGTGTTTTAATATGAGAGCCACAATAGTTTCTAAAATGATGTTTCAATTAGCTATGATTTGTTTTCTGTTGTTACGCACTTTCCTTTTCCACAAGGAAAAGGAAAGTTGTGCTGTGACCTACAATTGCATTCTAATATTTTGGCTCAGGTTTTGACTCTGCAACAACAGACACTGTGAGGCCATGCAGCATATTCTGGTTGGTCTCTGAGATCCTTTCTGAATGAGTGATTTTGGCCTTGAGAATGTTATTTGTGAGAAGTTAAGGAGTGAAATTCTTGTTCATAAGACTTCTCCTGCCCTTTAAGGAAGACCTTTATAGCCAGTTTTCCCCTTGTTTCCTGTCAATTTTTTTTCCTAGAGAAGCTAAACTGGGGTGCAGCCCACAACCCTCTCCTCTGAACTCTCATAAATGAGCAGGAGTAGGCAGTACTCGTCCAGCTGGCCAGTAAATGAAGTGTGACAAAAAGCTTTACCTTTCTATTTTAAAACAGAACAAAGCTTTAAACTGCTGTACATAGAGAGATTACAGGCATTGAAACAAATTAAAATAGCATATATCCTGTGTAGCAGATGACAAGAGATGAGTATTTCAGTCCTCCACAATTTTTACTCCATTTTCCTCAAATGTTTTATACAGCTTTGTGAGACACCTTAATTGCTATAAGATACCCTCTCTCAGCAAAGATTTCCAAGAATATTGCCATTTTGCAATACAGGGCAATACTTCAGCAGAAGCAACATCCTTAGAACAAAGCTCCTCTTTCCACTTAAAATTCTGACTTTCAATTCCAGTAAAGGAATGAAGTTAGTGTACAGTGAGACAATTTTGAAATCATAGAGATTTGGACATGATTAATGCTGCAGACTCCTGTCATGTATCAGCTAACATAAACTGATAATATTTATTGGTTCAAGTTGCCTGGAGAAGCTCTAGTTCAGTAGATGAGAAGGCAGAACACAACAAGAGGAATGAGAAGCAGGATGTACTCAAAGTGCCTCGTTCTGAATATGTAAGTTTAGTAACTCCAGACTGATATTCCAACCCCTGTTGACAAACCTCTGGTAGGCTTGTGATAATACCAGTGGCACAGGGGAAACTCACAACTGTGTGTCTGATAAGATGAAGGAAATGTATAAATAAATCATACAGTGGTGACCTGAATATAGACGGACATGCTTCAGGGCTGTGCATTTTTTCCTATTGTAAAAAGTTACTGAATTGTTGTAGTATTCTGCCTTAATTTTCTCAACAGATGTAAGATGCTCAAAAATACATAGAGAAAATGGTTCTTTCCCACTGCAGGCATATGAAAGATTGTCAGATTTCTGCTGTTTTCATTTTAACAGCGATGTTGAACAGGTAGCTGTGGCCCCAGGTGTGGCTAAATGAGCATAAGAGGATGTAAACCTGGTTTTTTTAAGTCCTCATAACCTCCTGGAGTAGAAAAAGGAACTTCTTTGGAATGGGTGGTGCAGAACTTTTCTGCTTTTATGTAGAATAAAGCCCTGTAAACATTTGACAAGCAGATCTCTCACTTGATTATACAGAGGACACAGCTTTGGCAAAGAACCAAGTCAAATCCTCTTGTTTCATTGGGAAGCTTTGAACAGGCCCTGTATGAAAGTGGAACAAAATGGAGTTTATTCTTTCAAAAAAACTAACAGAAATACTCTTTAAAAATCCAGCCATTCCATCATCTTGGCCTTATATGTGCTTGTCCTCAGCCCCTGAGAAAAACCTTTGTTACGCCATCAGGAACTCAGCCTACCTCTAGGGTGAGTGACTGCTTAGTCATGGTGTACAGGAAGGACTTAAAGGACAAAGAGAGAGGTACCAGGCATGTCTGTGCAAAAAGGAACTGTAATCTGGAGTCTGCCACTATCAGTAAAAACCTGTAATTCAAATTCCACTGTCCTTTCAGAGTTTTGTTGGCTGTGAAGCTGCACGTGTAACTTTCCATTTGTAGGGAGGATGCTGCTGCAGCATCCCTGGAGGATGAACACTGTGAGAAGTGACAGACGTCTACAGCTTGAAGTGATCAAACCCACAAACTGAACATGTAAAATACACTATTTCATAAAAGATATTGCTATATGTAAAGCTATGAGTATAGCTATATATATAGCTATAAGTGAACAGCAACATCTCAGCAGGTAGTCATATCAGCATGAAACTTGTAACTAGTCACAGTACTTCCCTAATCACCCTAAAAATCTGTTAACATCAGAAATCATGGGTCAGCATTATTCATCATAGTGCAGACTCCTCAGTTCTTTTAGGCTGGGTCATAAATTTTCTTGCTAATTTTTTTAAATTTTAGGAATACAAATGTCTTATTTGCTTGTTTCTTTACTGCCTTCATCAATATAAATATTTCTTTTGTATTGCTTACAGTTCTGGTTTTACAGGAGATTATGTTCTCCCTACCCTTCTTTCCAGGTGTGTACTTGCTTGAGCTGCTGGTATGTCATAGCTTTTCTATCTACAATGCTGAAGCTCATGCAGATACGGTCTGTGCTGTAAAGACAATCCTCCAGTATTTAGCACAAGTGTGCCATTTCCTCCTCTCAGGCTATGATATGACTGTGGTTTTTTATATTCTACAACTGGAAACATTTGGGAGTTTCAACAGGATAAACTTTTATGAAGTTGCGTGTCCCTTGCAGGTGACACTGCCGTTGCACAGGGAACTTACTCTTTCCATTGACCCTCAAATCTTCTAATCCCTGCATGAAGGCCAGGCAAGGCTGTTCCCTGGCACAATCCTGAATATTAAAAAAGACACCTGATTAATGCATGTGCACATGCAGCACTCCACAGAGATGTGCCTGTTAACATTAATGCTGCTGTCAGTAATATGCTTTCTGGAAGACAGGATGCTCAGTCATGCTAAGAAACAGAGCACAGGCCATGCCTGGGGACATTCCTGTGGTGTTGAGCCTTAAGACAGATGTACAAATGGAGTCTGCCTTGTTTTCTGTCCTGACAGCTTTTATATGGGAACTGAGCAAACTATCATTAGCAAATGAATTATTTTCAGTGAGTGGATGCTTTGATTGCTAGTCCACTAATTTTGGCAACTGAGAAGGCATACATACTTGCTCCTATCATAGGTAGCACCCAGAAAATGCAAACAGATGTATCACAACATGGACTACATGAGGATGCTGTAAGGGAGGATATAGCCTCTGTCGGGTAACTCTTGAAATCTCATGCAGATGCCTGAATTTCTGCACCTAGTGTTAAATGAGAGATCCCAGAATATCTGAGATATCCATGCAGAACTGATAGCAATGTCACAGGAACTACAGAAGGTCCATGTCTTGATGGAGGCCAAGCGTCTTCAGCATTTCAGTGTCTGAAAGAGCATGAGAAGCCAAACAGTTTAGTTGCAACACAAGTCATAAGATATCAATAAAAACATGGTTCAGTACTTAGCAGGTTGTTTTCTATGGATAATCAATGTTTGTCAATGCTGAACATAATTCAGCATGAAAAAGGCATTATTTCAATATTTTTGTTTGTGTTTCTGCCTTTTATTGTGGAAAGAAACTCCTCTTTTAAGAAGTTATAAAGACCATCAGCTACAAGGTGATATTTGAGCTCGGTTAGCTGGCCATGCAGATCACCTTAATTCTTCAGTAACAATGCAGATGTTGCAAACTTTCCTGCAACACATTTTTTAAATAACAAGAATAAAAATAATGGGATTTGTCTTGCTGTGTTGCAGAGATACTGTGTTCCCAGATAGTTTAAAGGCTGTGGTTTGCCTTGTCCTTTCAGGAGCAGCTGCTTGGTTTCTGCTGGGGAAGATGGATGGTTCTTGTTCTCCCTTGGTCAGGTCAAGAGCTGAGCAAACACACAGAGCTGATAGCCTCGGGCAGCTCATCGCCTATGGATCAACACCACTGCTTGTAGCCTCTCCTGTTTTCTGTTTCTCACCCCCTTCCCCCTCCCTGCCTCCATAAATGTGACAAGCGGTGCTGCATTATGCAAACTCTTCTTCCACAGTGGAAACATCTGCAGCTTGAATGCTCCTGCAGAAATATCACTTGGGGAAATCGCTCCTCATTTTATGAGAAACCTCTCTTTCAAGCCCTCAGAGGGGGCATGGAGAGAGGGAAAACTGGGTTTGACACTAGTTCTGTGTTGTTTTTCAGGGATTTTGCGGAAGAATGTTGTGTCTGATTTTGTGGATTGTCAAAATGAAGCCAGATGGCAGTGGATTAAGTGTAATGCTGTTTTGTTATTCTTGGGTTCGTGACTGTGCTTCCCCTTGAGCGAGGGAGCCCTCCCCGCACAGCAGCCCCAGCCCTGTGTGCCCCCGGCCACCGAGGGCCCCTTCCCATGGGCTCCCGAAAATGCTGCCCTGGAGGGGGGTAAAGTGGAGGCTTTCTTTTGGTGAGGACTACTAATTGGAAACTGCTTCCTTTACATTTTTCATGCCTAGATTATTCACCAAGAGCCTGTTTGCTGCGCTTTCCATCCGACGAAATACAGGTATTTTCCAATTGTAGTAATGGGTTAGCTTGCTGAAGTGAAGTTGCTGGGTGAGCAGCTGAGCCAGTGAAGCCTAGTTTCTTAGTTTTGTATTTGGTAGCTGTATTTCCTGATGTTTAGAAAGGTGTGAGTTTAATTGGAGTGTTTCCCATGAGGCATTCAGGAATTTCAAACCTTTTGCCGATTCCTCAGTGTGTTTATGCTTCAGTCTCTCTCCATATGAATGCTTAGTGGGGTCTCTTTCCTTTATTACTCTACCTTATTTTCGTTACATGTATGGGCATGTAATATCTTTGAAATCACTATCCTTTATCAAAGTCAAAGTGGTGGAAAAGACCTCTGGACAGTGAAGATACAGAGAGAAGACATGTAGACAGACACAGAGAGATGAAGGTGTGATTGCCTCAACTTTGTTTCCCTAAGAAATTGGGTTAAGGATAAACTCTTAACTAGGGAGATGATAAATTTAAAGCTGTGATTCTGAGCATTTTCTAGTTTCTTAATTAAAGGTAGACAGGCAGAAAATTTCCTCTTGTAAGAATTGTTCTTTTCTATACCCTTCCCCCTTGTTATTATACCTTTCTCTTTCCAAGATAACTTTTGACTGAGTTACAGAGCACAGTCCAGTCACTCATTCAGAGCCTTGTAAGGGCCATTCAAGATCTGCTCCCTGCGCTCAGCACCTACAGACCAGTGCAATACCCCCTAGATTATGAAAATACCAGCAAAGGATGTTTAACATTTTTCCTTTCAGACTGGAGTATCACTTCAGCCATAAGTTTAATATTTTTGCTTTAATTTACTCCTTCATTATCATTCATTGCAATTTCAGCTCAAACCAGCAAATTTTACTTTGTAATGAAACTGCACATTCTCATGTAGACCACTAAGAGTCTGCTTAGGCTTCTTCATAAAGTCCTTAGGCCTGGAAAGCATTCTGACAAAAACCTGCTGCTTGATAACACAGGAGAAGTCATAAACCAAGTCACTACTGCTGCCTTGTTGTGCTCAGTCCTGTTCTTTCCTAAGACAGCTTCTCAGGAATTTATTTGAAAGTCAGCTGTGCTTTGCAACCATTCAGATCTTTTTAGCTTTCTTTAGCAAGTCACCATCCGCTATCTTTTTTGAAAGTCTGTCTTTTAAGAATGTCTTTCATGTCGTGCACGAAGTCTTGTACAGATCCATGTAATTCTGAGTTGTTCTGGAATTTCTTGTGCAGATCCAGTCTCCTGATCTCAGCTGCTTAGCTTGCAAAGTCTTTGATGTGCAGACTGTCTGTGTGGTTTGCACAGCACAATCTACTCAGACAGTTTTTAATAGGAGAAACTGGCAGAGAAGAAGCGCTGCAATTACGGTAATGTTATTATATTGAATGTTGTCATAGTGTAGATTATAGATAGCCTTAATCTACTCATTGTCCCCAAAACATAATAAGCAATGGCAATTTTATAGTGACCATCTATTACCAGGATGCTCAGAAAGACTGGGGTTTCCTAATCTTCAGTTCAGTGACTTTAGAGATAATTTTTTCCTGATTCTTGAGGAGATATCCTGTGCTATAAAGGAAATTTTTCAGTGAATTTGCATCCTAGTACTCAGTTTGTAACCTCTGGATTTCACCTTCTGCCTTGGTGGTCCAGTGGGGGTAGCCCCACATCAATTCTGAGAGTACTTTAATCTTCCTGGTATTACACCGCACAGTCCGGAAGGTATAAATTAGACATATTCAAGTACTTGACTAATGTACTGAGTCTATTTTAAGCAGAAAATTCAGTAATTTTCTGTTAAGCAGAGGTAAGTTTGGATGTGATTTTGTTTGTGTTTATTCTCAGAAGTATTTTTCATTTATAGTGTGAGCATCTCCCCCTCAAATTCTTCTCCTGTTTTTCTTTACTGTATCCTGTTGTAATATTCCCTTTGGAAGGTCTTTTAGAGAGTATTTTTTTTACAGATTCTGAAAACTTCCTTCCTGGCATTTGCATTCTCTCTTCAGATGTCAAAATCAAAGATAATGGTCCATTGCTGGTGTTTTGGGAAGGGAGGGGTAGGCAAGGGAGTTTGCAGTCTCCACACAGTCATCAAGTCAACTTACTTTACGTTCAGTGTGAGGGACTTAGTGTGCACCAACAGTAGCTCACTGTTAGCCAGTACAAGAAGGAGACATTGAAATTCAGAGCAAGCATTTTGAAAATTGTCAGTATTTTCTGATCCATTTCCCCACATACAAAGTGAACAGATCTTCCAAGGAACTTTGTGAACGTGGTGCAAATCTAAATACGAATGGTGATTCTGTCTGCAGGGCATGAATATAGACTTGTTCTGTCAGCACCAGGGATGCTCTGAACAACTGCTTCAGTCTGAAGCCTTTGAAAGATAATAGTAATGCTGTTCATTTACCCTCAATGGTATCTCATGCAATGTAAAGTGTCAGCACCAGTTCCCTAGCAAAGCGGCAGGGGAGGTCAGCAGCAGGAAGCACAGGTATGTCATAGTTGTACCGGTGGAGATTTGGGTTCGACTCCTGCCATCATATCATACAGAGAAATATTTTGATGCCTTTGCTGTCCCACATCTGGAATATTTCAGCATATGTGGTCTTCAGAGGCCTAAAACTACAGCAGCAAATGTTACGTCAACATTATCAACTGAGATTCCAATAGATGAGCTGCGGTACAAGTGCTTTTTAAAAAGCTTCTGCTTTGTATGCCCAGGTTAGACCTTAATTTTCACATTGTCAGAAGTTAAACACACTCAGTAGATATTCTTCAGAAATAATTACACTAAAAGAAACCACACAAAATATTCAAAATATCACCAGACACTGAGTTTATAGTTTTGTAATGAATTAGAAAATAATTCTTATTTTCTCTATTTTTTTAAAGTGCTTTCTGTGGTTTTGCTGCAGCCCAGAACACACTGAAAGGGGAAATGCACTGTGACAATAACATAATAACGGGAGATTTCTAGAATCACACAATATTCTGTGTTGGAAGGGACTCACAAGGATTATAAAGTCCAATCCTTAAGTGAATGGCCCATACAGGTATCAAACCCACAACCTTGGTGTTATTAGCACCATGCTCTGGCCTGAGTTAATAAGTCAGCTCAATGGACTTCCTGAATTTCATTTAAATAGCTTTGTCAGAGTTGCCACTTCTAAGGTGTTTCTGATGAAAACAAATGTTTTCTCAATGAGGTCTCATATGAAATGATATTAAGCATTCATATTGTAGACCACAGACAAATTCTGCACTACTACTATTTCCTTCATGAACTGCTGAAATTTCTTTCAATCTTCTGTTGAATTTTATGTATGTATGCATTATATATAATGTGTTATACGGTTACATATTAATTTGTTATGTTTTTTGAAAATATGCAGCATCTGAATATACAGTGTAGAAAACAGTTTAACAAACAGATCCTTTACCACAGTACAGAAAACAACTGTAGTTAAACAGATCCATGATCACCAAGATCAAGGAATCTTGCTCTAGATTTGTGGCTACTGTAAGATTCAGGAGATATTCCCACTTTTTGAGTGATTAAGACCATTTTACCATGATAGGAATGGGAGCTCTGCATTTTAAGAAGACTTTCTCGGAGAGCGTTTTCTCCCAGTGTAATGCTATCAGTCTTTCATCTTACCTGCTTTCACCACACTTGTTTAATTGCTGTTGAAAGCCCCTGTCATCTGTCAGAAGTGGTTGAAATTGTTCCTCGAAGCCAGAAGTCATTGTGGGTTCTTGGAGACTGACACAAGCACAGTTACATGAGCTGCTTAAAATGCGTTTTCTATGTCATGGGAGGGCAGAAGCCCATGAAAGGAGGGAGGGCTTGCTCTACATAGGATAGGTCAGCGACCCTGTTGCTCTTCTAGCCACTATTTTCAGGCCTTTGGCTTTGTAAGTAGAACAGTTTAGGACAAAGTAGCACTCGCTCATTTGATTTTGAGGTTACATTTCTGAGCTAAATACCTTTAATTATCACCATCTCAGTTTGCAACAGGCACTGCTAAGGAAATTCTTTGTATAACAAATATTTCATTTGCATGTGTGTAATTATGTTTTTGTGTCCTTACAACTTTTGTTTCTGGTGTAATCTATATTACATGCATTGCACTCTCCCTTTAGTAAATAAATCAGCAACTTACCGGTTAGCATGTGAAAGGGATGTGCTTAGACTGACGCTTAACTCACCAGGTAAAAGAGACGTTATCTGCAAGATGTGCATATTCCCTGTTTGCTGGGCTTGCTGGATCAGCACACACTGCCACAATCTCCAAGTAACAATGTGTTCAGACTGAACATGCTGGGCTGCTCAGGAACCAGTGGGTTGAAAAATTCTCACTGCCTTCGAGGTGGCCCTTTTCTGTGTGCTCTTTCCCAGCAGCTACCTTTCATGGTTTGCTGTGTGGAAATAGGAGAACTTGCAGTGCTTTGCTGCATGTGTGATCAAAGGAACACTTGCACTCCTGAAGGCACACCATTCCTCCAATTGTACTGATTAATTCAGAAAAAGATACAACTCTTCCTCATATGGAGAAAATCCCTTACCTCTTTCAGGTAAGAGCAGAATGCCCATAGTGCCCGTAGCATCCTGACTCAAATTTATGTCTTTGCAAGTTCCTATTGTATCAACGGAAGTGGCACACTTTGTATGTGTGCTCTGTTTTTCTTAGCTAGATGGCACAGGCTATAAACACTTCAAGGGACAAACCAGGGTTCAGTGCTGAGTTTTGTCCTCTTATGAGAAGGCAGGTACAGCCCTTTAACCAGGGAGATCTGAGAGGTCCACGGGCCCCTGCCTCTTCCCAGAAAGGTTTCTGCAGAACTTCCTAGCTTGTGCTATGTGGAAAAAAAGACAGTTGTAAGTGGGTAACTGTGAGACATGCACAGCTATTAAGGGATTTTTTATCCTGTGTGGAACACATCTGGGTCTCTTCAGAGAGTTTCCATGACTGACTCAGGCCAGCACTGAGCCTTTTGGCTGCAAGGTGTTGCAAGTATTGCAGAAGACTGCAGTTCCTTGAAAAGTTGTGCCTGTGTGGCCTACATGGAGTACTTACACTGATATTAAAAATTTTATTTGCTGAATTATTTTGCAAAGCCACCTGCAAAAACATGACACTGACACAGAAAGAATGATGCTGAATGCCATTTTTTAAACAGTGCTGCAGAGATTGTATTCCAGCCA
Organism: Parus major; assembly: GCF_001522545.3. NCBI lineage: Eukaryota > Metazoa > Chordata > Aves > Passeriformes > Paridae > Parus > Parus major. Next base: position 42,576,384 of record NC_031771.1, read on the forward strand.
GCCCGTGTCAGCATTCCACAGGTCAGCACAAAATATCCATGTTGGTTTTGGACTGACTACATACCATGGAGCTAAACCCTGCACTGGCTTGTAATATATACAGAACTAAAAGATGGAGAGATTGAATAGGTGTGGCTGGGACAAAATATCTTGGCTCTTGGAAACTGCCACAACTGTATTTAAAGCAACTGCATGCAAAAGGGGGTTAAGAAATGTGGTTCAAATTCTCCTTGTCAGGAACAAATTAAATCAGCATGGTAGAGGATCCAAAGAGAAATATATTTGGAAATGCTTATATGCTGAAGCTAGGAATCTGGGTAACAAGAGCAACTAGAATTTATCAATTATCAAGATAAATTCAAGTGCTAGAGGGATCAATATGCTAGAATATGGCATAAGTTGTTTAAGCAGACCAAGGATGACAAAAGAAATTGTGTGAGGGGAATGACTTTTTCTATGACCTGGTGACATATATCTGCCTAACTTAGAACTGGGAAGTGCAGGATCTTAGGAAATGCAGTGCAGTAAGTATGCTGATTATCAAGGCTCAGCAGTGAGCAGAGGTGGGAAGAGGTGACATTACAAGTCACTGAAATGAATCTGAAGACAGCTTGAACTACTCTTGCATGTGGAGAGGCAGCTGTGTAATTATGGGGAAATTTATTTGGCACACTTACTCAAGATTTCATTTAGGTACTGGTAAAATGTCAATAGAGTAACTTTAAATACTGGAGGATAGTTCTGCAAAACAAAAGTTGTTAGACCTACAGTGGAAGAATTCTGATTTTAAGTAGCCTGATAGATAAAAGTGAATTTATCCACTAGACTGAAAATCAGGTGTTGTGTCAGGAAAAACTGATCATGACCTGGTTACATTTAATATGCTTGAATAGAACATAGTCCCAAACCACAATACTCACACATGCTAGTTTGAAAAAGTCAATTTCTCAAAGCTAAGGACAGCCCTTAATAATGCTGAATAAGCATAGGCATGAACAAAATTGAAAGTTTTTCAAGAACTTACTAAATGGGCAAAACATTAAGACAACATGTGTGGCAAAGAAGACAAAGTAGAAATGGACTTACTCATCTGTATACATGTTTTTAAACAGGTATAAATTTGTCCACACTTATCTATATATGGGATTGCATAGGCATACATATCTATAGACACTTGTGTGGGCATGCAAACACACAGTACTTACATATTTAAATAAACTGTGTGGCAGTGTATTGGAAAAATAGGCTATAAAAGGGAGACAAGTTTTGATATTTATAAGTTATTAAGTATGGTAATTATTAGTAACACCTAACCCAAAATCTAATCTTGGCATGCAAATGATGTTCTGAAAGAGTTTTAAATTTACATAAGGAAAAAAGTAGCAATTATGTGGGCCAAGCAAGGGTTGTAGGTACTGAAACTGTTAATTAGAAATTTATAGATGGCTCAGATGTTCAGAAAAGATTTCTGGTTTATGTTTTGTATATGGTTTGTATATATCACGTGAGGAGGATGAATTCTTTTCCAGCCCATCTGCAACTAAAAGAATGTTAGACAACTCCTACTTTCAGGAATCAGCTTTAAGGCAGTAGCCCCTGTATTGCCAGCAGCTATACATTCTATTTTTTTTTCTTAAGTTGGCTGAGAAATTTTCTGTTCCACTGATAAGAGCTTTTGATAAATTTGGGAACATTGGAGCAATCTGCCAAGACTGAAAGCATGCTCATTTTTTTTGCCAGTGCCCCAACAACACAAACAGGATAATTCTGATAACAGCATGGCAGTCAGCCTGACCTCACTTCCAGCAAAATAATAGAGAAGCTGATATGGGAATTCAAGTATAAAGAACAGGACTATTGTTAATGGCAGCCAGTGATGTTTTCATTGAATTCAGGTCTTGTCAGGTAAGCTTGGCTTGCTTCTTTAATGTAAGATTACCCAGTTATTTAAAAATGTTACTATGGGCCTAATAGAAACTGAAAGTCTTCAGTTCGATATCCTACAATAATTTGAACAAAAATGTAGCATTTTGCATTCTTTGCATATGGTCAAGTGTAAAATAATACCTGGAAACTGGGAACATATACCATATGGGGGAGACAGCTTCAGAAAAAAATAGAGACTTTGAAAAGACTTTGGAGATCTTAATGGACAACCTTAGAGTGTGGTCATAGCTCAATGGGCGGGCAAAATATCTGGTGTGACCCTCGAGTACATGTGCAAAGGTATGATTTTGTCTGTGTTTATCATATATATGCATATGGAGAGACTCCAGGAGTAACATCAATCACATCACATCACATGATCACAGGCAGCATTCTAAAAGATGATTTTAAACTGGATGAGAATGCAGGGAGTAGCAAAAATCTTACATGAGGGCTAGCTAATATACCTGTTATATTGGTAGGTCTCTACCATAGGCTTTTTGTTCCATGTGAAAAATAGATGAGGATGTTAGTACAAATATAACACACACAGAGGTACAAGATACAGACACCAGCTCTTTCATCTTCCCAGGAAACACATAACATGAATTGATGACAATAATCTGAGGTAATGTCATTAAATTAGCAATAAATTATCCACATATTTTTATACGTATGCACAATTAATTCCCAGAATAAGATACCAAAGAGACCATTCACCTGGACATTCAGGTGGACTCTTCACATTTTGGATCTTCAGACCTGAGTGGAATGCTTTTCTAGAAAGATTCCTTATAGGCAGAGGGTTCCACAAAGGGACAGAGCAGGGGATGTGCAGCTTGTGACAGGCAAGGAGTCAGACAAGATGACCTCCATACATCAACACATATTGAATCCTTCAGATCTAAACCTGGATGTAGAAGTTAATTGAAGAGTGGACTGAGAACACTATGCATTTGTACATGCTTTTAGTACAGAAATTTCACTCCACTTTAAAATATTTCCTTTACCACATCTAACAAAGTATGGGAGAATTAGTGAGAAGCTCTTTATGCCAGAGGCTGCTCTGGTAATTAGGAGCAAATCACTTAATTTCTGTGCCTTGATTCGCCCACTTCTAGAGAATGAATCCCAGCTTCCCTCAGTTCTTCTCTTCATGCTGGAGAGACCTCTGAGAGGAACTGCACAAACATATTCCTCCAAAAAGACACAAATAATCTGAAAACTTGGGTAGGGCACAGGACTGATGTTTCAAATAGGTCAGAGAGCTTTCACCCTCCAGAAGGTACTCATGTTACCTTGGTCAGCAATCCATTTGTACTGTGAACCTTGACGAGATAAATATAATTGTCTTAGGGTTAGTTATGTAACAAGCTTGCTTTGCAATTTAACTAATGAATGTGTTGAGAGACCAGATTAATCTTTTAACTTCAAGAATTTCTCCCAATGGAAAACATATAGCACCTGCCTATCTGTAATGTTATCCTCTCCCTACTGCCAGAGTGATTTGGTCACTTGTATGTTTGTTTTACTTGTGTATGTAAAGCTCACAGATTTTTTTCTGGAGGAGGTGGAAGGACCCCAAGATTCACTTGAGGTTTTACATCAAGGCCATTCCTGAGGGATGCCATTACAGGCTCTTTGGTGGGATGAGTTTATTTGCTGGTATGGTACAAGTTGCTGTTTTGGAATTTTTCTCAGTAGAGCCATATTTAGTCCTGTGCTCTCTTTGTCTCTGAAAGAGGTCCATTTCATAAAAATAGTAGTATGGTACTATTGTTGGTTCATTAATTGAGGACAAGAGATTATTTTAATTTTGGGATTTTAATTTCCTCACTATACTTCTGCTCTCCTTCTCAGGAGTCATCTAGAAAATGTAAAGATACTGGGTACAGAAGATCCAGTAAATGCTTATGACAAATGAAACAAGATTTCCCATAGTAGCATACACTTTGTAAGAGCTTTGCCAACTGTAAATTATACCATGTGGGTCGATTTTGGAAGTCAACATCTTATTTAAACTTTCACACTGTACAGAATTGCTATTTAATATTGGTGATTAATGACTGCAGACTCCAGCCTAATTTCCAAGCAGAATGCCAGTGGCACTCAGTAATCAGCAGAGTCCACAGTACAAGTGCTTGGCAATCCTTTTATGTTTTGTGGTCCAGTTCAAGTTGCTCATTTTCCACAAAGAGGAAACAAGAGAGGGAACTGATATGAAAATGAAAACACACCTGCTTATTCCTCTCCTAGAGTTTGTTCCTATTTTTCAGTATGCCTCTACAAGCTGAGGTGCAATCCTGTGGGAGAAAACTGAATGTTCATGCCAGATGTATATGTGGCCTACCATTTGGAGGTCAGGAGAGACAGTTTCATCTGGGGGACTCCAAATTCCTCTTGTCTCATCTAGTCCCCACTACTCCAAGTTGTGACCCACAGCTCTTGATCCTCCTTTCTTGGCATCATTCTTTCTCACTGTTCCTCCACTGAGTCAAAGGGCCAGCCAGATCTATCTGTCCCCTTTGTCCTGGTCCTCACCCCACTGTCCATCTGTGGGGGTCAGGGACAGGGGTGTATTTTACCATTGTGGGTACATCATAGAAATCCACAAGGAACCTCTAGTGCTGTTGAGTACTTGAAAGAGACAATATGGCTGAGCCTGAGTTCTGTGGACAGGAATGTAACATGTGCTGGATAAAACTCTTCTATTTCCTTTTTTGTAAGCAGTGTGCTGCCTGGCCTGGACCAGGCACTGGGAGAGAGTGGTCAGTGACAGGCAAAGAGCTGACCTGACCTCTGCCTCTTCTGCTCTGGTTTCACAGGGCTTCACAGGAGGATGCACAGGCCTCTGCATTTGCAGAACACAGTGATCTTTCCAACCCAACACAGATGGCATCCATTACAATATTATCAACTAACATTGATTACTACAGTTTCCCCTAATATGACATGACTAATCTTTTAACTTAGCTTGCACAATGTGTACTGCCAGTGCTTTCAATGTATGCTGAAATAATTTAGTTGAAGTAAATAAATGAGTAAGTCTAATACAATAGAGTTTATGGCATGTTGTCCTCCTGGAAATAATTTCAGCAGTAGTGAAATATGGAATATCTGCAACTTGAAATGTCTGTCCTTACACCTGCATTTACATAGCTTGAGATGTACAATGAACATGTACAAATTTATTTTAAAATTAAACAGCTAAATATGTAGGGTTTTTTGCCTCCAATCTATACCAGGAAATTAGAAGTTTATCAAACAGGTGTCAGTGCACCAGTCAGATGTGATACCTTGCTGTCACTTTAGTGCAAATTCAGGAACTGCAGTAGAAAAATGCTCCCATATTTTTTGTGATGTTGGTGAAGAAAATCTGCTGCAGGCAAAGAAGAGAACTGATAAATAATACAGTACACAGCCTGTAGTTTAAAGGAGGTTCTTCTATGTTCCTTCCCAGCAGATGAAAGACAGGTTTAGCTAGAATCTTCCATCAACAGGTACCAAAGAGCTCACCAGCAATTTGGTTCAGAGCCAATATAAATAACTCACCTTCTAGGAAAATAATTTGCCTGTTATGTATAAAGTATAAATGCCATTCCAGAGTAAAGAATTTGGACAGGAATGAGTGCCCAAAAGGGGTGTTTGTGTGAGCAGGAGAGCAGAGAGCCTTCTGTCTGAGCAGAGACTTACAGAGTTGGAGTGGAATGGAAAACAGGAAAGCGTATCATGAGATAGGAAAGGCAATTTAAGCAATTCAGTAACATTAGCGTGAGAACAAATGAGTTTGAGCTGGCCCTTAGTCTGGAAACTTAAAAAAGCCTCCCAGCAGTGGGAGGGAGGGCAAACTTGGCTAGGTGCTAGGATGGAAATTAAGTCTGTAACTGAATGTCTGATGTGGTCACCTGTGACAACAGGGCTCTGGGTTTCCTAATCTAGGGTGAGCAGCCTCAGAGAGACCTCCCATGCGAGGAAGGATTTAAACACAGGCTTTGCTCTGTGGGCATGTATTTGCTAATGTTTAAGCTTCTGTAGCTTAAGCATGTTTTTTAAAGTACATTTCATATGCATAGTTCAATTTTGCAGACGACTGACGCATGAGGTTTGTATATCTGGCCTTGTGACTGCCATGGACATCTGGTCCCATGCAGGCTGTGTCTCTCCACACTGCACCCATTCTGGGGGAAGAGAAGCAGCTGCACAGTGCCCCAGATCCAGCACAGCACTGCCTGGGTTTTGGACAACTGTACACTGTGCACTGGCAGGCTGACTTGGCAGGAACCAATCCCAGGTTCTCTTGAGCAACTTGGAGCTGAGGTGCTATGCTGTCAGGACAGAAAAGGCAAATACTACTGCAAAGAATCATCCATCCAGCCAAGGGTATCACTGTCACACTTATGGTAGGTCTTGACATGTCCCTTGATTTCTTAAAATAAATATTTAACAAGGGATTTTATAGTCACAAGTAGCAAGCATGCTTTTAAAATGTTTGAAGGGAAAAAAACTTGTGTAAGAACAAACTGGAGGCCAAGAACTGGTAGCCATAGATGTTTATATCAAAGGCTGGAGATTTCCTCCTGTCTGTTTTCAGCATATACTGCAGTTCCTTGATTCAAGTCCATCTCCAAAGCTGCCTTGATTCCTGAATAACACTTTCTTCCTTAGGAGCAAATGCTTAAGATGGCTGAAGTCATTGCATTTATTAGTGATTCACGTCATTGAAAGATAAGGGTTTCTTTTCCTCTATTGAAAGTTTTTTTGAAAAAAAGATTTATTTATTTTTTTTTTTGCTGCTGCTGTTCTTGCTATTAACAGTCACTCTCAGCTGTTGCATCACGTTGCAGCAGCATGACACCTTATCTACAGTGCAACGTTTTATCCCCTTCTTGGGTGCTTTTTAAACTGAAAATTACTGGGTAAGAGGGTTTTATGCAGTCTTAATTTTGCAATGTTCAGAGAATTAACAGAGCTTGCATTTTCAGACAGCTGATGCAGGAGTTTACAAATTGTTCTTATGTGGTTCAAGTGTTTACCACCAAGTATACAGGAACGTGGTGAAGATTCAGATGCCAAACTATTGATCTAGGTTAGAACTTGTGGACCCTGTCTTCCTTTTCAAAGGGGAAAGCCAACATGGATCTTCTGCCTTGAAGCAATTTTTAGGATGGTCCACTTGTATTTGTTAAACTTGAGCTATGTTGATCGTCAGGTTAAAAGAAGAAAAGAAATGCAAGGAAGAACCTGACTGAAAATGAACTTTGGTATATGCCGGAAAGAAAAGTAAAAGCCTCAAATTACACTATTGTATGAGCAGCCTGCACACGCTTATCTGCCTACGGGAGACATGACCGGGAGGGTGTGGTCTTTTAAACCTTAAATTGCTCAGGTTTATGCAATTCAGCTTTTCTGTACCTTCTGTCATGCCACAGGCTTCGCCATCTGACACGGGCACCGGCCGCGGTCTGCCTGCAGCTGAGGGGAGAGTGCAGGCCCTGCCCGGGCCGGGCCTGCAGCTTGTACACCCGCACGACTCTGCCAGCAGCGCCTGAGAGACACGGCAAAGCCTCACGTGTGAGTTTGAAGGACTTGTATCTTTGTGCTGCTCCTACTTTTCCCCTTGAGCTTGGTGTGAGTTGTTCCAGAGGAGCAAAGGTGGAAAGAATGCTCTGGTGAGCAAACCAGCGCTGTTTAGTGGCAGGGGAGTGGGCCCAAACCTCAGCCCTAGAGTGCCATGCAGCCAGGCAGTGATAAATACACTGTGTCTGTCATTAGTGATTTAGCTTCCCCATAACCTATTGCAGAGATTGTTTTCATAATCTAACAGAAAAGGCTATATAACATACTTGTAGGTTGCTGTGCTTCTTGGTAGGCAGTGTTAAAATAATACATATATACATGCTGGTATGGAAAAACACTGCTTAGTTCAAAACCTTTTTGTTAGCTAGATGTGCTTAGGTTTGTCTTTCTGTTTCTAAGAGGTCTATTTCTTCAGTAAAGCGTGTTGAAATCCAAACAATTATTTGTGGAGAGGTGCCATTTGTACTGCAGCTGCTTTAGCCCATTGCTTTATTAATCCTCTGGAAACCCATTTCTTCCCCTCCCCCAGGTTTAAACCCACAAAGTCTCACTGCAGCTGCAGGAGGCAAATTGAGGCTACATTCACCACTGCTGTATCTTCCTGCTTGATTTTATGCATATAACTTCATCTGAGATGAGGAAAGAAAGAAAACTTGATTTTATTTTTATCTTCATGTTCTTCACACTTAAACTTAACACTCAGTTCTTTACTCAAAACATCTTTTAATTCAGTACAGGTATATGCAGCAGTTGCAAATCTGTGAATATATATGAATAGGCATAACTTCTTATAAGTTTTATTTTTTATAAGACTGATTTTCCTGTGAGAAGGTGTTTATTCACAGTGCCAACACACAACCTGGAACAGCAATGAGCATACGTGGACACCCTCACTCAGCAAAATGCATACTTAGAGTACTCAGTAGACACAAGGTCCAAGTACATAAATCAAAAGGACCTGTTCATGTGTTTAAACTTCTTAATGTTTTGGGCTGTTTTTAATGACCAGGGATGGATTGCTTGCATCAAGCTCTCAGCCACTTTTACTTCTGCCAAGGAAAAACACAATAACCAGAAAGGTGCATATTAGACTTGTATGTCATGTTTTTCTATGATGCCTGATAACTAGGAAAGGGTTCCTTCAACAGCAGGAAAAGCAAGATAACCTTAGGTGCTGGGCACCTTAGTACTGGGCACTGTGCAAGGCACTTGTTTTCCCACAGTCTTTTGTACAAATGGAGCTCCCACTGCCCAAAACACTTTCCATTTGCTCATTCAGGCTCATGCAGAACAACATAAAGGCAGTTTCAACACTCCATTGAAACAGCAGTGTCTCTTATCTGCTGCTGTTGGAAAAGCACAAATGCTGATCTGCAAATAAAAGCCAGGAATCACTGTCAGGAATTTGGAAAGCTGCTGATGTTGTATCCTCAATACTCCCATCTACTTTCCTAAAATTGAAAATTCCTCTTAAGGAAGTGATCTGTTACTAATTTGCTATTTTATTCTTCCACCCCAAACCTCAGAGGCTATGTGTATTTTCCAAAGATATAAATTGAATCAATCTGGGAAAACTTGTCTCATCATTGTCTTATCCTGCCCCCCCTGAAAATACTCTCCCATTGTTAATTTCTTTTACTTGTTTGTGATCCTGTAGAAGTGTCCTCCCCTTTGCTCACATGGGTTCTGCTTTTGTAAGGGTATTGCAAGCCCATGTGTTTGAACATTAACTGCATCAGGACTTTGTTGTAGCATAGAGTTAGAAAGAGGAATGTTCCTGGCTCCGAGTTGTGATCATCTACTAGAAAAGAAAATTGAATTGTCTTTTGGAAGAGGTTTGAAGGTGCTGGCATCTTCCCCTAGCATAGCTTCTCTTTAGTAAAATGGAAATAAATTTTGCACACAGGATGAGATGATAGATTAGCTCCATTTCACTGCAAACCAGGAAATCAGGCAACATTGTTTCCAGAAGGAAAGTAAATTAATACAGGCTTTCAAATGTAGAGAGTCTCCTCAATGCTGGCTGCTGGAGGGAAGCAGTCCAGTATTTCTGGAGATGTCAGCCCCATCTGCAGGGCTGGCTGCTGCCACCTGGCTCTTCTCACTGTTTGGGCAGATGGAGGCCTGGGGTTGATTTGGAGGGACTCTGTGGCCAGAGCCTTTTGAGGAGGTAATGACACCCCACTCTTGTAAAATGGCTGGACACTGGTGTCCTGCAATGCTGCCCAACCTAGCACTTGTTTGCAGTGCATGTCCAGTTCTGTCACAGAAATTAGAAGCTGGGATAGACAAATATGCAGCTGATCTTTCCAAGGCTTTCCCTAAAGGCTCAACCTGAATCTGCAAAAGCAATCATTACCTGAATCATGGGATTCAAGAGGATTCAGCATAGAAGACAAACTGTCACCTTCAATACCTGTTCAGGGGATGGTTAGTTGGCAGTCAGTGCTTTACTACAAGATAAACTTCTACCTGTCTGTCTGCTTATGGTAACCCTCCCATTTGACCCTCCAAATTATCTTTAATACACCCACTACATTTTTACTGAAACTAAGAGTCTCAATAAAATAAATGGGTTTTATGTGCAAGTAATTTCTTATTAACAAATGCTTCCTATTTCTCTGTCTGGATTGGTAAATCTTTCAGAAAATGGCTTGTTTGAAAGCAGATAAATTTTGATTGATTTTGGATATATATCCTGTTTACTTTTTGCTTGTCTTTACCCTAGCTTTTTGTTTTCCACGCTTACAGCTATGTGGTATAGATTGTGTTGAAATGCTGATGTTAAAAAAGTATAGGTGATGCTATTATCTTATTTTATTTTCTACTACAAAGCTGATTTTGGACTATATATTTAACAGTATCAGTTCTTACAGGATTTTACAAGTAGAACCCAATGCTGGAAAGTAAGGTTTTGGGTTCTCATAGTTTCAGTCTGAGAACTCATCTAATCACACTACTGCTATTTAAAAGAATGTTTCCATTTAGATCCAGACAAAAAGTGTCTGAGGCACTAAAGGAGGAACTTCAAAGAATTTAAAAATCCCCTTGCCTGCCTGCACACAGCAGATGACATCTGATTGTGAGAAAGGATGCAGGAAGCAGGACAGTTTGAGCATGTAATTCCTAATTGGTTTCTCATCACAGGACTAAATAGCACACAATTGGTCTTCACACCCACAGAACCGGTTCTGGAGGCAGATATTAATTCAGCCACAGACATAACTATCTTTCTCAGGCTGGTGTCACTCGTGTGTCCTGGCTGACAAAACCTTAGTAAGCCTCTTGTTGTTAAGGGGACTATTACAAGGCCATCAGCAACACATGCATGTTAATTAGCAGTGGGATTTGGGGGAGTTCCCATGAAGCCCCAATTAAAGCAGTGATGAATAAAGTCCAGTGAGTAGTACCATACTCAGGGATGTTGTTTCCCAGCACTGAGCAGATGAAGGCAGAACCAAGCTCTACAGGATGTGTTTTGGTGGCTGAGGGCTTGGTCACTATAATAAACAAAATTTACTTGCTGAGACTTTTGTTGGGCAGGGAGCTTAGTCATTATCCTGCTAGAAAAAAAAAAAAAAAGTGCCCTGGACAGAAACTACTGCACAGCCTCATCTAGAGAGATTTTCTTCCTCTCCTGCTTGAACACTTTAGGTTTACCCAGTCCTTTCCATTTTAAACAGAGTGATAAGCTCTACTGCACACTTAACTCCAAAATGAGCAATAGGGACTATCAGCAGATATAAATGGACACTGTCAGCACTATTTCATGAGAGGTGTGTTCAAGAGCCAAAATGTAACTTATGTTAGCCCCAGAAAATTGATAGTCAGTCCACAGTAACTGGGCTGCTGGGTTCAGCCTCTTCAGTGTCCATGTATCTCCCTCTTTCCAAGAGTACATTTTTCTTAAATGTGAAACTCAGTACTCAGCATTGCAAAAAATTTGTAAGGTCATCAAAATCTCTTCTCCTTGCCCACTGAAATTTCTTATTTATGGCTGCATATTGTGTGTTTGCCCATTTTTTGGAGGCTGCTCCTAGGCTGTACCACTCCCTTAAGTTGTTGAATTTTACCTGCTGACTACCTTTTCAGGGCTTGTGCCCCCCCTTTTCCAGGTCTCTGAATGGGACTGGCACCAGCAGCTGTGACCCTGGGACTGAGTGGCAATGAATTTCAGGTTGTGCTGTTCTAAACAGTAGGGTGCCACTGAACTGTTTCTTCAACAGGGACTGGTTTTTCTGCTTAGGATTTGTTTATTCAGTCATTTTTGTGGACCCAAGTAGCAGGAAGAGGAAAGAGTTAGATACAAGTATAATTTAATTTATAGACATTTATAGACCTATAATTTTAATTGTATTAAATATATAATATTTAATAATAATTTGAATTATTATATATAATATAATAATTACATCTAAATCATAGTACAGGAGTTGGGTGCAACATAAATAAACTTGAGATACAGATGATTAAATCCTTGCTCCACTGAATTTGCTTAATTTTTCCTTTGAGTGCAGTGGGGCAGAAATTTTAACCCAAGCCTATACTTCTATTGTTTAGACAAGTTACTCTCAGGAGCCAAGTGCTGCAAGTCGCTGCTGTCCCGCCCATAGGTGCATGTCCATAAAGCGGAGGATGCAATCCTAGAAGTCAGGAGTTTCCCTCAGATCAGATCTAAGAGCATCTCTGTGGTCACCTTGCTGCACAAGGACTCCTGTGGCAGAATCTGGGCACTGGCCCCACTGGCATGGGAGCAGCCAGCTGCCCCTTCCCCTGCTCAACTAACCATGTGGGTTGCTTCTAAAAAAAGGTCCCCACAGGGTGTTGTGAGAACTCATTAAGTAGCTTGCCAAGTATGAAGAAACTCCTGGATCAGAGAAGCAGTTGTAAAGGCACAGTGTAATTAAAGCACAGTTTACTTTATTATGTATTATTAGCAGGGTTATCCATCACATGTTCCGCACTTTGTAGTTATGAAATGTTATCTCGTGGTCACATGTGAGAAGATGCTGTGTGGTCTGAGGGTGGCAGGTACCATGGCCATGGGAGCCAGGTTGAGGTGTAAGGTTTCAGTGTCCTGAGGGGAAGAAGTCCTCTATTTCTCTTTTGCTCCCTCTTCATAAGCTCTTCCAACCCCTGGCATTGGGAGGGCAGAGAAGTAGCATCACCCACCTCCCCTGCTGACCCACATGGAGCCCTGGGAGAGGATTTCAAAGACAGATTAAGATTTACTGTGAGGCTGTATTAAGATTTTCACAATCCCATGCAATTTACTCTGCCTATTGTATTGTTATTTTGAAGTTAAGTAGGGCAGCCCGCACAGAGAACACATGGTCTGCAATCCCTGTCGCAGAGACACAGCAGACACACCTGCAGCAAGAACCAGGGATGCTCTCCCTTGTGTAGTTTGCGTGTTGTACCTGCTCCCAGCTTACCAGCATCTTAGAAGGCAGCTGGGGCACATGGTTTTCCAGCCACAAAAATACAGTTCTGCCATCTGCTCAAATGGCTGAAAGCAAGCTTGTGGTATTTGTGAGGCTGCCAGTCTTGGCAAAGTCAGACGGAGCAATCAGCCAAATCAGAGTGGAAGCGCACCTTTTGTTACATAACTAGCCATGTAATTTTATAATTTAGTATGTGAAATGCCGATGGCATTTATTATGTCAATTAGGATGAGCATATGTTTAGGAAGCCCTTGAGGAGTCAATCATAATTGCTCACATAGCCCTGCTTTGACCACATGATTGACTTCCTTTGAGCAGGTAGACTGTGCCTTTGGGACGCAGTTACCCACAGCCTGCCCATTTTGCTACAGCTCATCTTTGCACTTGGAGTCTGAGCTTGTAGTTCTGGCATAAGCTGTTGGTCCAAGTCTGGGTTTACTGAGCTTTGAAAAAAATCAAGAAACAGAAATTACTACCTTAACCATCTATTTGACAACTAGAGGCATGCCAGCAAAAAGTCTTCTTGGAAGTACTACTTTCTGCTAAGGTGAGTTCATTCCTAGGACATTTTCCTTATAGTAAGGAATACTTAACCTGACGGGTATGTACTGTCTTACTCAGATCTTCTCTTCTTTCAGATCTTGTCCAGCTGTTCCTAATATTGTCAGTACTTCTGGGATGATTTTTTTTTTTTCCTTTTAACATGCTGACTAAAGTTTTGTATCCATTAAATCATCAGAAAGCAAAATGCAGGTTTGCGTGGGCATATGAGAGAGAGACAAAAAAGCAGAATATATTTCCATACATTCCTAACAGGCATTTCAGCTACATAATTCCACAACAAAAAAGTTTTTCCAGCATTGCTTTATTCTTTAAATTCCGGCATAGCCACAGAGAAAATAATTTTTTTTCAAACAGTCTGGTTCTGGTTTTAGAAGTTATTTTGTGTGCAGGCACAGTGTGACATTGCTGTTGGGTCTCACAGCTTGAGCCACAACTTAAAAAGTTGGGGTTATTCACCTACTGTACTGTACCATTGGATTTTCCTATTCAGTTGGAAATGCCTTTCATCACTAAAGGCTCTGCAAAGTGCTTTGATTGTTATAAGCTCTGAGAAGGACTTTTTGACTAATAATAACTTTGAAAAACCAGCTGTCTTAAAACTGGGGCCAGACAGAGGAAAGGTTTTGGAGCTCCTGTTTGTTGTCTCAGAGACATTCTGTACTGATGTACTGAACTTTTAAATACAATTATTTTCCTCTAAGAGCCAGTTCCAACAGTCTTCCCTATTGTCTTAAAAGTCAAGCTGAATTCTTACCCGTTAAATTGGTATCTCTGGGATCTGCAACTCTCCTCTAGCTACTGGTTTTTTACCTGGAGGTATGCATCTTGCCTCTGCCCATAACAAATTTCCATCTAATTACACATCAGGCAGAAAGAAAATGTGATTCTTCTGTAGTCAGAATAGATTTTAAAATAAGTGGAAAGGTAGGAAAGAAAGAGAGAGTAGGACATAGTAAGAGGAATTCTGGTTAAAAGACATGATGATAAGATTTTGGGCACCTTAGTGTTTTGTAACCTTTCTTCAAACAAAGTCTCAAGTCTAGGCAAACTGACTCACCCCTTTGGCCTTTAGTGAAGCTATGCTAAGATTGGTGCAAATTATTACATGATATTTTATAGCCAGGTCTTTGAAATGTGAATCACTGTATTTTTGAATCTAAAATAATGTATAATACATATTATTGAAGTGTGCATCACTCTATAATGTTTTCCACAACTATTGTATAGTACCACCTTGAACAGTAAAGCCAGTGTAATCTATAAAAAACTTCAACTGGCAAGAAGGTGTTGGTACAAACCATGGTAACGGGAAATCTGGAGGCTGTTAGCAGGGAAGACAGTTTGATGAAAGGTAGGAATACAGTTAACATTTTACTAATGGTAAATAGTTTTCTAGAAGTATTCAACCTCATACTTCATTATAAAACCCTGAATATGAAATAATTGATGTGATCTTGCAACTCAGATTCTGGCAGGAGCAGTAAGGTCGCAGCTAACCCTGCATAACCAGAGGAGTTATGGATGTGGGCTTTTGCTTGAGAGGGTGAAGGAGGACCTCTGCTCCTTCCTAGCCATGAGTCACTATTCTCCCCAGTGTGGGTGAGCCACTAGATGGGGACAATGCCCACATCTAACCTGCCCACATCTAGCCAGCGGCAGCTAGGCTGAGGCTTCATTAAAGAGCTAATTCTGTAACTGTGAAAGCTGTCGAGCCTCCTAGAAATTTGATGTGGATATTTTTTAACATGAACAGGCAAGATGGCAGTCTCCAAGCCCTGAGCAAAGAAGCTGATTATCAAGAAAGGCAGGTATTGGCTGCAGCATGCTCACAGCTAGGGTGGTGAAAGGAAGGCCAGGTAAAAGCATCTCTGGAAGAGTAATGAGCTCCTACCCTAACCTGGAAGCTGTGAATGCTGCTGTTGCAGAGTGGTTTCCTTGCACACCTGCACACCCCCTTTGGCCATACGGTGCCTTACTGACCCACATAAATGGATGGCTGTGAGTCACCCAGAGATGCACATTTGTAGGAGATAACAACCCATGCCGGGACTCGGGGAAGAATGCAGAATGACTTTGCTATCATAATTTAGCTAAGAAGAGCACAACAGGTCTGTCAAGTAGAACCTCCATCTCCTACAGGTTGTACAGCAGAGAAACAGGGTGTGAAAATGTATCTGTTTTAATCAGCAGATACAGGATTTGTTATATACATGCTCTGAGTGTGTATAAAACAGGAGCATTAGTAAAAGGTATCCCTTAAACACATAGAGAAAACCAAGGTAAAACAAACCCCAAATCAACTAATATTTGTCAATCTTACTGTGCTATTTAGAATCCATTTTCTTTATACATGCTGGCCACCCTTACCATTGACTGAAGATTTCATTACCACCAAGTTGTACTGCTTCAGAGCTACTGGAGCTAAACTCCTCTTACTATTCTCCAGCTCATGTCTTTTGCTCCTCTGTTTTCCAGTAACTCCTGCTCATAGGCTTATCTTTCTCCATTTGTGATTTAAGCTGGTAGCTCTTCCTCCAGGCTCCACGTCACTGTTTCTCTGGCCTTTAGGCATCTGTTTTATTCTTTCTGTGATAGCCACTTCCTCAATATCTTTCATCACTTAATTATTTTTCTTTTAGCTTTTGTTACTCATTTTTTGCTACCTGGAGTTGCTCCCATTTTGTGCCATGCAACTTCCAAGTGCCACCTCCTGAACTGCTGGGTTAATATTTGACTGTGGCTGGGCAGAGGCAGTGGGGTTCTGCCACTCTGCTTGGCAAGCCCTCTTCCTTCTACACTGCTGCCAGTGTAACCGTGGTGGTAAGTCAGTATTTAAGCTTAAGATTGGTTAAATGCTTCACTGGAATGGGACAGCTATGGGCTTGCTATTGCAAGCCCCCAACAGAGATGAAAGGCATTCTCTTTACCTACTCTTTGTGTTTACTGCCCAGGCTTTTTGTGTGGGTTTCTTCTGTTCTCTTAAATGTTTCTGGTGACTGCAAATTCCTAAGCAGTGAAGCCCAGTAAGATGCAAACTCCTTCAAATCAGTGCAGTCTGTTGGGTAACTTTTTAAAATGTGTTATCATGAGAGTGGTTTACACTGTGGTCACAACCCTGGGGTTATTTTATGCCCTGATGTGACCATTGTCATTAAACTTGTGGATGAAAACTTGGCAATATGGATATCTGGATAGCAATGTTCTTCCTTCATCATTTGCACTGTGTTCTTGTGCTTCAGGTCTCTGCCTTGGACTGAAGCTTGGTTCACCAGTGTCACAACACTGTGACATTCTTACAAATCAGTACTTGATTTTCTTTATCCAAGCCAATATGTGCTAAGTGCTGTAAAACTATGCTAAGTCTGGGACCTGACTTGTTGAAAACTTCCTGCACAGCAGGGAAGTGGCAAATGCTGGTGATGTCTGCTTTGGCATGGCACCACCACCACCTCTAAAAGCTTCTCCTGCCAATAATCCCTGCAAGAACTACCCTCTGTCAATATCACTCTGACTACAAGAAGCATGAGACTGCCAAGGTGACATCCTTGTCCCACTGACGCTGCCAGTGGTGGCTAACACCAACTCAAATGAACATAGGGTTCATCCCCTCTGTTTTCCCATCTCTTCCTCCCTCAAGGATGGGGCTTGAAGAATAGAGGTTCATCCAGGAAATTATTACCCTTCCTATTTCCCTATGGTTTACCATCTACCTGTGCAGGTTTTCTTGCTCCAAGTGTATTTTTTCTTTTATTAATCTGTAATGGAAGGAGTAGAAATATGCACTAGTAATCAATAGGTCGAATTTAAATCCCTTCTCCCCTCTCTTCTACAGTGTTCAAGAATTAAGACTTCAAGCTTCCTAAAAGGACATGTTATTAATTATGTAACTATTATATGATAGCACATAAATGTTATAAATACAAGTGACTGCAAACATTGCAAAGAACATCTGCCTCTGACTGAATCTGTGTAACAGTTCCATCACGCACCCTCCATGCTAACTCTTTTGGTGCTATAATGAGAGATGGCACTCATTCCATTTCTTGATATGTCCAGCAGTTTATGAAGGTTCATGGGTGAATGTAGACCAGATTAGCCAGAAGGGACTGAGATTTGTTGGTTTTTTTTCCCATAATTTATATTATTATGTAGTCAAAATTTTCTAAATAATAGATGTCATAGGACTTGAATTTCAAATTCTAAAAATTCAGTGCCTGTTACTAATAAATGTGGATAGTTTTGCTTCCCTGTGCTGTAACAAGTATTTGTAATTTACATAGCCATTGTAAAATTCAGGTACAGCTCCTCACACCTGCCCTTTCCCACTAGCATTGCATTAGTAGTATGTCAGATTGATAAAGAGTATCTGTAACATGGGCAGGACAGTGAGACTTTGCCTCCTCTGGGGCTTCTTTCATCTTTTTTCTGCAGCAGAACATGGCCTTAGGGCAGTGGTGCCTCTCTTTCTCTGTTGTCTTTGCAAAAATAATTGCAGTAGCTTTGGAGCTGTAGTACTGTTTCCAGCTGTACCTAAATTGTATCAGGTGTCTTGTTGTGTTGTAAATGTGGAAGCAGAGGAGGGGAACTCTCAGGGTTAGAGCATGAGGTTGGGAGGGGGCAGCTCAGATGCCCATGTTCCTGTTCCTGGGGGCTGCTCTTTCCTCAGAGCAGAGCTTTGGCTTTAGCTTTCTTTTTAGGTTGGCTGAGGGGAGCTGTGTGTTGGGTCTCCTGCCAGCAAGAAGCAAGAAATCTGTCCTTGAGAACATCCATAAGGCAACAAAATGTTGAAGTTGGCTGTATTTTGGTGTGTGGTGCATGGGGCGAGCACCCACATGGAAGTACCTGTGTGTGGTGGTACAAGAGGACATAGCAGGCAAGTGGAGAAACAGCATGATATTGCCCACAGTCCTGGTTACCCCAGGTGCAAGGCATTCTGAAAATGTAAGAGAAAACAAAGTTTATAGCACAGTGCAATTTTTGTCATGCTTTATTGGTTTCTAATTCATTTTACATCTATTTTAAGAATCATGCAAGCTCCCAAGCCATGTGTTGCCATTCTTGCACGCTGTTGACTTGAGATGGGTTCCTTCCATGAGAGAGGGATGTGGAGAGCAGCTGGACACCCGCTCAAAGCCACCCCACCTCATCTAGAAGTTATCCAAGAGCTTCCTATAGGAGCCTCTCACAGTGCCCAAATAGTCTCCACCACAGGCACTGACAATTCTTTATTTCATCTTATTTTACTGTGTCTCACCTTAGTAGAATTAAATAATAATTCCTATATTAAGATTACATCTGCACTATGCAGATATGTTTGTTTCTTCACAAATAGCTTTGCATAAAGCTCTGGTGAATATCTTTACAAAAAGAAACATTTGGCCCATTTTGGCAGATTTTAAATGTTTGCAAGGGTTCTAACAGGCAATGATTTTAATTCCAGTGAAGCTACTGCTAATCAGGAGACAGAGCTTATGCAGAAGTCTCTCTTGCAAGCAAAAACAGGCACTTAACATAATTGCTTCATAAGAATAGGATCTAGCAAAACACTGAAGAGAATGTTTGACATTTAAACATCTGGTTAGTGTTAGTGGGGCTATTATTTTACCTTCATGTCAGAAAAACCTACCATGTTAAAGTTTAATTTCTCAGGTTTAGAGCCCATGAGCTTTGCATAAAAATAAGGGTTTATTTATATGAAAATATGCTCTGTCATAGTCAGATTTTTCTTATTATTCTTTCCCTCATTTGCCCTCAGACAAGGGTGTCTGAGGCTGACACATTGTCTAGGCAAATTAAGTCAAGCTGAAAGCAAGGGTACAGTGTTAAGGCAGAGCAGCAAATAAGATTTAAATTTTCAAGCAAGAGCAGTAATTTGGCCATTGCATATTTTATATCTTCATGTTTATTTTTCAGAGTGGTGTATCAAATTAAGCATAGAAGTAATGAGGCATTAGTGTTCCAACAATCAGTTGGGGTTCATCAAGTAAAAATTACAAATTACTCTTCGGTTTTGCTGCCACCCAGAGAGTTTATATGTTTAAAATACCAGCAGGCAGGTGTTGTGACCAGAGCTAATTGGGTTTGTAGTTAGGGACATACTGTGTTTCTGTATTACAAACTATAAAGGGAATAGGCCTTCTTTTGAGCAATACACTACTTAGCATTGTGCTGTGGACTTCGCTATGAGAGGTGTTTGGTTCTTTGCAGAGCAAATGAAGTTTTGAACTTATTATGCTGGCACAGATGCTTGACTGAAGGCAGGCAAGCTTTGAATGCAGGGGTCCAGGTCCATTGCTGCTGTAGTATAAGAATGGTCTACAGGGCCCCAAGCTCTAAATTCTCATGACCCAAATTTTCCTCCCTCTGGCTACACATACAGTGTTTGTATGCTTGTATATATTAGGTGAAGCTGCTGCTCTCCCTTGCTGCGCTGAACAAGCAACTTGGCCAGCAACCTTTGTTCTTACCTGTATTTCTGCACACAGTCTTGCAGTGTTAGCCCACACACAATGCTAGTTTTTTGGCAGAAGTAATGTGGCCACAAAATTGTCTGACTGGAACTGTATGCTAATTTAAGGTTTTCAGCCATTAAATACCTGTAGTACTTCTCCCTGTCTTGATATCTTTCTTTACAATGAGAGTATCTGTGTAAATTAAGCTAGATTTATGGTAAAATAAGTCCCTGCAGCTAATTATCTTTTTTTCCTGCCCCCTTCTTTGCTTTACTCTCCAATCCCAAAGACACAACCCTTTCCTAATACCTGATATACTGCTTCATATCCAGATACATACTTCAAGTATGGTACAAAAACACAACCCAGAACATAATCCTTTGCTTTTCCTCCCCACAGATCTGACAGCACAAAAGCCTTGCTACAGCTGTCACAAATAGCAAACACATTGTGTATTCCCACCTGCCCCCTTTTGAATTGCATCAATTCTGATTATGAGCCAGAAAGAAGAAGAAATGGAGGACAGTTCCCCGCCACTCTGTGTCACCTGCGGCCAAGCGCATTTACCGGAAGAAAACCACTTGTACAGCTACACCGAAGAAGTAGATGATGATCTGATATGCCACATTTGCCTGCAACCTTTGCTTCAGCCATTAGACACGCTCTGTGGTCACACCTTCTGCACAGCCTGCCTTACAAACTTCCTTGTGGAAAAAGACTTCTGCCCCATGGACCGCAAGCTTGTGATTCTCCAGACGTGCAGGAAGTCCAGCATACTAGTGAATAACCTCCTGGATAAGCTAATGGTTAGCTGCCCTTTCACAGAACACTGCTCAGAGGTCGTGCAACGTGGTCACCTTGAACAGCATTTCCAAACCCAGTAAGTTGTTGTTGACAGACCTTTCTGCACTCTATTTTTTTGAGTAGAGGAAAAATGTCTTCAATTACTGATCAAAGTAGACAGTTAACATAAAGAAAGAGTTGTTGTTTTCACTCACAATGAACACAGTATCATTAATTTAGAGCTGAATTTAGTCCATTTATAGTCCAAGATATAGGCTATATCTTACTCTTTTTTAGAACCAAATACATTAATGCATGTAAGGTACTTCATGCTGTTGTTAGCAGTTCTGGGTGAATACCTTGTGGCTAGCTGCACAATGACGGTGTCTATGTGGTCCGAAGAGATCTGCGTGTTTTGGGAAGCTGAGCTATTATAAATATTTTAATAGCACATTAAGGGTTTTATAATTGCCCTTTCTTCAAATCTGTTTTGAATCACAAATGACCTATATGAGAAGTAGAGCAGAAAATATTCTGGTTTGGTATTGGTCTTTGAACCTAAGTGCTCCTTTCCTCCAGGTGAGCACTTACCCAGGGCACCATGGGGCTCACAGAGAGACAGAGTCTGGAAGAGTCTGGCTGGACTCCCCCTCTAGCCTTATCCCTCCTGGTAGCCAGGATAACCCTCCACCCTGCCTCTGGGAGAGACCTCTCCAGGGAGTGGTTTGGTTCCCCTGCAATGAGAGAACTGAATGATTTTCTGTTTTGCGGAGTAAAGAATGTGCTGATGCTTTTGTCGTGCATGTTCTGCCTTTTGTAAGGAAGGGAGAGGGGTAAAGAGGTACTTCCAGGGCTGTGATTTCTGACAGCAGACTAACCCTTTGGCATAGTCTGTGTAACAATACTACAGGTCTAAGGAGAGATGGGGTCTCAGATGTGCCCTTCTCTGTTAGCTGTATCTGCTGCCCAGTGAAATTACTTCCCCTGAAGTTTGCAGGTGTAAATTGTGTTGCTAGGTGTGTACATCTGCATGTGCAATGTGAAGGAAGTCTTGAGCAGCCAGCGCAGGGCTCCAGACTGCTGCTGGGGGCACATTCCTGCACAGACATGGCAGTACTGAGGACCAGAGTATCGCTGGTGAGCCAGAGGGTGGAGGTTTGTTCACACACTGCACACTCCACAGTCTGTGAGCCAGCAACTGGAAATGGCTCAGTGGCCTGCCATTCAAATATGTCCTCTGGAGACCTCATTTCCTGAAGCACCTGGATTCTCACTAGGAATTTATTCACTTGAAGATATTCACAAAGTTATGGCATCCTAACCAACCATAAATGCGATGATTTTGTATTAGTAAATCAAAAGAACCCCCATAACTTTAGCAATGGGTTTATTGTTCCCTTGCAAAGGTCGTGAGACCACTTTTCACATGCTGGAGGTTTGGTGGTTTTGGATTTGGGTGCCCTTGTCCCCAGACTTCTGGACCTGGCTTTCCCTGTAAGGGTGCTTCTGGCTCGTGGTGCAAGAGGCAGTGGCAGCCGGCCCCAGCCCAGGCTAGCAGTGCTCTGGGAGTTCCACTGTGTGCAGCTAAGAGGACAAAGTAACAAAGTTACTCACAATTTTCTGTCTTAGGCCAGTACTTCTCTAACAGGCCTCTAATGTTAATTTCAACAGAAATGTAGGTAAGGGAACTGTCAGTCAGTCTTCTGTGTGCTGCTGTCACTGAAATTATGTTGCTCTACAGATTCCAACCACAAAATCATGAAACCCTAGTGCATATGCCCTTTGCTATATATATATCTAGGTGAATTTAATGTGATATAGACCTTCCTGTTGGTCTTCATTTTTTTTGACATTATGATGCTGTGACCATAAAATTAGCAGGACATCCTTTCCCAATTTACCCCCAATAAGTAAGCAAACTGGAATATTGGTTTTTACATGAAAGCCACACAGCTAGCACAACTTTTGATTTCTAGTGTTGATTCTCTTATGTGAATACATGCAAGTCACTCCAATGTCTTCGTTTCTTCTCCTTAAGGTGGTTGTAAAGGTACCCTTCACTACATATTTTACAGAATTCCAGTGCTATAAACAATGATTTGGTCCTGTAAAACCTGGCAGGTTTTATTCCAGCACTTACTGTTGAATGTCAGTGGCTTGGCCTGGATCTTCCCATCAAGGATCTTCAAGATCCTGTGCTTCTGGATTTCTTGCCCTGAGCCCAGGCAGAGATAGAAAGAACTATCTCGGTAACATATTCCCACTATCTCTTGCTGTTCCCTCTTCCCTGTGTTAGGTTCCCTGCACCAAGCTCCCAGGTTTGCAAACCTCAGGAGCAGAAGACTGGAGAGATGGAGTAGGGTCCTCCTACCGTAAAGCCTTTAAAGTAATGACGTACACAGCATTGCTACGTAGGCTGGACATTTTCTTCTTTGCTACTCATGACATGGATTTTCCTTCCTCCGAATGGATGGGAAGGCTGCTTTACCTTAAGGCCAAAGGGCAGAGACAGGAGAACTGGAAACAGGGAAGTTCTGCTGTTGGGGGTTTCAACTTTACAGGGGATAGGTACTGTAACCTCACTAGCATTCCCACTTGAGGGAAGAAATACTTGAGGGAGGGAACATTCCGAGTGATCCTTAAAGGTGGACTTCTACATCCTTGTGATTGCAGGCACTGCACAGTACCTTTATTTTTTTTTAAGCACAGCATTAATTAATTATCATCTAAGGTATCTTATGCCTCTGCCTAATCTAATTGTTGGAAATGGAGAAAGCTCTCTTGCCACCCCATCTCCAATTAATGGCAAAGAGAAAGATATTGTGCTCTGTCATGTCTGGGGACAGATTAAACAGACTGAGCTGATGCTGTTTTCTTTAACTCTGGTGAATCAATAGAGGGAAGGGGAAATGTGTGACTTTGCTAATAAAACAAATACAATAATAATCATAAATATTTGGTGTCTGCAGTGAAAACAGTTCAGAGCCCACGTGGTATCTCCACAGAACATTATTGTGTTCCCAGTGAATAAATTAAAGTAGACTGTACTAGGGTCACCAGGGTGGTCAGCAGTCCTCACATTACGTGCATTATTCAGGTTCAGACCAGTCCTGGTTCTGAGAGAGAAAACAAAAGTTTGCCCTGGTCAGAGATGAGGTCACTGATGGGACAAGGTGAGCTTGCTGTTTTATGCTTTGTAATTGATGAGAGAACTTTACCATTTTTTTAAAAATACCGGTTACCATGGAGCAGTCCACTGAAAGCATCCTTATTTAAAATGTTTGCTCTTGCATCCTTCAAAAGAAACCCTGAGAAGAGACATGTCCTTGGATTATTACATGATTTATGTTTGTACAAAAACATCTGACTGGATTTGGGGAATTCAGACTGAGATGCAAACAGCCAGCACTTGTCTGTGATCTTTTGCAGTGTTTTACTTTAAAAAGGTGTGGTCTTCTGATATCGCCTGCTACAAGACTCCACGGGGGGCATTTTTTTCCCCCCCTTGTCAGACAGCTACACCCTTCCACGATGCAGTTTAGCTCGTAACCCATCTGCTTGTGGGCAGTGATGTAAACATACCAGCTGCCTCTGAAGAACCACTCTGAATCCTGCAGGAGGCAGGTCTCTTCCCCGAGCATCGCTCTCCTCTGCAGCATAAGTCACTGTCTCGCCAACCACGCTGTGCTGTCCCTAAACCCTCACATCTACCCATCCGAGAGTCAGATCGAGTAATCCTCTTACAGGTCAATGATTTTTGCAGTGTAGCTTCGTTTAGGGGATTTAAGCTCGATTCATAATGTGCTACCATTGCGTTGAAATGGAAAGGCTTGCTTAGAAGGGGCTTGGCTGGCACGAAAGCTTCTCGTTGTGTGTCCCACCAGCACAGAGAGACGGTGGGAAGGAGGAAACCTAGCAGCAGTGCCAGCACTGCACTGAAAATGAAGGCTCTCCTGTTACTGGTCCTACCTTGGCTAAGTCCTGCAAACTACATAGACAATGTGGGCAACCTGCACTTCTTGTACTCCGAGCTGTGAGTACGCACAGTCGCGCCAGCGTCGTGCTCTCTGTCTGTCTGTCTCACCTGAGTGGAGGGAAGGGGCTCGCCATGAGCGTTTTGGGGGGTCTGTCTGTCTGTGTGTCTGTGCCTGTGCATACGTGCAAAGAAAATCCTGCAAGGTCTTGCCAACAGCTTCACACTGTGCTGCTTCCCATCCGGAGGGCTAATAATAGCAGTACGTCCCCATTGCTTTCTGCTCTGGAAGCAGCTGAGACGTACTGAGTGAAGCTGCTTTTATCCTTATCAACTTGTTTTTCTATGCCGATGTTTAAGGTGTTTGTTAGTTTGGGGTTTATTTCCATTTCCAAATCTGTGTTTTCCCTTTATTTCCTGTAAATAGCCTTGTGGGGAGCTGGGAATAGGGGAGGGCATCAGGATAGACACCCCCAGTAGAGAACTGTCTGTGTACATACATAATGTTCTGTGTGTAAAGCTGCATGCCTGTAGCAAAACGCTGAGAAGCCTTTCACCAGAAATAATTCACTTGAGACAGAAGAGAATTTTCCCGTATTTCTGTTTTTTGCCCACAGCAGAATGTTATTTTTTCTGTAAAGCAAATTTAACTGTAGCAATCCATTCATATATCTTTGTGTTTTTAAAAAACCCACCTCAAACGACCCCATAGCTGGTCTTTCCAACCCATAAAACAAATATTCTATGATATCTTCTGTAAATGTTATTGCTTTAATTTGTACTTGAATGTTATTGTACTAGTTAGTGGAGCTTTTATGACTAGAAATAGATATTTATTTCATTATGTTTTTGTTAATTATGTGTTTGTATTTTAACAATTGTAAACTTTCAAGATCTTCGTTGAGATAATGAATTAAGTGTCTAATTCTCTCAAAAGCGAAAAATGACTGTAATTATGCCTACAGTGGGAATGTTTTAGTAACAGTTGTGATTAGTACCAAAGAGACTAATTTTCAAATTATTTTGTCTCTACTGTCAGACAAAAATAGTAGTGTTTTGCAGAAACACAAAGTCCCCTTTTGAAATCCTTGTTTGATGTGCACGGCAACAATTAATAATTTAGTCACAGTGCATACAACAGCTTAGGATTTCTGTGTGCTGTAGGTGTTTTTAAACATTTAACAAATCTAGTGTTGAGGGTTGCAGCTATGTCCTCATTTTAATTTACTGGCATTTTGTTTAAGAATGTTAATTAAAAAGAAAAACAACAAAAAACCACAAACAACAAACAAACAAAAAACAGTTAAGCTAAGCAGGCTACAGGAGCAATCAAGCTCAAAACAGGGCAGATGAACACTTATAATGGAAACAATGGCATCTGGGACATCTAGTTTCCAGGAAAACAAACCAATGAGATTAATCAGAGCACAGGCACAGATGCAGCCTACTTGCTTTTCTTGGGGAATTTAGGTTCACTGATTCTCCCAGGATAAAGGGCTATGATGCACGGTAGCTATTCATCTCTTATTTATTTAGCCTTCTAACCCACAGAGATGTTAGTTGTGCTCAATGTCGGCAGTTGTTCTAATGGAGTGGGTGTGGGCTGGGGCTTGGACGTGCATCTTCAGTTGTCAGCAATGGGAGGTGCACATCCCCTCTCCAGTGCCCAGCCCTGGATGCTATCTGGCATCCTGCTGCCAGGAGCCAGTGCTTAGGGCCTCCCACACCCCTTCATCTCTGGCCAGGGCAACAGAAAGTGGGATTTACTGGGGCTGACACAATCCAAAAGAGCACCAGGCAGTTTGACCTTCTTTCAGGAATTTCTGCTTCTCCTCCACGTGTAGCCTCTGGATGCCGCTGGATGCTGCACAAGGCATTGATATACTGATCAGTGGGATGGATTCAAGGTCCTTTCTAAGAACAGCAGCTGAAAGAAAAGGACAAAAACTGTTTTCAGTCCTGTTTAATCAGTTTATACAAATGTTATGACCTACAGGTTGCTACTTCAGTTGCTTGGGCACTTGGACATTTTTAATGCAAAGTTTTATGAGAGAAATGGATAAGCCACTGGTGTCCAGGACAGCCTGACACCCAGGACCACAGGTTAACTGCCACAGAACTTTTGTGCCCCAAACAAGCAACTTCACAGATCTCTCCCCACAGCTGCCTGAAGAGTCCCTGCTGTGTTTGCCCTGATGGCTTGCACCATAGCTCTAAACTAGACCATAGTAGGCAGAAAGCATTTTTTTTCATTATCGCACCATCTTTGATTGCTGACAAGTACAAATACTGGCCTCAGTCAGGATTTGGTATTTTCTTGGCTGTCAGCCACCAGAGATACCAGCTGAGAAGGAAGAGTGGGATGATGGATTTGCTAGCAACACGGAAAGAACTGGAGGATAGTGGGGGATGCAGTCACCATCACTGGTGCTGCCACAAGAGGAAGAATAAGGGTGCTAGGATTCACACTGCCCTCTCTCTCACACAATCTGTCTCTTCCCTTCTACTCTGTTCAAAGGTTATGTTATTTGTATTGCATTGCTGAGGTTTGCTTTTGTTCCAGGGCATTTTTGTTCCTAAATGTGGAACGGGCTACTTGGGGAATAGGGATTACAGCATAGCACAAAACCCATCTGGAGAGGCAGGCCCTGGAGTCCAGCTAAGAAATAAACAGATTTTAGGAGAATTGAAGAGAAACGAAGCTGGGGAAAGGCTGTGCCAGACCTTTGCATTTCAGCTGGGTGCCACACAGGTAGGAAAGAGAGGTGTGTGGATGTCTTGTAGAGGCACTTTATGGGATAGATATTGGGTGCCACTATCTTTAGTTTTCAATTAGCAGTCTGATAATTACAGGTATTCCCAGGATGCAAATACATGTCCCCTGATGTTGTCATCTGCACTAAAACCACTTCCCTCGCTATCGTCTGTTGTTCTTCCCTTAGCAAAGATCTTGACACAGATGTTGTTCCCATCTTTGCTCTTTGCCAAATCATGAAAAGCAGCATGTGGTTAGTCCAGGTTCTCCCTCTTGAGGAGAAGCCCATGGAAACATCTGACAGAAGAACAAGAGAAATCTGTGAGATCTACCTTGAGGAATCTCTGGGAGATGGTCTGATGTAGCCATACCTGCCCAGTGTCTCTCACCATTGTAAGAGTCTGCATGGGAGTTGAGGAAACCCTACCCCAGGGTCCATGCCTTCTTCTTTATATACCCATAAAGGCTTTGAAAGGCATCTGCTCTCTTTCTTTCTTATCTAACATATCTTCGGAGAGGAAATATTTGCCCCAGCATTCTTTAGGGTTGAGGTATGTTATTCCCTCTGGTTAAAAATATGTTATGTGGATGGAGAAGCAGCTTGTGGTCACTCTTAGGAGGTTTTCCTGAGTGTGATGACCTGGTGGCACTGTGAACACCATTGCTATCTCTCTCACTTCATAGGATGAGCTGTGCAGCTGGGTATTTCTCAATAGCAGGATTTTCTGTACCTTTAGTTCAAAGAGCCACTTAGAAATAAAATCGAGGGGAAGGAGATTGCAAGACTAGGCAATAAATAACCTCACCTTGTCTCCCTAAGGACATCAAACACATGACAGCATGGAGTGGTTCTCAACCTTATCCCAATTCAGCACATGGCCATGCTGACTGAGCGAGTGCCCGGGATGGTGCTGGTCATTGCGTGTGCTCAGCACAGGTCGAGCGCTGGGGAGTCCTTGGCAGCCACTCTTGCTGGCACTCTTTCCCTCAAAGGATTAAAAGCTCCTGGCCCTAGGCCCTGCTGGTAATACATCAGCTAGATCTACCCCACTAATCTGCATCAAGCCATTGTTTTTTAAAAGTTTTTGTTTGTTAGGTGGAAATGCACAACCTACTCCCACGTGTGAAAAAAGTACGTATTTTTTTCTTACTCTTCTTGAGCTTTGCATGAAACAGTCAAAGGAATGTCACCAAATTAACTGGATCGAGTTTCCCAATATAACTTTTATACAATAACTACTCTCTTAAACTTCTAATCAGCATTTTGAGCTGGAATAACCAGTAAAATTTAGTGTCTCTGTTTATTCAACTTAAAAAGAAGAGATGCAGGTGCCAGCTGTCTTCTAGTGCCATTGAGCACATCTTTTTTATGATAAAAACCATGTGGTGCACTCTCCCATCCCCCTTACAGAGCTGAACTTAACTGTGCAGCTAACTTCTTTAATTTCTGTTCAACTCAGTAGGGAAACTTGTGTCTGGCTTCAAGTCTCTCCTTGTGAAATTAGCCACACAGAGGCTGGGGAGCGCAGGACATGCAATACTCATGACAAAATTGGTAAGCCTGGAGCACCTTTTGGGCTCGTGTTAGTCCACTGCAAAAGCCACATTTTGTGGCCTCCTTACTCTGTGCAAAACAATGTTTATGGAAATCTGTGTCAAAGCTAAACTGTGAGGCTAATTAAAGCTGAAAGTGCTGGAAAGCAAGGCTTGAATTGAAATACTCTTGAATGAAAATATAAATGAAATATTTAGGATATCTACATTAAATAGCCAGGACAAAGAGCACTGAGATAAAATTCAGAGGATCTTTTCCAGGGTGTTAGAATTGGATGTCTCTTGGAAAGTAGAACTGAGGTGAATTAAAACAAAAAGGCATAAGTGTGTCAAGGGCTACTACTAGCTTCACCCCTATGCTGCAGCTTCACAAAGGGGCCAGACGTGGAGTTGGTTTTCCTTCAGAATTCAGAGCTCTACCCCAAAATATCCTGCAAAGACCTACTAGTGTGCCTTTCTCAGCTTAGTCCTTCACTGCAGTTAGTCTAACCCCTCTCTTCCAGCTCTCTCCCTTGTCCTTCTGTCTTCTGCTTCACACCTCTTCTGGTCCTTACCTTTGTTTATTACCTTCCTCTTTTGTGGCTTGGTCCTGCCTCTGTTGTTCTCCTTTCTATTTCCAGCCTTTTATTTGCACAGGAAAGCTTGAAATGTTAGTATAAATAAGGCCAAATAGCCCCCAAGTAGAATCTCATGTAGGTGAACTGCAAATATGCTGTATTATTGTTAAAAGTACAAAAGTACAAAAACAATTGTAATCTTAACTCTTAGTATTGAAGTGCCCAAAATGAATTTTTTTAAATATTGTGTTGCATTCAAGAATGTTTTATGTTAGCATAGGAGTGCAGCAGAAAGTTGTCATTCAATTGACTGTAAATGTCTGGGTCTGGTAACTCCAGCCAAAGATTAATTGCACTCCTTTAGCAGCACAGTGGGGTCTGGGTTTCTGCCCCACATTCTTCCACCCTCTCACAGAAATGGTACCTTTCCCCACCAGCATAACCCTCCTGGCTTCTCTGCAGAGGTTGGAGTGTGCTGAGTTTTTGTGGTATGATTAAGAGTTACTGGTTAGAATATTTTTCCCCAGCCCTGTGATTCTAGGTGCAGAAATAAATTTGTCTAGGAGAGCTCCAGAAACCAAAAACCCATGAGAGCATTAAGAATTTGTTGGTTCTGCCTGGGAATTTTGTGTGTAAGGAAAATTTATTTATTTAAGGAATTTTAGTTATACACTGAGAAAGATCCTGCTTCATTTCCTTCTATGCATGCAAGAAAGTTACCTTTACTCCATTCATAGCTACCTACACACACTTGAGATCAGAATTGGACCTTTTATTCTTCTGGATTGTTTTCTCAAGGCTCTTCACACCTTTGGAAAAGGCTGACATTGGCCAGTGTCAATATCTACAAACACATTTTGTAGCCAAAAGGAAAGCCTGAGCCAGCCAAAAAAACACTAAAACCCTGCCAAGATGGAAAGGCAATGCAACAACTATGGTTGGCAGAAAGGTTTCTTTCCATGAATGACTTTTGTCTCGATTATGTTTGATTTTTCTGTAAGTTGCTCAAAAGAAGGGTGCTTACATGCCTGGCCCACCTAACAGGAGCACGGAGGGGTCA
Source organism: Parus major (assembly GCF_001522545.3). Taxonomy (NCBI): domain Eukaryota; kingdom Metazoa; phylum Chordata; class Aves; order Passeriformes; family Paridae; genus Parus; species Parus major. The sequence goes on from NC_031771.1 coordinate 42,607,029, forward strand.
AACTTTTACCCCACTTGGAGGCTCACACTTACACAGGTAATCCACTTTGGAATGGGGACCAAAGAGGGCAAAGCACACAATGTCTGGTGGGGTAAGAGGAAGGAATGAGGTGGTGGGAGTTGCAGGAGGTCGGCGATTGCTCACAAGCAGCAGCCTCTCGTTTCTTGTTTGACATTAAGCCACACAGGCCGTATGCTGCAAGTTTGGCCGACCTCCGCATCTCTCTGACAATTAACCTAGTTTAACACTGGCACTGGCAGCATGACAAGGATATTTTTCCTTGAGCTATTTCTCTGACAAGTCTGCCAGAACTGGGCTGTCCTGCAACGTGAGGATAAGCACTGCTCTCGCAGAGCTCTTATGCCTGTCGTAGCTTAAATCCTGCTCTGAACACTGGTACTGAGATCAGCCTCAGCACTGCTTGTTACACTGCAGGGAAGTAGACAAGTAGGTCTGAGGGTCTTCTTGGATATCTTTAACACTCTTGACCTTTTGGGGGAATCTGCCTTCAAGGTTCCAGTCCACAGAGTAGCCAACTGCATTTCATGACCTTCTCCATGATAAGAGCTGTTGTTCAGGAACTAAAACTGATTTTCTGCATCTTGGCATGTGACAGCATGTTTGAACTGCCTCCCTGAGCCATGCAGTAACTGGGCATTCAGGGATGCCAACAAGCACAGGACACAAACCCAGAGGTTTTGTAGTAATATCACCAGCAAAGCTAGACTAATAACAGTCTGTGTGGCAGCATGCAGGTGACTGCTTGGGGCTTCCCATTTGAAAAGGAGGGTGCAGGCTGGTCCCTCTATGTTGAGCTGGTACCTCAGGGAGGTATGTGTTAGTCAATGACATGTCACATGTCATGGCTAAACCCTCACTACCACCGAAGAATTCCTGGTTTGGATCTGAACTCTGTTTTGGGATTAAGAAAGTGAACGGTTTTGTAAGATCTTAAAAAGCTGAATGAACCCCTTGGCCTCAGCCAAGTTGCAGCTGGTAAAGACTGCATTTCACCAGTGAATCCTTGGACTCTCCCTAGAACATGCTTTATCCATTCATTTAATTTATTGATTGACAACAGATTCTGAATACCGATCAAGGCAAGTTCAGCAGCAGCCCAGTGAAACAGCTGGAGATTTCAACAGATGCGAAAGTTTTGCACAAAGAAAAAATTCTGTAAATCATCCAAAATTTTTACATGTTGTACAATATTTCCTCCCCATATTAAAGAAAGTAGGCTGACTGTAACAGTGGGCAAGTCAAATCATATATTCGGGAAGTTTCTTTGTCATTTTGGTTGAATTTCTGCTGCCAGCATCCTCAAATTTTACTGATAAACTGTTGTTCTCAGCAGTGTGGGCAGACAACCAGATTTCTAACAATGACACATTGCCATTGGCTGTATCCGCTCCCATTCTCTCTTTTTATCAAGGCATTGGGCTGAGTATAGAAGATACCCGGCAGAGGAATAAGAAATCACCATTGACTCCTTTGTTTTAATGGTGTTGTCTTGCTCCATAATGTTGCCGTGACACATGGTATGAAGTAGGCTAAGACAAAATATTTGTAGTTTCTGGAGCCATCTTGATCTTTATTTGCTTTTCTACTAACTCACTGCATATTATTTACCTGAATAATGTAAAATAAGTGAATAAAATGCCTTTAGAGGTATAAATTTCAGCTACAAATTTCAATCATTAGTGCATTACACTGTAACTTGTTTTTCTCTCCTCATCTCTCTTGAAATCACGTTGGCAGGAAGCAACTGTTTTAGATCAGCAAGTCATTTCATGTGCATGTATTGTGAAGCTTACATTCTCTCTGTATTATGCATTGCAGTTCCATCACTCACTAGACAGAGTGCAATATATTTTTAATGTAGAATTTCAATAATTTAGCAACCTCTTAAATAGAAGGCAAGGAAAATCTGCTCCAAGGGTTGTATTCTCCTTTCTCCTCTGCAGAACTTAGTGAATGGATAAGATTAGTAGTCTCATGGCCTAGGTTTTTTTTTTTTTTATTAAGAGCAGTACTAATTTTGAAAGGATAATTCAGGTATTTTCTTTTCTCCTCCCATATGTGATAAGCATTACTGTTATATGTTATTTTAATATCCAGTTAGCACTGGTGTTATTCCACAGGTTTTAACTTTCCTTCTCATATAAAAGTAGTGGGATGGTTTCGTAGAAATGTCCACAGAGACCTCTTCTATTGTGGATTTTATAATTCAACAGTATGAAAGGTCAGAAAGCATCCCTTGTGGAGCAGGCTTTTATGGACATAGGCATGATTGACCAAATCTGTCCTGTGATCCATGGGAGGCCACTGGAAACAGAGAGTGTGCTGTGCTGCTGCTATGATATGAGGATGTGTAGGTTGATATGGATGAGCAAGGCTGCTTCAGTTGATATGTACGAACATCTCCTGCCAAGAGGCTAAATTACAGTCAGAAATAAGCGCTCTGTATGAAAAGCACATGTTGTAACTCAGCCCTTTGCCAGGAAGGTTTTGCAGTGGGAGCAGAAATCCCAGGAGTTTGTTGTGGCTTGCCCTTGTCAGCTCCCAAAGGAGCATCACCTCTGGTTCTGATTTAAACAATTGGCACATGTCTCCTTCAGGCATTACTACCTGGTTTGTTTTTACAGCAGCAAGATGGCACTGCTGGAGAAAGGATGAATAAGATTCTTTTTCAAATGCAGTGTGTATATACTGGTGTTTCTTTTTTTGTTCCTGGCACTGCTGTGCCTGAGGCTGTCATTGGGATCTGTTGAGGGGATTCAGAATTCAAAGTGCCAATTGCTACTGCATCGCTCCAACCCAGACTGTGACGGAAATAATAATAATGATATCAGTAAATCAGTTTAGCTATGCTGAGAAGACTCTTCTGTGGATGTCCAGTGGTATCTACTGCAACCCATGCCATAGTTGTTCCCCCCTGCTGCAGCTTGGACCCTGCCATTAGACTGTCAGAATCTTGTGCATCCCACACAGCCCCCAGTGTTGGGAGCATGCTGTGTTCTCAACATCTGCTTTCTACCTGCATTGTGCTGTCATAGGTCAAGAATACAGCCAAACAAATGTGCTTTCCTTGGTGCCATATCTGTAAATTTTCTCAGTGTCCATTTTTAGATGGCATTTAAATTTTGCATACCTTGAATTTTAGTGGATTGAATATGCGCAGTTTCTAGCAAACGTGCTGCTTTCAGTTTCTTCCCTCAGAGGAGATTAAATTCCAGTACATTTTTTGTTTTATTCTTCCAAGGCATGAATGTAATGAAGTTGGACAGTAATGGTTGCTGCATTTCACTTTTTTTCTGCTCTTTCCCCAGTAGCCTAAGTATCTGTAAGTTTGAAGGCACTTGCAGTTATGGTCTTTGAGTTCAAAATAAATCAGAAGAGAACAGACCAAAACAGGACACAGCATCTAATAAGATACACTGTATACATATAAACTTGCACATAATATATTGAGTTGAGAAAGCAAACAAATGCAGCCTTGTAGATCTGCCTTTTATATAATCTAGGCTCAAATAATAGAGAAGTGACCCAAGTAAACAAAAGAAATTCACGAGAGGAGGCCAAGACCAAGTAACCCCCTTCTGGAGCTGATGAACTGTAATCCATACCAGATACATGAAAAAAACCCATTTGCTCCTGTTCCATTTACCTCACAACAAAGTGTCGTGTCCTCTCCTCTCCTCTTCTCACCTTTCCTCACCAGCAAACACTAAGTTACATCCTTCATATTTTTGCTAACTCAGTATTTGCAGAGAGTTAACAGTCTTTTTCTCAGAGAGAAAATGCATTTCACAGATTTGTTTTTTTGTTAAGGGCTGCTAATTGTTGCTCAGATCTTCCTGTGCTACATGTCTCGTCTGTTTTTCAAATCTCCAGCAAACAGAGGTTGACAACCAACACAAAAAATACCATAGTGATTTTGTGCCCTGTGGTGCTTTACAACACCAAGAGAACTCACAGCTGACACTAAAAAGGGTTTAGCCTGTGATGAAAGTGTTTGATTTGTTTGCATGTTGGGTAAAAGAACAGTTTGCTCTTAAATAGGTGCTTGCTTATTTTTTTGCAGTGTTACGTAAACTCTCTGGACGCTACCTGCCAAGTAGGAATTGGCTGCTTCTGCCCTATTTATATTTTAAGAAAAGATGCAAGTTTGAGTCTTTAAATAGGTTATTCTGTAGGTTCTCTTGGCAAGACTTGAAAAACTCATTTAGTCTCTCTCATCACCAGTACCAAGCTGTGTTTTGGTTTCTTTAGCCATTTTCCATGTGGTTGCTCCTGGCTACACTAAAGCTTTGTCTTTCTCTTGCTTTCTCTCAATTCCTGTTTTATTTACACCTCTTCTCTTGCTTCTTGCCTCTCTCACACTTCTGCCCCACTAGGTTCAACTATACCAAAGGATCGAGATTATCAGGGAATTGTGTCTTTTAACACTGAACAGCATGACAGGAACATGTTTCTTCTGTCTGGTAAAAGAGAACTGGACTGTTTTGAAAACATTAGGTGCTCTTGGGTTGAACTGCAAATAGAGATCACCAACTGTAATTTCAAAACCACTTGAAGTTGGTAGGTTCAATCAATCCATTGATACATGTCTGCTGAAGCTGCACAAGCTGTGTCCCCATTGTTGTAGTGGTGGCAAGACCCTATCTGCATCCTTCTCTCATCAATGTAATAGTGAAATAATCAGTGAAGGAATGATTCATTTGAATGTCTTGCCTTGTTGAAGGAGAGGAAGAAGAAAAGAGAGAAACTGGCTGACTTGATCTTTCAAGGACCCTTTTGGTTGACTCCATTAGTGCTGAAAACACCAAGCCATGTGCCCTGTATTTATATACCTTGCACTGTTGCAGCACTGCAAAACTCTGAGCTGATTATGTTTCTTACTTTAAATTTATGGATTAATGCATGAGTAATGTATTGTCAATTTAAGCTGTAGAACTTCAGCAAAACATGTGGAGCTGAAGTCTAAAAGCAAGGAAATCCTTATGGGTTGACCAGATTTGCTAAGACTCCCTTTATACTACTTTCACTTCAGCAATCTTGGTTAATTCTAAACATTTATCTGTTAGACTAAACATAGGTTAAGGCAGGCCATGGAAATTGCTCAGCTGAAGAGCTGACATCTAATCACAGTTTTATCAATTGATCCTCTGCCTAGTTAAATTACCATCTGGACTGAAATTCTTAAAAGAGTTGCAAACTGCCCTACAAAACTCACTACAAATGGTGAGAATAAAACAAGCAAAAAAAAAAAAATGGTCATAAGTTTTCTCCCTGCATAATTCAGTTCCTCTTGCTTAGTTGATTTGTTTTGTTCCAGAACCTTGCTCTAGCTGTTCTGTCTGCTATTCCAGTACCCAGACAGAGGATGCTATGGAAGAAATTACGAAAACAGCCACGTCAACAGTTGATTTTTAACCTCAACTTAGTTTTATACAGGTATTACTCCACTGACTTCAACAAATTACTCTCTTGAATTTAATTTGAATTAATTTGGAAGAAAACAAGGTTTTGCATACAGAGGAAAAGTTCTTCTTTTCACACCTGTATGGCAGAGAGAAAGAATAGTAGAGATCCAAAAAATTTTTAAGAAAGGAGCATCTAACCACACTAATTCACACCATGCAGTTTTTAGCAGAAACAGCAATTTTAAAAAACAGACCATCCCTTGAGGGCATGTGGGTGAGTGAGTTGAAACAATATGAATAAAATGTCATGGATTCCAGCTTCTGCAATCTTTGTGACAGCCTCCCCCTCCCTCAAAAAATGCACACCCCTGTGTGGGAGCTTTGTAAAACCTCAGACTGCACTTCTCCTGTCCCTTGTGACAATGGTAGTTGTATGACAACAGATCTTAAAAACAGTGACTTTTCTCATGCTTTTTTGTTTTGGTTTGTTTTTTTTTTGGTGGTTTTTTTTTTTTTTGGGTGGTTTTTTTTTTTTGTTTTTTTTTGTGAAATTTATAGCCCTGCATTGGCGAACACAAATTCCATGACTTTAACACTGACCAGGAAGTCCCTTTGGAGAGGGATGTTTTCAGGAGAGTAGCAGGACTTGGGATAAAACAGTGACCCACTGTTGAACAGTCAGATCTGCAGCTGAAGGGCCAGGGAAGGGTCCTTGTTTGTCTCCAGCTCTTTGTAAGGCCCATGCATGCCACCACAGAAGGCTTCAAGGGGTTTAGGGGTGAACAGACTTGCTGCCTTACAAATTATTGAAGGAGCTGTACTGCATAGCTATAGGCTAAGGATTAATCCTGGTCCCTTCTCACCACCTCTCATTGACAGCAGTGATGGGGATGAAGTTGGAATCAGTTTGATGTATCCATTTCACCTCAGCGTGCCAGGCATAAGGAAGCAGAGAGCTCAGGTTTGGTGGTTTTTTTTTCTGTTGACTGAAGGGAAAGTCTGGGCTTACAATTTCTTCATTCAAAATCTTCAGTGTGATTTTTTTTCCTCATGTCCTGACAGTGCCTGAGAGTGGGGTGAGTGTGACACACCTTCCTCAGTCTGTCCCCATCCTCCTTCCTGGGGAGGCTGTGAGCACAAAGAACAGGAGACAGCACATGTCCATCTGAGACCTGCTTTGGTTTGCTGCATGGGCATACAGTGGCAGTATTCCAAAACAACCTTGAGATAGTGTTTTGTCTCTGAAGGTGTGTTACTTCCTGCAGGACCCAGGAACAAACAGAATTTTGCTGTTTTCTCTGGGGCAACTGGCCAAAGCAGGCAGACATAGGAAGAGAGGTGGAGTCATGGGTATTACCTGAAATCCTCCTGGGACATTCTGTAGACATGGCTGTGACTGGGCAGGAGAGGGCTCATATAAGATTATCTCAGCTGCAGCATCTACACTGAGACATGACTATGCTCTCCTTTGTCAGAGACAAGCAGAGAAACTGGATGCTAAGTAATTTTGTAATTTACATGCCTGTTTTTCAAGCAGTGTTTGCCATTTGGAAAGTTAGTCAGGCTTGGGCTTTTTGAGCAATGTTTTCAAGAAAAGATTATGACTGTCTGAAGCATTATTCTGGAACCACCTATTGTACTTTCTGACGATGACAGCTCCCTCGGCACCTTTTTCCCCCCTCTCTGACATTTCCAAAAAGAACAGCTGTGCTGCTTATGGTCCCTTGTGCCAGGGAAGCAGTTGTTGATGTTATCCTCCCCTCCCTTCTGGCTGCTTTGCAGAGAATGCTTCTTCCAGGTCTTCTAAAAAAAGTCACATTGAGGAGAAATTGTCCTCACCCTTGCAAGCCATTGGTGAGTTGTCAGGTCCAGGCTGAGCACAGAAGTTCAGGTGACTCATGATTCTGCATCTTTAGCAACATGTGGATGCAGTGACATATTTAGTAATACATGGATGTTTGAAGTCTTTAACTCTTTTGTGCTTTTAGAAGGTAAATGGGTGTTACTTTCATTCTCCTCCTTCCTTTTTGCGAGAGATGCTGAGGGAATAAAAGTGCTGTTCCTACAGTTAGGGCTTTGTGGCAATGCTTTTAACTCTTGCTGCTTTTTGTGCCATGGTAGTTTAAAGAGCCAAATGCTGTGTTGTGGGGGACATTGGAAAGAAATCCATAGTAAGCAAAAAGAACTTTTCATTATATATTAAACAAAGCAGACTTAGTAACTAGTTTTCAAGATGTGGCATACTGAGGGGTAGATCCTGTCAAAGAGACCCAGGGCTTGACCAATGAGGCATTTGGTGTCCAGAAGAAAGGGCGGTGAAGAAAGGGCAGGAATTATCCTAAAAAAGGTGGTTTGAACACACAGGGAAGTTAATCTGTAATAAAGTTAGGTGTGAAGTGACAATGCTGTTCTTAGTCTAGGATAGGTTCTCTGGTGAATACTCTTAAGCTGGAATGGGGATGTATCCAGGGAAGCTATTCTCAGATATGTGTGTCTACACATATAATATACATAGTGTGCCTGAGGCATCATTCCACAAGCACCACAGTAATCATGTACTTCCCTGTTGCAGACAACCCTTAGGAAGCAGCACCACCTCTGTAAACTGAATGTGGTTAACCTTTACAGAACACTTTGTGCTCCATTTTGGAAGGTCATCTTAATGCCAGTATCTAAGTACTCAGAAAATCCTGCAACATGGTGCTGTAGCATCTTCAATTAGCTTTTAAAGAAAAATAATTTTCCATGAGGCTGTTCTGTTTACTATCACTATTTGTTAGGTATTTATTTACCTTTCTTCTTCCTCATTTTCTCTCTGTATTGCACTCTTATAAACACACAGAGCTGAGTAACTGGCTTTGTCCTTCAACATTGCTTTGTCCATGCAAACTTGCTTCAGGGCAGTTAAGGAAGTTCTTTGGAAGATGAAGATAGGTAAACTGCCAGCTACTGGTCTAAAATGTGAAAAATTACTACAACAGAAACCCACATCACAATGTCTAATATAAATATTTAAATGCACTACAAATTTTGTTTAGTCTGTCTACCCATTTTTTTTAATCCTCATTGTCCATGTCAGGCTGAGGTGGATATTTTATAACCATTGGGAAATTTCTCATTGTATCTGTAAGACTATTCTCTATTATATGGCCCATCAAGCCATCTGCATTAACAGCATGCTGTGGTTATATTTGCATGAAGCAAGTAGGATTTATTCTACATATATCTCAGTCAGGGCTGAAAATATGTCCAATGCCCCCAGCATGGTGCTGTCCACTGGACACAAGTATACATGCCCAGCTGGAGATCCTGTCTTTTGATGATGATGATGGTTTGGGTCACCTTCAATGATGCCTCTGATGTGAAAATTAGCAAATGATGAGGCATGGCATGAGCATGCTGCTGGAAGTTAGATTGCCAGCTGCCTTCTGAAGGACCAGGGTCATCTCAGTTTGAAGAAGACAGATACAATTATCCCCATCTCAGAGCTGATAATGAAATGACATCATTTCCAATGCCACCTTGGTTTTCCTTCAGGGAGTCCATCATTACTGCTAACAAGACCTAAGTCTACTTAAATTGTGACGTTAACAAAATCACAGCCTGGGCTGGAACAGCCTCAGGCACAGAGGCTGTCTGAGTCACCCAGATGCCACAAACTGTCACAGAGAATTCATGGTTTGGATTCATTTCAGGACAGGCTGTCGCACAGCAGCCCCAACCCATTTTGTGGGAGCAGCAAGGTCAGGCAGGATGTTCCTTCTCCTAGGACAGCAAGAGCAAGGCCACTGTCCTGTATCACCCAGGGAAATATAATTGCAGCTGATGTTCAAGGTTCAGGATGCCAAACATGCTGTTCAGGTTTTCACACCATGTTCTAGGTGCCCAGCTGTACACATGATATTTATATTTTAAAACTGAAAGCCAGACCAGTCATTAGAGCTTGAATATTGAAATGTCCAAGGCTGCAGTGTTGTAAAAGGGAAACTGCAGCTTCCTAAAGAACAATTTGTATTTTTTTCATTCTGTTTCCAGTATTTTAGTTGGATGAATACAAAGTTAATGTGTTTTGTGGCAGGACAGGATGAAATGACTGCCTCTTATCCTGAAGGGGCTGAATAATTAAAGAAAATAAAAGCAGAGAGAAAACACCCAGTATCTGAGTGGGGCCTACAGGGAAGTCAGAGAGGGATTTTGTCAGGGACTCTAGTGATAGAACAAAGAGTAATGGGTCCAAATTGAAAGAAGAAAAACTTAGGTTAGATATAAGGTAGAAATTCTTTACTGTGATAATGGTGAGACGCTGGAACAGCATTTGCCCAGAGAGGTTGTAGATGTCAGCAATGTTCAAGGATAGGTTGGATGGATAAGACCTTGAGCAACCTGGTCAAGTGAAGGTCCCTGTCCATGGAAGGTGGGGCTGGGACTAGAAGGTCTTTTAGTTTCATTCCAGCCTAAACCGTTTTATGATCTTATTTATACAATGCAAAAATAGCATGAAATCTGAAAGAATAGAAGTGACTAAGAAAACCTAAAGAAACATATAACCTCTGTAAGCTAAGGAATATGATCTAGCAACAGCCTGAGAAAAAATTGTTTAAAGGAAGGTACAGAGAAAAACCTGTTTTCTCCTATTTTTTTTTCACAGTGAGTACAATTATTCACTGGAACAATATCCCAAGGGATATAGTAGACTTCCCATCGCTTAAGGTTTTCAAGATGCTTAAGGTTAATCATTTCAGATAAAAGTTTTATCACTTAAAGTTTTGAAGAGGATGCTAGATAATCTCATCTAGGCTTCCTCTCCCATGAGAGGTTGGACAACATGGTTTGTTGGGATCTCTTCCACCCTAGGCTTTCTATGATTTTATGGTACTTTTCTTTGTCAGGGTATGCATTTTGTGTTGTTGGTAATATGGTACCCACTTCTGAAGGCATCTTCTGCCATTAAGGGCTTTCAAAGTTGAATTATTGCTTACTCTAATTTTTGTTTTATTCCTTGATTCACCAGTTATATCCTGTGATCTGAGAAAACAATACACAATTTTCCAGATTGATTCTCAGCCTCTCTCTGAAGCCTCTGAGCCCAATTCTTCAGCTTCAGACTGAAGATAGGCTTGTGTCTAGATGGTATTGCCAGACTTTCCCCAAGATACTGGCTGGACTAACAAGAGAGTGCCTTTCCTGTGAATCTCTCTCAAATTCAACTAAGTCACAGCAGGCTCTGAAGCAAGACTCAGTTTCTCCTTCCCTGTGTGCCAGTTTTTCATTTGGATGCAGCACTGGTCTCCTTCTTTCCTAATTCACCTCTCTGGATAAGTTTCAGTGGGAGGGGCAGAAATCAGCTTTATCCCAACCTGAGCTTTAGTTGTTAAAGCACTCCTGGAAGCTGAGGTGTGAAGGTGTGAGCTCCTTCAGCCTGCTCTGCCAAGTGAGAAGTGACAGTGGTCTGCGTACAACAGGAGGGAAGCCACACCGCTGCTGTCTTGGGTGCTTTCCATGATACTCAACACAACACTGCCTGTAGGGGGCTGTGTGGGGAGAAGGGTGAGTGGATTGGCCTTTTCTCAGATTTGGGTAAAGGAATAAAGTATTTCTGATAGTTCTGTTATTAAAGTGTGTTCCAAAAAAAATTAAAAAAAAGAAATTTTCACAATTTTTTACAGCATAAGTGGGCATTTCCTACTATGTGAGCTTTCAGGAGACTATAAACAACATTCCAGCCATACTTGTGCTGTGGCTGGATTTGGATTTTCTGAAGCCCTTAAAGGTTTTTACAATGTGTGTTTATTTTAATGGATGGGTGAAATATCTCACTGAAATATCTCATATTCAACTGGGTGGAACCCATAAAACACAAGCAGTGAAGATTTCTGCATGCCAAATGAGTCTTGGGGGATTTGTTCTGAAAACTGGCTTGTGATGTCCCTCTGATCCACCCTCTTCTAATCATATGTGCAAAAGAGAAGACTGCAATGCAGTTTGCTTATAGGGCTGATTTGGGGCCCTTGTTAAAAATTAGACATTATCAATTAGATAGATATATCAATTAGATTTGATAAGAATATGGGAAACATTTGTGACATCTTAAGAAGCTACTTAGTTGTACTGGCAGAGAGAATTGTTGAAGACTCAAACAGGCATCTGAGAGGGATCTTTGTGGTTTTTTAACTCCTGAGGTGTGCTGAGATGTCCTTTCTCATGACCTTCCCTATGAGGAAGCAAGATATGTTTAGAGCGTGTACCAAGATGTGTTAGCATATAATTTAGATATCCATGCTGACCTAAAAGGGATCTTACGTGACTTTTGGGTCAGAGAGGTCAGAGACAAGTGCCACCAGAGGATGGCTGTTCACAGCATGCTCTGTGAATAAGATGGTATAAAGACAGCATTTATTATTTGCTGAATGTAGCTCCATTATTTCCTGTAATTTCAAATTCCAGTGGACAACGTAGTAGTAAACCCAAGCCTTGGGTTGAAAATGTCTTGAAACTGAACACAGTGTTCCCTTTTTATTATACCTAGAGACTTATGGGCATGTGTTACTTCTTTTTGCCAGCAGAAGCCTCACACCTGCTCTCAGTAGTGCTGGCTTGTTGAGTCTGTGACATAGCAGATACTGTAATTTATTTTATTTTAAGAATAAATGCAGGCTAAGTGTATGTAAATACAAAGTTTCTGTCTGTCAGGCTTTTCTGTCTGTAGCTGCAAGAATTCAGGTTAAGCTGATCCTGTCAGTCTTGTTAAAAAACCAACCCCACTTGTCCAATTGCAAACATATTTTGCTCACTGCATCATATGGTTTTTATAGCATAGGTGGGGACAGTAGGAGGGAAACACAATGCTGAGATATTGAGTTCCAGGAGACTAGTTATACCTGTTGAATATAATCCAGTGACCAAGAGACTGAACAATAAATGTGAAAAGCATATGAATAAACAGATTGAATGCTTATTCTTAACATTAATTACATGTGTACCTAGATAATTTGAAAAATGTAGTGTACTGGATTGTGTGGTACCATGAGAAAGAGCATTGCAGTGCCTCAAGAGTTCCTTTGTCTTCACGTTTGTTATTTTTATCACAGATAACCTGATTTTAGTAGCAATTTTCGAGCCTTTGTGTATATATGCTGTGATTTTCCTTAGCTCATTTTTTAGTTAATGTTCTAAATGAGGAATATTTTTAGTGATCCTGCTACAGCTTCATTGCATACTATCTCAATTCCTAATGTAAAAAGGTTGTATTATCACTATTTTATTAGTATGGAGCAAAATCAGTGGTCAAGATTGTTGGATGAGTGCTAGTTTATTGAGTGTCTTGGATGGACTTGAAAAGCAGATATGAAGTTTAGAGCTGCTCATGGCAGTTCTTATGTTGCTTTCTAAATATCCAACTGATACACATTACTAGAGATTGCTCCCTCATGCACAACTTCTGTAAATAAAAGAATGTACAAATATCACTAAGTACCTACATTTTCCATGAAGAAAAATATATTTCTAATTTGTGTTTACTCATTTTCTTTTGGAAAAATGTTCAAGTTTGACTCTTCTTTAAGTGGTAAAAGCTGATTTTTTTTTTTACCACTTTAACATCTTAAGTATGTTTTATAGGTAATGATACAATTCTGAAAGGTGATGAAAGTAGTTGGTAAAGTTTTCATCAAGCTCCACTTCTTCTAAAGTTGGGAGAAGTGTTTAGTGCTTTAGTACTTTAATACAGCACTTGGACAGGTTTAGTGGGTTTAAATCATATATTATTTGTTGAATGCTGTAAGTATTATTACATCAGTAAGGTTTACTGGCGCTCACCAGCTCAAAACTGCTAGTCCCATGTATCTTCTTTTTCTCTCTTATTTTGCTCTGAATCTCCTAACCAAGTGCTCATAGGTGCCCTGCTGTGTCAGTACCTGAGCACCTACCTGGAATTAGAGATAGTGTGCTACCTCTGTTTTCCTTGCTTGTGTCAGCTGGTGTGAGTAGATTGCATGAGATATGTAGATCACTCTTTGGGAGCTTCAGTCTTTAATTAAATTCTGTATAAATAAATACTGCTGTTGTTTTGTATCACACAAGATCACTCTGGTACTGTACATCTGGCCAGTATCTTCTCTGTGATGACAAATATTTGTTTAGGAGTAATGTTGGCAAATTTGTTTGTTTGTAATCTAGGAGTAAATAATGAATAATAGACTGACTGCAGTCTTCCACCCTGCTTAACTCCTCAATTTTGTAGCTCCAGGTCTACTTGTGCTCTACAAGCATTACATTTAAAGGCAATATTGAAATAAGTAGAGGCTCTAGATGCAATTCAAGGCTCATGTGAGCAGTGGGAATAGTCTGCTGATGCCTTTGTGCATTTGTTACTTGAACTCAAAGCATTTGTTACTTGAACAAAGACGAAAGTGGCATGGAAGGTGAAGCAAAAGCAATGTTCACAAAGTCAATTGTGAATACTGGCTTCTCTAAAGAAGTAGTTATGATAAGCAAAAACAAGGTGTGCTAACCTGTAAAAAAATGTTGAATTTCCAACCTGGGTGCAAACATGCCCAGTTCAGCTCTCTAGCAATTTACAACTCCATTCTCCTATGTGTAAATCACAAAATCTGTTGGATTGCTTTAAGATTAGAAGTTGAAATGATAATTCCACCTTGAAGAGAAATCAGTACAGTGGTGATTTCAAATCATCAGTGACAAAATAATGGCCTAAAAGAAGTGTCAGTAGAAAGAGAACATGATCTGGACCAACAGTTTGTACTTAGTCCCAACAATTACTGGGATCATTTCACAATAATTCAAGCCATGCTTTTTGTCTGTAATTGCAGGCAACTAATATTGTTTTCCAATTTCTTCTAATTCCCTGTTCCCATGACAGATGCTAATGGGACTTTTAAAAGGTTTCATAATAGAAGCTCAAGATGGTGGTTGAAATATAACTTTCTGAGTTTTAAAGAGAAGGGAGGAAAAGTCTTAAATATAATCTCATGTTAGACAATACTTTGCTAGCATACACATGAAATTTAAGCTCTCCATTATATTTAAGATTAAAAATGTGTTCCAAGTTCTTTCAACTCTCCTGAAAACTAGTAGGAAATATGGAGATTTCTTCCTTTTTTCAGTATGAGCAGTCAAATATGAAATAGGTATTTGTTTTTCATTGAATGCTTGTTTAGTTTTTGTCTTATATCCAGTCTTTGTCCATTGGTAGTTTTGGGAACTGTGGGGTCTGAACTCTGAACTGCAATTCTGTTCTTCATCAATGCAAAATACTTTCAAGGGCCTGAAACGTGATGACAAGCCATGCTTGTCCTCCTGCTCAGCAAACAAAACACAGAAATGGGAGTATGTCACTATAGCTGATGACTAAATTGTAATTATAAAGAATGCTCAATATTTTTTTTTCCTCACATGCTTAGGAAATCTTACCTTTTTAATCTATGAGAACTGTAACTCCTTTTTCTAGTGGTGGACCCAAATTCATACGGAGTAGCTGACATGGAAATATAAGTATACAGATACTCCTGTGCACGTTCCTTATATAATGCACAAATATATTTTGTTTGACAGCACCTTAGTGCAAAAGCATTGTGAAAATGACAGTCCTTCCCTGGGGTCAGATCTTTACAGACAGGACAAAACACAGTTTTAGGCTTTGCTAGTAAGGTAGTTTTCCAGAATGTTTTGAATTGTGATGTCTTCATTAATACAAAAAGTATGGAAAAAACCCTTAGGAAACTGTAATGGGAATATGCAGAAATTAAACTGAAGAAGATAAATATGTGAGAGGTTTTCCTATCTTGTGGGAAAGAAGTTAAGCTAAATAACTTTAGCTTAAAACAATAAATGTTATGAGGACCTTTATAAATATTTAGAGACTACTAATGCAGAAATACAGAACCACTAAATCTGTTACATGCTTTTACTATAGCAAAGGCCTCTGGCTGACAATAGAGAGCAAATAACATGAGAAAATCTCTCTGACAGCTGAACAGAGAAGCCATTTGCCTCAGCTTCTATCATAGCTATCTCTATGCTGACACCGAGAAGAGCAGTGTTTATGAAACAGGAAGGAATTGCTGATCCTCAGCCCTCCAGAGGCAGCAGGGATCATGCCACTGGCCCATGCTGCCCTCCCAGCCAGCCCTGATGCCCCAGGTGTCTGGAAGCTGTTTCTAAAAGGCTTTTGTTTACAGGGTTATTAAAGTGAAAGAGCAGTGGAAACTGGGACAATTTCCGTTTAAGTGAAAAATATACTTTTTTTCCCCCCAAACAAGATGTTGAGTCTCTGACACTGAGAGATCATCAGGGAGAGGATACCCAAGTACATCAGTGCAAGGGTACAGAGTGCACAGAACAGCAGTGGCAAGCACCTGGAAATATTGCTGGCATTATGAAATTCAAGTGCAGGTGCAGATGAACCTGTTTCTGGTTGCCTGCTTAGATATGGGTTTTGCAACCTGTCTTTCAGCAAATATTCACTGGAAACTGTAATCCAGAAGTTTAAGCTTTGCATTTTATATGGCTCATTCCCCTCTTTATCAGTACTGAGTAAGGTTTAATGTAGGCAGGACCTTCCTAGCCATAGCTGATGATTACAGCGGCTTGAAGATTGTTCTTGACATGAGACAGTTCTTTATAAAAAGCACATGCTTAAAAAAAAAATAAAAAAAATCAGGTACTTATAAAGCTTTTTTCCATATGCAACACTCACACAATAGTTAATCCTTGCAGGAGTTCAGAATTACCAAGGAAAAATAATTTCTGTGAGGTCCTCTGGTCCAGGATTGATTTCTCTATATAGAAGAAAAAGAAAAAAAGAGAAATTTCGTAAATAGGATCAGGATTCACAGAAACCAATTTTCTGAGCAAGGATGTTACAATGGCATCAGGTTTAAAGAACAGCAGGTGAGTGGTCACTTCACTGCCAAAGATATTGATGTCTCTGACATCTTAAGCACCAGTATGGTTGGACTGGATGGAAGATCATGTATTTGCTGCATTTTAGCTTTTATCTGTAACATTGGGATGCAGTGGGAGTTCAGGTACCTTGCTTCTTTTTGTATTTGACTCCCTTTCTTGGTGCACTCTTGGCTAAAGTGCGATGAGAAGAGTTGATGTTACCTCTGTCTGAGGACTGATCAAGTCACTTCGCTCCCTTGTGATGGAGTTTCAGAAAACTTTAGAGTTTAAGTGTTTGGCCTGAAATCCATGAGGATCCTAATGCACACACAATGTGAATGGTTCCTGTGGGGCAGGAATGGTCAGCACCTTCATGTGAGTCAGCCTCTCCATTTAAACCCCATCTCTCCTTTCTTCCCAGGCACAGCAGGCACCTCTCACCAGGGTCTCACAAGCAAGGTTGTCAGCACCACTTTATCCAGGATGCTCCTTGTTAATCAGCTTTGGTTTCTCCATCATTGTTTCCACTGGATTAGTTTATGGGTGCTAGAATGTTCAGGGAGTTTGTGTAACTGGGGTATGATACACACTGTTGATACTTTGGACCCCAGCTTGTGTCAAGACCAAATTACACAGGGATGAGAATGCTTGCAGTGAGACCATAGCTGAAACATACTTGTCTACCGTGATCAGGGTTAGCTTTGGAACAACAGTGATAGCCCATTATGCAGTATTTTCTTACAATGGGCAATCTTAAGTGCTTTGTATGCATTATTCTTAATTGTATTCCCACAATGTGTCCACTACTTCTGCACTAAAGCAAAACAGCTCCAAAACATAAGTGGCGCTGGAAGTGAGGTTGAGAAAACGCTACTTGAACTGGGCAGGGGAGGGTTCCTGCTGTGTTTATTTGTGTTGGGCCTGGGTCACAACCACTGTGACTCTTCAGATTCACTTTTTTCCCCTGTTTCATGCCCAGGCAGAGTCTGTGACATTGCACAGAAGGCAGGGCATTTTAAAGAACACATGAACACATAAGTCATAGAACAGTTTTTGTTGGAAGGAACCGTAAAGATCATCTAGTTCCAGTCCCCCTGCCATGGACAAACATATGCATATATTTTTTACCTGTGGAATTGTTTTATTTAGATCACTAGAAGAGAAGTGAAAAAATCCATGCAGTTGTCCTTTGTTATGTTTTGGCTTTACATTTTTTGCCTATGTCAGCCTGGGTAATTGAAGTCCTTGAGGTCAATCTTACTTTCAGTTCCTCCTTTGCTGTGCAAGTCGGGGATGCTGCAAGGAGAACTCTCTTTTCAAACCACTGTTCTAATTGAATTTCAAATGATGTGGATATGTTTCTGTTGGCCTTGAGTTTAACCGAAGGTTGTTTTCACAAATGGTAGGACCAAGTTAAGGCAGCCACAGGGTTTTGGATCCCCTTGCTCCAGTTCTTGGGGTGTGCTGCTCTTGAAGCCTGGAGTACAGCCTCCCTTGAATGTGAAACAGGGTGCAGGGCAAAGATTGCCCTGTGGCTGCCAGTGTTAATACCAGCCAGAATTGCAGCCCTGGGTGAAATTTCAGCAGCCACCACTGCTCTCAAACCATTCAGTGGTTAGGTCATAAAGCCAGAATTTTAGACAGTAGCTATCTCCTTCATAAAAAAGGCTGTGGAAACAGAAGAAACTATTTTCTCAGTTTCCTGTATGCACCTAATGACATTACTTTAATGGCATGAACTGTACAACACACACTATTCATGTCTGTTTATCTCTCTGAGGTTTGGCCTTCAAATTGTTTCAGTATCTTACGGCTGTACGGATGTACTCACTGTCCAGCACGACTGAGAAGGAACATAAATCTGCAGTTCACCTTGGCCTGCAGACAGTGTTGGGTTCACTTTCTGCCTGGCTATGTGAATCAGGTATCCCACTCTTCCAGCTGCAAATCAGGCATTGTGATTAATACTCAAAATGAGAGAGCTAATTACTACTGGCATGTAGCTGTTTTATGTTTCTCTCTTTTCTGGAAGCCAAATCTAACCATATGGAAAAATGTAGCTTAGACACTATAAATATGATTCCACTTAGACAGTCATCTCTTCTGTTTTCTGTTATCACAGCAGTGTCAGCACAAGCAAAACAATGAAAGTGAAGAGATGCTGTCGCAAATTTTATTACAAGTTTGAGGTCTTGGGGCTTTTTTTTTTTTCTTCTTCAAGGACACTGTGTTAATCTGAAGAAAGAGGGCTTGATTTGTGTTCATTTATGCCTGCCACAATTATTTAAGAAATAGCTTCAGTGATCATACTTGAAGAGCTCTGGTTCTTTAACTATTTCTGGCAGAGCTAGAAAGATATGCTTTGTGCTTTGTATCATGACAACTTGTCTTCTCCAATAAGCCACATTTTAAATTGTGTCAGTACTCTCTACATTCAAAGTAGCTGTCTTCTGTTCATTGCTGTTGGAATGAAGCTGTTGGCTGTGTGTCTGCAGTGCAGCCAGCAGCAGCAAGTGAGGATTTCCACAGAAAGTGAAGGCTGTAGCAGCAAATGACAGATGGGCACCAGGCAGTGATTGAATCCAAATAGCTAGGAATCTTGGGGCAGAGCCACTTCTGATTTTCATATTGATCTTCATAGAACCTACCAAATAAAAAAAATATTTGCATTGGAGAACCCATTCACAAGGCTGGTGTTCTAGTATCAGCCACTGAAACTTTACGGACATGGGAAAAGCACAGGCAAGTTAAATAAAATGAGGAGGAGTAGGAATATCTCTTATCATACTCTGAATCTCTGCGAGATTGTTGTAAAGCAGAGACTGTCTTCTGAGAACAGCAAAGAGTTCTCCCCAAAGCCACTTCTTTGTGTTGGGTTTTTAGACTATTTTTAAACTATTTTGTCAAGCATTCTTAGGCTGGATTAGCAAATATGACTTTACTGAAAGAGGGAGATGTCAAGGATGGGTTTCCAAAACACTGTGTTGAAGGAGTTTAGGTGAGGAGCAAGAGCGAAAGGCCTTTGTGCTTCTGCTTCCCATGAAATCTAAAGGAGAGCATCCTGCCATGGTTTAGGGTTCTAGGGGAGTGAAAAAATCTGGAAAGAAATAGAAAAATACCTGCTGCAATGGAGGCAGGGGAGCCCTTCCTTTCCTTTTCTTTACTGTTGCAGTCTTGCCTTGCAATGGATGTCTCAAAGAGGTTTCCATTGATCTTTTGAAGTAGTTGACTTTCTCTTCCATAAGAGTATTTTCTTCTGAGATGCCTCATTTTGTTTGTGAAAAGTTTCAGAAATAACTTCTGTTACAGCTTCCTATCCAAGCCTTAAAGCATATACATAGCCCTTACACAGTTGCATCAATATGACAGAGTTTGGTTTGGGCATGTTTCCCCACTTTAAGATAAAAGTTGTCAGAAGTAAGAATGAAGTAAACTATGGTAAACCATAATCTAGTGCTAAAAAAAGGTTCTAATTCAATTGTCTCATCAAAAGCTAGTATCATGATAGAAATTAAACCACTGCTCTGAAGTTGAGAACTCTATGACATCTCATATCATCTTTCTGTCTCAAGAGCTGCTTCCATAATCATTTCTCTTCCAAGTCTTCTGTTCAGTGTACTACTTCTTTTGACACTTAACCCACTAGCGTTGTGTACTGTATGTATTATGCATTGCCTTTTGTGCATGCCATATATTACAAAGAGCTTTCTATCCCTAAGGGTTTCTGCAGCTATTTCTGTGAGTTTGTCCTACAGGGCACTTTCATGAAAGTCATCAGTTAGCCTTCGCTGTGAAGAAAGGGATAATAGTAACTGAAAGTAGGCCAAGCTCATTAGATTATGATTAAAAGGCAGATTATTTTTTTTGTGCACTGAATGTGGTTCCAGTGGGTGGGCACTGGGCAGAAGTGGTGCTGGTGAAGTCACAGGTGCTGCATCCTTGGTCAGTCTGTATTTTCAGTTATTTTATAGCTTTAATTGAATACTGACTCATGAACACGACAGTGACCTTTAATTTCATTCAAGTGACTTTCTTTCCTGAGTCTTGAAAAAGAAATGCCATGTATGATCCTGCCTTTGCTGTCTAGGATGAATCTAAAGCAGACAGTTGGAAGCATAACTAAGTTTGTTTCAAAGCAGGCTTATAATTTGCCCCTTATAATGCTGTATCTTCAGCTCATTTGGGAGCATGTGTTTCTCCACTAGAAACAGGGGATTTTCCCCCAGAAGTAGTTTAGAACCTGCCTTGAGGTCCCCAGGCTGGTGAAGTCCCAGGCTGGCCCAAGGACCCTGGCATGAGGACCTGGTCCCAGCCCATTGGTGGGAGCTCTGTACTCCCTGCTTGACTCTGGTGAGGCTGCAGGGTCAGTGGGACCCCCTATCCCCACTTTCACCTCTTCCTCTGTCAAGGCAATGACCTGCCTATTTTAGTGTCTCAACTGAGCTGGAATAGCAGGGTTGGCAACTTCATCTCTGTGGCTGAATTTGAAAACAATTCATGAGATGCAGTTCGAGTAGTAAATCGTCTGTACAGGCGCTGTGTGGGGCCTGGGTTCCTGCAGCCCACGGGTGCTCAGCTCCCACCTGCAGCTCTCTCTTTACTGTTTGCTCTGGTCTCTTCAGACACAGTGCAGTGCTCCACATGTGGCTGCCTTGGTGGCTGGGAGAGTTTCTCAGGAGGTGGGACTGGGTAAGGTATGTTTTATTTCACTAGCAAACCCAGAAAAGCTGCAAGGCCTCACCCTCCTCTCCTTTGTCAATCAGAAGCAAGTAGGAAATTACAGATTGTAGCTTCTGTCTTAATTAGCGTCCTGCTATTCTTGTTCTCTTGCATCCACAGTAACTATTTATACACATAAGCCTACACACAAGCCTGAGGCTCCCTATTTTTCCTTGACCAGCAGTACTCTTCCTATGTAAGGTGGTAACTCACCTCTTTTGAAACACACACTGGCATTTTTCTCTCTTGTTAATCATCCATATTTCACTGGTCACCATGATCATCACAGGTTGTACTCCAAGTGATTCCTTGATTTCCATGAGTACGCAGTATTTAAACACAACTTGCTATCATGTCTCTCTTTCCCTCCTTTCTCCTTAGATGTAAAGGAGCATCCCACTATGGCCTTACCAAGGAACGGAAGAGGCGTTCCCAGGACTGCTCTCCGGACCACGGCTCCAGCTTAGCGGTAGCTGCCCTGGGCCCTGAGCTCTCAGCAGCTGCGGCCATCGCCTTAATGACAGATGAGCCAGGGCTGGTGAACCCGGCGTTCAGCCCCACCTCAGAGGACAGCCAGCTGGGGAGCAGCCCCGGAGACCTGCACCGCAGCAACCGGAACAGAAGTAAGAGCCAGCCACGGTGGCTTCGGAGCCTGGTAGCCCCTTGGAACATTTGTTTTTCTGTTAAATATATGTCACTGGAGGGTTAAAAAAATACAAATAAAGAAAAAGGGGTGGGGGAAGTGAAAGCTTTCATTTTACATGGTTTATCAAATTGTGCACTCGGTGACCCAATGGATTTGAGGTAAAAAAAAATGGCTTGGCCAGGGGCAGAATCAAGCTGAAGATGGACTAGCTGCACACTTGTAAACTGAAAATCTTTAGAAAGATTATTTAGGTAAGTCAGCTCAGTTGGAAGACTGAATGTTATGTGTGATGGGCTGGGGAGATGGTGTAGCTGAGTAATGTCTTCACTAAAACTTGGTGGCCCAAGTAACCCCCACAGACATGGGCACCTACCCAAAATCCTGTTTTGCATTTGCCAAGTATTTTCAGAAAAAAAAATCCTTAAGAATTTCCTTAGGAGCTTGGGAGACATGTGCCAGCTTCTTGGGAAGGTGCAGTTTGGAGGAACTGGTCCTGCTGAAATAGCAACAGTCAGGGACAAGCTGCATCAGGAAACTTTGCCTTGATCTTTCACCTTGTGACACTGCACCTGTCTCTGATGAGTGTCATGTGTGAAAAACATGGCCTGGCCAAAGCCAGAGTCAGAAGTGTTTATGGTGAGTTCAAAGCATGTATTTGAGGATTCTGAAGCTAAAATGGAACCTTGTGTGCTGCCAGTTGCATGTTGGGAAAAGGGATGAAGGGATAAAGAAAGACTAGGAAATGAGAAGCATTATCCTTTTGTTGTGCCAGGGTTTAGAGAGGTGAGGAAAGGAAGGGTGCAAGAAGAGAGCACCAGAATCTCAATAAATTCTGTCAGTTTTATTGAGTGTAGAGGCCACAGTCTGGTTTGAGGGAATGTTGTATTATTAGATTACAATATTTGGCTAGCATGCAGAGCTGGAACAGACAGAACAGCAACAGCCATGAAGATATCTTTAGCAGGATGGAAAAGAGCAACATTTTTTGAAAGTATTATGACTTTTGTTTTGTATTGCCATACCTGAGTCAGAATATGTGAATTTTTTGATCCCTCCCACCTGATAATATTTGAATTTTTTTACTTTAAATAGTTGGCAATTATTTGTGGCTTTAGAAGCATTGCAAGGTTTTGAGGCAGTTGTGGGGATTTTTTTCAAGAAGTTTTTAATGACTTGCAGCTATTTTTGGTCAAACGTGTAGCTTAGGAAGGGTGGTGCTTCTTCCTTTTATATGTATTTTTCACAGAATTGCTGCTGATTCTGTCTTATGGAGGACTATTCTTTCCAAGGCTACCACACTCACAGGAGATTTCTCCATGTGGTTGGCAAAACAGACAGGAAGGTGGCAATTTGAGGGTGTGGGGCTGAGTAGGGTGATTGTACCCACATTCAGGTGGGTGCAGCCTTGAAGTATCAGCAGGACTCAGGGGAAAAGGTGAAGTACTGGCAGCCCTGACATTGATGTTACATCCCATCATTTGCCAAAGACTGCAGAAATGCTGCGGTCCTAGACCAGAACTGCTGAACTGTATTGATTTCGTTTCTTCCTGCTGTTGCAGCTCGACACTTTGAACGTTCCACTATAAGAAGCAGATCTTTTAAAAAAATAAACAAGGCATTCAGTGTTCTTCGAAGGACAAAAAGTGGAAGTGCCGTTTCCAACCAGACTGACCGGGAGAGGGAGACTGTTGGAAACTCTGCTGCTGGAGACGAAGGTAATGTTTTGTTCATCTTGTGTTATCACTTAAAATGGGGTAGGGGGCTCTATCCACGTGGGAACTGGATATCCGTAACTGACGTGCCTTTCATCTGGTGAGCTGTGCATGATTAAAACAAACAGACCAGAAAACACAATCTTTCCTTATTTTCTTCTTTCAAAAGATGGTACTGACTGGCAGGCAAGAGTGTTGCTGGGGTGTGAGGGATCTCACATAGGGCTGTTCTGGTAACAGCCTGCATGCTATAGCCAGCCCTGTATCAAGCCCACGGGATGTGGGATTTGGGCATCTGGGATCTATTGCTGGAGCTGTCATTGATTTGCTCTGTAATTTTGTTCAAGTCTCTTCATTGGAATGTGCCTGTCCCTCTAAAGCAAATGGATAACAGTAATCATACTTTAGAGGAACTTAATGAGTTTTGGCTAATGTTTATGAAGCACTGGAAATTCCCAATAGGAGTATGGTATGAAAGTGCAAAGTACTGTAATTATTCCAGCATTTCTGTGGGCTCCTTTATTACCTCAGCCAGGCAGGTGATGAAGAATGCTGTGCTCTTAAACAGCAGGGAGAGGCAAGTTTTTCTGATGTATGTCAGGGATGAGGGGTCTGGCAGGTAATAACACTTAACATTTGGCATTCTCAAAGCAATAAGCAAATGTTACTAATCGGTTTGGACCATAATTATGAAACCAACAGTGGCATTCATGCATCAAGAGGAAGTGATGATAGAGTGGGAATCAATGCCTCAATCAAGTTCTTCACTAAGCTTATTATTATTCCTTTGCTTGATGCCTCATGTCTCTTCCCAGATCAAATATTCAGGATGCAGGCTTTAAGAATACAAAAGATCCAACTTCTTTTTGCTCTGTATTCAAGTTCTCATTGAAACACGCACAAAATAAGCACAAAAGGCTGCCAAGTGCTACTTTCAGGCATCATTTATGCCATTGTGAATAGTGGTGAATCAGAGAACCATGTTCAATATTCTGCTTTATTTGCTTATACCTTCAGGAGAGTTTCACTGTGTTACTCTGTTCTTGGTACTTATTCTCCTACTTCACATATTTGCTGATAGAGCTGAAAAAAAATCTGGTAATTCAAAATCATGAACCTTTTCCATAAAAGGAATGTGAATATACTCCTTGATCTGGAAACATAATGAATAATTGTACTATATTTTAAATAATTTTCAATAATTTTTATTATTAAAAATAATATTTTATTATTTTTCTCCGAGTAAAATTCTGCGTGTAAATTGTTTTTATCTCTGAGCAGGCAGATATATTTCTCATTCCAAAGCAGCTCTTCAAGCCACTGTAAGCAAAAGCTTGCCGTTTTTTAGAATGATTGAAATGCTCCATGCTTCAAGTTTATATTTTTCAAAAGACATCTCTTCAGGTTGACATACCAGACCACTTTCTACCTAGACATATAGCTGACATTAGTAATAGTTCCACAGAAAACTTGGCTTCATGTCCAGAGTCTGCGGATGATCTGGATGTCAACAGCACCCATCAAGTAGCCCAGTGCAATCCAGATGTTAACAGAAAAGTGTGAAGATGACACTGATCTTCACATTTCCAGCAAATGAAAAGCATTGTTGTCTCTGTAAGGGATGTATAATGGCAATCACTCCAGGGTCCCACTGACAGTGTCAGGATTGTCCTTCTCTCCTTGGCTCTGCTTGTGGTTTCATTCCTCTGCACCAAGCACGCCTGTAAACTTCCAAATGTATTCTGCTGCACTGGAAAAACCAGGTAGGCATGTAATTACTTAATAAGCAGTTACTCTTAAGCATGAGATCACAGAAGCTGGGTACCTAAATTACTTTATTAATTACATTTTCAAAGAATGCATTTTGATTACACAGTTCTGGAATTTGGTCTTTAAAAATATACAAGCAAGTAACTTGAAGCAATACAAATGCAACTTAAACAAGGATTTCTATTCAGTCCTTTGCAACAGGTGCTTTGTGTATGCCAACTCAAATGCCACTCAGTTTCTTCTTCTTGGAGGAAGAAATGAATGTACTTTTTGTAGAAATTATCACCATTCTGCCAGCTGGGGGTAGGTTTTCTTCCCCAGTTGTGTATGTTTTCTTCTTTTATTTATTTTTTCTAAACCTCAGCTGCTCTGAGCAGTCTGCAGCTAGCATTCTGATTAGACCTGTTAGTCTGTCTTTAGGAATTGCTGCCATATGCACTGCCCTGTGCTCACTAAAAGTCTTGTCTATTGAAGAAAAGGAGCCCTGCATGTGTCTTACTATTGCCACTCTCCTGGGAATGGGGGTGCACCTGTGGGGTGAATGATACAGCTCCTGACTTCAGAGGTCCCCACACACAGTGGGAAAGCTGCTGCTGCTGCTTTGCCCAAAGTTTCACAGGTTTGGGTCTGGGACCATCTGAGAACACAATTCAGCCATGATTCATTGCCCCAGAAGATCAGACAGCACCTCACCAACTCTCTGGAGACCACTTTTGCTCACCAGGTATAGTCAGTGCATGAGAGGAATAAAGCTGAGACTATACCAGCCTCACTATGAGCACAGAGTGATATAAGCCCCTTCTTGATGATAACCTCTTCTTAATAAAGGAGAGGTAAGATCATCTAGCAAAGCTCAATGTATAATTCATCTGACTCCAGTTTCCAGAATGCCCCATCTTAATTCACATGTCTCTGTTTAATATTTTTTTGCCTGTATTTTGGTCAAAGGAGCTCTGAGAATGAACACCATAACAAGTAGCCATGTATTAGCCGTCAGCAGCCCTTCATGCAGAGTGTGTAGGTGCCTTTAATCTGAAGCTGCTCTGTTTGTTGAGTCAGTGCTCAGTTGCAATATGACTGTGAGAGAATAAGACAAAATAAAAGTTTCTGATGAGGAAGAAAAAACATTCAAATTCTTAACTTGCAGCTGAATCTAGTACTGGTTTTGGAAAATTCTTTGACTCTCGAGGACATTGTGAAATATGATGTACAATATCAAACGTGTTTCTGTTATAACTACAGTAGAGAAATAGTTACAGTCTAATGCTATCTGATACCTGGAGCTGGAAGCCATCCTGAACTGTGGAGATTGCTTCACAATTTATGCTTATATCCTGTGCTTTGATTCGTCTAAACAATATTTTATGTTCTCAATTTGGATTTAAATGATTCAGGCTTTCTTTCTTTCTCTGTTTTTGTGACATTTTCAGTAGAGAATTGTTAAATGTCCAAATCAAAGGAAATGTTAGAGGTGAATGAAAAGTACACACACTAATGAGAAAATATTTTGGGGGAAAGAACTGTTAAGATTTTCTCATTTTTAATTCTTTGTTATTTGTAAAATCCCATGCAAAGAAATATTTGTCTGTAGGCAGTACCCAAGCTTGTGATATTTATCTGAGAGCAATTTCATTGACAGTATTTACAGCTACAAATAGCTTTCCAGGTCTAAAGTAGAAGTTTAGAAAGTTCAGAAAGTTTAAAAGAATGGAATCTTCATTATGAGATGTGAGGGAAGGTGACAGGGACATGCTTATGGCACTGATGCATTTAAGATGTAATATCTTCTGACGAGATCTACTAGTGTAAGTCACCTTGACAATCTACTTAAATGATAAAATATCTCCAAGCAAAGACTGCTCCAGCTTTGTTATTCTTATTTGTATCACCATGCTCTTAGTTTGGCTTTAGACTTTAGTTAGACTTTAGACTTTAGAACCTCAGTTCCAAGAAAGAATATATGTATATGTATGTATGCATAATATATACTTTTTACTCAAACTGATCTACAAATACGAGTTGTAAATCAGGTAATGGTTTAGGAGGAAATAATTTGCAGGTACAATTAAAAAAAACCTCCATGCAGTTTTAGAGTAAAAGAGCTGTGGTTTTGACTTTCAAAAACATTCATTAATTTCATTTTGCAGTCAAGCCATTGTAAAAGAAACTTAATTTAGGATTGCTTGGGGATGGCAAATGTTTTTCAAAGTCAAACTCAGTCTCGTAGTGGATGCAGTTTTACCATCTGTTATTGCTTTGCAGCAGTCAAGCAGGCACTGGCAGAACCACAGAACAGGCATCCCTCTTGTACTGCTCAGTGTGAACCCTGCTGTATTTTTGATAGGTAGGTAGGTAGATAGGTAGGTAGATAGGTAGGTAGGTAGATAGATAGATAGATAGATAGATAGATAGATAGATAGATAGATAGATAGATAGATAGATAGATAGATAGATAGATAGATATTATAAATACTTCAGTGTCTGGAAAAGTACATGAGGAAAAAGAATGTAAGTGAAACACAAAAGGTATCAACCATTTCATGGTATTAAGGCTTTCTATATGCAAACAAAAAGTAGCTTGTACAGGCCCAGGAGAAGACACTACAGCCCATCTTCTGTCTCAGGAAGGCTGCACTCCACAGAAATCCTGCACTGTTCCGTATTTTCTCATATTTGATTCAATTGCCATTCTGATTTCCCAAAACAGCTGTTACAGAACTTGTTCAAAGTACTCTGCTCTGGAATGATAAGCCAGGAAATTTCCCAAAGATGGGGACTGTCTCTGTAGCATTTCCTCTACTGCAGAGTGATAAATTTGCCTGCTGTAAATAAAAGTCACAATTCTTTAGAGACACAGTCAACTCAGCAACAGTTTCTTTTCTGTTCTTTTGAGACTCCTTTGGTGAGAGAAATGTCCAGAAGCAAGAAGAGATATTAGAACTGGCAACACCTTCTACCCGGCAACACCATTCTCCCTCTATTGGAGAAATTTCACTGGAGAGTTAATAGAAGGCATTAAATCAAAGTTATTGCAAACCTCTGGGAGAATGGCATGAAAATGAAAATCTGTTGGGAAGGAAAATTTTCAGAATAAAGTTCCTCACCAGTACAAGGGCATGTGACACTCACAGACACATGAATTTTCCAAGACTAGGTTACACAAGCTTAATTTAAATTCTGGTGTCCAGATGCTGGGAAGCATGAGTGTGTGTTCCTGCAGATGGTCCTATTTGTGGGGGTGAGCTGGCACATTAGTCAGGCTGCTTGATGTAAATGAGGACTTGCAACCACAGACACAAGTTTTGTTTACAGTGACCTTTGATTAATCTGGACTCAAGAGTCCCAGCAGACATTGCACATTGTCACACTGAATCCTGGGAATGAAGGCAGAACTTACTCTCATGGCAGCACTGTTGGAAGGAACATGATAAGCAGAAGTCAGCAGAAACCTGAGCACTGAAGGAACGCTACCATTAAATATTTTATACTGTGGGGAAAAAATAGTAAGCATACTTAAAATTTTGTAATACTCTGTCATGGCTACTATACTAACAAATGCTCAGTTTCCCACATTGTGCCAAGATAAGTGGAGTTCATGGTGAAAAACTGGTCTCTCCTATGTTGTTACCATAATGTGACGTATGAAAGTATTGATAAAATTGCACACTAATACTAAGAGAACACTGCTTGAGAAAAAAGCCCACACAGTCTTGCTGAATGCAGGTGCACCAATGCACCAACTAATGTAGTGGTCAAGAAATAAAAATAGAGATCCAAAACCACTACATTTCATGGATGTTTCTGCCAGGTTTAACCAAAATGCTTCAAGGTGACATTTTATTATATTGACAGATTCAGAATGCTCCATACAACCCCCCGTGACAAAAACACAACACTCTGTGGGAAAACCTGGAAGAATCACCAAAAACAAGACAGAAAGTTTCCTTCTTTCTAGATTCAGCAGCTCTTCGATATTTAAGGACTGGAAATATAAAATGGTAAAGAAAGGTATGCAATACTCCTGGGTTTTCCTGCTGTGGAAAACCTGACCAAAGAAAATGGAGAATTTTAAATAAGAGTGTAAGGGCTGGAAAATGGAATCTGTGAAAAATAATACTCCAGCCTCACAAAAGAACATATATATGTCTGAAAGGTAGAAGCCCTCAATTCAGTTGGAGTTCCTTCACTTGGGCTCCTGAGACCCTAGTCATTGTATGCAACAGGATTGCATGCTGAAGCAGGGTCTACCTTTTCTGGGTATGGTCTGTACATAAAAAATTCATTTGGAAGACATTGCTTTCTAGACATCATCATGAAATTTGCATGGTAAGTTTTCATCAAACTGCACACAACGTATGCAGACTTTTTGGTGAAAAAGCAACTATGAATTTTCTTATTTTAAAAAAGCATATTTGTGTACTTTATATATTTAGATTGCCAGACTTACTGTTAGTTTATCAAAATAGGCATTGGCCTTTTACTTACAAAAGTCTAGGTTATTGATAATACAAATGTCCATGCATGTGTCTGGCCTGAAAAGAAGAGGCAAATCTTCAATTAAGAGAGCAGAAATTAATGGATCATAGAGGAGTTATTTTGGTTGCTTAACCCATCTAAGGAGAAAATATTTCTGTTTATTATGTATATTTGATAAAGAACACAAATCAAATGAAGACAGGAAGTGAGGCAGTACAGCTTGCTAACTATGAAAGAGTGACATTAGAGACTTGCTGATCAGCAAAAGAAGTGTTTTGAAAATTTTGGGTTGTTGTAGACTGCATTTTCCAGAAGGAAGCTAGACATTAAAAAAATCCTCTAAAAGAATCTGCATAAAGTCATATTGAAAGTCAGCCAAGTAGCACTGCAAGGCTTAACAAACCAGGTAAGGCATTGTTCAAAATGCAAAGAAATCGCTTAATGTTCATATGTATGTAAAGATGTAGATAAGTCTTGTACAAGTGTAGAGACTTGTTTACTGCCATGCTTCCCTGATTTTGCTCTGGGATAAGTACAGGTTGAAATAACATGAGAGTGTCAATAGTTTTTCAGTCCACGATTCTCCATGGACAAGAAATGCAACTGGATAATTTCTTTAGAAGAGTTTTTAGAATGAGCTATGGTAAAATGAACATCAGTGTCAAAAAGCATAGTTTGTTAGGATGTGAAGGGAGCATCATAATAGAAGTAGGTCTATAATAGCACTGTTTCAGTAGTCTTCAATATATACATGTATATTAATATATTTGCATGCAGGGAAGATCTAGATGTCCTGATTTTCATTTGTATTTTTACATATAACTGCCCTTACAGCCACACCGAGCTGTGACATGTGCATGCTTATTCTGATGTGGGGATCAGGCTTTTATTGTCTGACTTTAAGCACCCCATGAGATGCCAGAGTTAATTGCCTCTTTTCTTACACAGCAGTGGGGAATGTTTGGCACCTCCAGGGGTGATTTGGCACAGGAATCTCTCTCTTTGGGTGCCTCTGCACTACAAATGAAGTCAGAGCAAGTAGATCACCAAACTGTGCATTTGAGGCCTGGATTGAGATCAAGTGAATACACCCTTCAGGCTAGAGAGAATAGAGAAAATTACAGCCTGAGCAAACGGTGTTTAGAAAATAGAGGAGCATGGGGGAAATGAAGCACCTTCCATTCCTGAGACATTAAAATTGCCTGCAAAACTGAAGTAAACATGTATCAGTACAGAAACTGTAATTACAAGAATAAATGGTTGAGTATTAGGTGGGTGAAGGCTGTGCAGTTATCTAGACAGACTTTTACTGCCTATCAAGTCTGTGTAAAACCACAAAGTCGAAGTCTGTGCCACTGGTAGGTGCTTTTTACAGACGTGGAGGAGGACAGCTTCCCACCCTGAAGACCATATGATCAAAGAAGTGGTAAGGGATGCAACGTGGTGTTTCTCAATATTTTTTTTTTCCCTGTTCTTTCTTTCCCTTTGCTCTCTCTCAAAAGGTTTTGGTGCCTTGTTGGTTTGTTGCCTGCTAATTCTGTAGTAGCAAATATTTATTCTATCTCAGATTCTGGTCTATTAAGTTTCATTTTACACTTAACCACTATTCATTAACACTGTACCTTCATTTCTAAAATAGGTATTGAAAACATTTTAGCAGTTAATTTTTTGACTTACAGGTTTGTCATATAACCACTGGATTGGACTTACATGCAAAAAGTTTAAATGCTTTCTCTCATCTTTGGGGGATTCAAAATAATTGAAGACTGCTATGCGTGGGCTGGAAAATTCACTGCTGCTTTTACTTCAGCTTTGCTCACTGCTGAATATGGATTAAAATTTTGAATTGACCTAGAAGGAAAGAAAGTATTAGTGACATGCTGTGAAATCAGATATGCCAGTTGAAAAGTAGGGTTTGGAAGACAATACTCTTATCGAGTGCATTATAAATACAAAAAGGACCCCTGCCCACCATTAGGCCCTCCTTCCCACAGCCAGATTGCCAGAGCCAGCAGAGATCTTTCCCTCCAGGTACTTTGAGCATACTGTGGTTTTAATAAAGTAAATAAATCTATCTTACATCACAGTAAGTGCCACTCATTCCTACTTCCTAGAGTTCAAGCGGTGATGAAAGGAGAGGGATCTAGTAGGGGAACTACTGTGTGCTTTGTTTTGTCAAAAAAATATTATCTTTCTGGTAGCTAAAGATAAATAGAAGGCTTCCTTGAATGTCACAAGACAAGAGCCCAGTCCTCCACTGTGACACCAAAAATGGAGAAAACAGGGAAGCCTGGGATGTTACCAGTGAGATAGGGTTTACAACCCAGCACAGCAGGGATGGATGTTTGTTGAGTTCCCATGCCCATCTGTTCTAGGGCCAGCAAGAAACTGTGACCTGGTTCTGAAGTGTCTGTGGTGACCAGAAATGTATTTTACATATATTTCCCTTAAAATACTGACATGTATAACTGTAAATACTTTTCATCTGTCTGGATTGCATCAAAGGTTTAAGGTCATATTTTTTTGGGGAAAAAGGAAGTTTAAATATATCAATTGTAAAAATATCCCTTCAAGTCCATTCAGCAAGCTTACCTATTCTTTCCTTCCCACTTGGTATAAATCATATCCATGCATAAAACCTAGCTTGACTAACTGGCAGGTACTTGAGGTCGTGCAGTGCATGTTTCAACAAAAAAAAAAAGCTGTGTTGTCAAATAAATACCTTACAATATCCATTTCCAGGTTTTCCCAGGTTGTATCACCTGATTCCAGATGGAGAAATAACCTGTATTAAGATCAGTCGTACTGATCCCCATGAAAATCTGGCCATCAGGATTGTGGGAGGCAGTGAGACCCCTTTGGTTCACATTATTATACAGCATATTTATCAAGATGGGGTAATTGCCAGAGATGGAAGATTGCTGCCTGGAGACATGATACTAAAGGTATGGTACTGTGGAGGTACAAGATAGAAAAAGCCTGATGAAGAATAAGATGGTTTAAGTTCATCCTGACGAGATTTGCAATGTTGCATGCAGAAAGACATTCTGAAGTCCAGAGCACAAGCTAATTAAAGAACTATGATTTCCTAGCTTTTGCTGACCCCAGTGTAGCTGAGGACACTTGAGGCATGCCAAGGTTGTGCCATGCCTTCTGCTTGTGGCCAGACAGACTTGGCCAAAGGGATTTCCCAGGATCACAATGTGGGCATACTTCACTCTAGTAGTGAATAAAAATGCTTCTGTATGGCAGCTCCCAGCAGCAACTGGATAAGTATCCACCACCCAGAAACCCAAGTGTTTCAGGGAGCCTTTTTGTCCTGGTGCCAGCACTGAGCAGAAGAGTTAATGGCACAGCTAAAACAAAGCTGTTCCTGCAAGGCACATCCAAACTGCACAATGAAGCTGTGACTGTAGCATGGATGGGCCCAGCCTAGCTCTTCCCAGCTGTGTCTGACTGCCCAGGATTTATAAAGCATTCCTGTGAATTTCAGCCCCATGCTGGTGCAGCTTATGCTGTTTGTGGTACCCAAGGTAGCAACTTAAAGCTACTTGAGCTGTGTCTCTCTGGGTGCAGTTGTCCCCACCAGATTGCAGCAGAACAACCCCATTGTGCCCTCACAGGCAATCTGCAAAAGCAAACACCAGCCAAATGCTTTTGTCCATGCTGGGGAGTATTTCTCTTACATTTTGGAGATGTTTCTTAATACTTAAATGGTTCAACCTGTGCAATGTAAAGCTACATGGAAATAACTTGTCTGACTCAGGATTTCTAGCCAGTGATGAAATACAATCTTGCAACTGGTTTTCATTTAGCAATATAAAGTGCAATGCCTAGTCACTCTTTCACATATGAGCATGATGGGATTGACTGGAAACTCTTTTTTCCTCTTTCTTTTCCTCAGCTAAATTTAAAAAGCGGTAGTTATACAGTTTTACTGTCATCCAAATTAAATCTTACCTGGAAAACACTGAGAAAAAATGAAAGTCTGATTCTCTGGTGTGGTAAATCAGCATAATTGTTAGTAAATATCCAGGGCATTTAAACTTCTACTTGAGGCTCTTTCCTTCTTTGTAATTAGAGAATCATAAGTGAAAAGAATTTTTTTTTTACTGTACCTAGAACAGCTGGGAGATAAAGAAGAAAAGACACAGCAGGAAAACAGTGGGAGTAAAAGGAAAGGCTGGCAAGGCAATTTGAAATCAGAAGCCTGTGGAATAAAACTAAGATATATGAAAGGATATTAAAGCTTGGGAAAGAGCAGTAAGAAAGATGAAAACTAACATGTATGTCTGGAGACTATCAGGGAGAAAGGGGAACAAAAAGGACAAAAGCTGTCTGTGCAGTGCATCCTTTCCTTGGAGAGAAGGTTGTTCTGCACTGCAAGAACATTTGGCCTTCTGTGTGACACAGTTTGGAATAGCACATGTCACTTCATATGAAGACATCTGTGTATATAGATCTGCCCTCCTCAGTGCCAGGGCAGAATAGACCATCTTTCAGCTGCTGATTTACACTTCTCACTTCCAGGTAAATGGCATGGACATCAAAAATGTGCCTCACAACTATGCCCTGTCAATCCTGAAGCAACCTTGCCACGTGCTCCGACTGACGGTGCTCCGAGAGCAGAGGTACCGATGCCGAAACAGCGGACTTTCCCTTGATGCTCACTGCATTAGGGATGACAGCTTCCATGTTGTGCTAAACAAGAGCAGCCCAGATGAGCAGCTGGGAATAAAGCTGGTCCGCAAGGCCGACGAGCCAGGGGTATTTATCTTCAACTTGCTGGAAGGTGGCATGGCTGCCCGTGATGGACAGCTGCAGGAGAACGACCGGGTGCTGGCCATCAACGGGCACGACCATCGCTATGGCAGCCCAGAGAGTGCAGCCCAGCTGATTCAGGTTAGTCACCCCCACTTTAACCACGAGGTCTGAACTGTGCAAAAACCAAGAAGTGTTTTTTCACCATCCATTGCAAAGCAGGGGTCAAACACGGAGTCTCTGTATTTGGAAGAGGGAAGGAGTCACGGTCGGGTGGGAAGTTAATCCTCTGAGAGCTCCTTGGCTTTACCGTGAGGATGAGTGTGAACATGGGCATGGACTCTCACAGAGGTGCCTGCTACCATCAGGTTTTGGAATGTGAAGATCAATGCAAACATCTATATACACTGATCATCACTGGAGTGATGCCAGCTGCCAGAAGGCATGCCAGCCTGCACCCTGGCAGCACGGGTTCCAGCAGAATCCGACTCCTCGGGCTCAGAAGGTATCACAGTGCTCTCTGGTTCAGCCCTGGAGCAAACCAGAGTAGCCTAAGGCAGTGGATGGCATGTTTCAGGATGATCACCCTCCCAGACTCAGTGATTTCCCATGGATGTGGTTTACAACTGAAGGTAGTCCACACCTTATAGATATTTCTTGCCTTAATCCAGTATATGGAAATCCAGAAGTTTTAGAAAAATGGCTGTAGTTTTTATTAATCTCTCTTCAGACTCATGTGGAGTACTAAATGGGTGCTAACACAGAACTGCCAGATGAAAAAAAAACCCATGCCTTTCTCAGCTACAGAATTGGTCAGCTTCTTCCTAATTTTCCTTTCACAACCAATTTGGGTTTTTTGTTTACAGACTATGTTTTTAGAAAACTTCAACATAAAAAGCAAAGCCAAGACTCTTTTGTTGCTTTTATCCTGTATTTATAGCTGTTATTATACTTGTGCAATTTTGAATTTAATTTGGAGGCATGTTGGAGGCATGTAGAATGTTCCCATATCGAAGGATTTCATAGGCTTCAATAACAAGATGTCAAATGAGGCCAGCTGCTTCTTTCTGACAGGTATAATCAGGGTAATATCAGTCAAACTGAAACAAACAAGTTAAATCCATGCATTTTGTAGAAAGGATTTCTCGGTTGGTTGGTTGGTTGTAGTTAGATTAGTTGGATAATAGATTGTAGCTAGATACAAACTACATAGATTTGTAGTTAGATAAGTTGGTTGTAGCCAGCTTTTATTGTGAAGTTTATAACATAGGTGAAGAAAATGTCATCCCCTTACATAATGCCAGTTGTTGAAATTCTGGTCCAGCATCTTTCTGGATTACCTTATGTAGCTCACTAACTGGGAACAGAAGGCAGAAGGGGGAAGGTTTAAATTCTGAGAGCAACGAGTCTGGAATGAAGAATTTTCTAAAAGAACTATTATTCTTGGAAAAGTTCTTTATAGCTACAAAACAAGGCATCAGTGCTTTATAAGCAAAAAACACATGAGATGAAGTGGAAAAAATTCCTAACATGAGTATTCGCATACAAGCATCCAAAAGCGCAACTAAAGCCCTTATTGGTCTCCAAAAAGTGGATGTTATTTATAATAATGCTTGAAATGCACACCAGTACCTGGGAATTTAAACAAGTCCATCAAAGGGGGAAACTCAGGTTTCCAAACATCCAGGATTACATTGCATTGATGTGAGCTCTATGAATCATGTTTGTCTTATGCAAAATTCCTGGAACCTGTGTCTTTTTTGTTATGTTTTTCATCAATTATTATTTGCCTTTTCTGTTTCCATGTCATGCCAGAGAAAAACCTTTATACTGAAGCCACAAGTGTTTTACATTTGCTTCTTACACGGAGGGCTATTTCACTGTGTCCTCTGATTTCTCAACAGCATCCTTCCTGCCTGTTGAGAGCTCAGCATGTCACTTGCAATGCACTGAGGCCTTCTAATTTTTGGTGGTGAAAACTACAAATATACCATCAGTTCCTTTAAAAACAGAACATTCATTAAAAGTGCAGTGACTTCTTATACCAAGCACAGCTGGAAGACTGTCAGATTTTCATGTAATCTGATTATTTTTGATTTTTAAATAATGAATAATGGAGACAAATCTGATTCTTGAGGCCTATAGAAACTATACACTAGCATATGTGAAGCAGTTGCTAATCAGTAGATTAGATGTCTGGCTGTTTATAAGGTCTAAGCTCTGTCACAAGAACTGAAATGAAGAAAATGTTTAAGTGCTAATTAGGAACATGCACACATCATAACACTTGGGAATTTGCTGCCTCCTGTTTGTCACATTATCTTAAGCCATGGCCTTGTGTCAGAAGTGGCACTTTTAATCTAAATAATGAGACATTCCACATCTGTTTTCCATGAGACTGACAAGAAAAGGAGCAAGGTAACAGATATGGGGTGCTCACGTGAGCATATCAAGCTACATGGGTTGAGTCAGACTTTACTGACCCTGGATGTTCACCCTCCTCCTCACCTCCTTCCCCCACCATAGTTTGGAGCAGCTGCTAGGAACAGGTGAGCAGCTCTTCTTCTCAACCACTGCCTCTGACAAGCAGGTTGTGATGTGGAGCATATCTGTGCTCCGTCATCCTTGTGAGAGATGGGGCAGATTCTGCCAGGAGCAGCGCTGCTGCCTCTTTCTAAAATGTACTTGCCTACTAGGTGCTCAGAAGTTGCCACTGTATCTCTGCCTTCCTGCTCAATTTGCCTTGGCTGTAACAGATTTTAATTCTGGTTGATTGTTTCAACTCTTACTTGCATTTGGTATCAAGGCTAACCTCCTTTCTTTAATTTTCACTTCGGCATAAAATACAGAGAAAGAATTGTGGGAAAAGGCACTGGTAAGAGGGAGGGAGAGATCAGAATGAATCAGCCATAAATAATCTGATCAGTAGTAACATTAATGGGTTTTCGTATGTAAATACAAAAGTTGTTCTTGTTGTTTGGATAACTTTCTAAACCACTCTAACTTCTGAGAAACTACTCAGATTGACTGGCCTGTAGACAAATGTGCCATTGCAACAGAGACTCTTGTTGAACTTTTGCTGGTTGTTCTATGAGAATTAATCATGTTTTACAACCTTTCTTTAAATAACCAGCTTTGAGGCTTACCATGTGGCAGCAGATGAATTTTAAAAAGAAGTTGTGTTAAGTTGAAACCGTTCATTTTAGAGAAAACTGTATTTTCATAGGGCCACGTGCCCTTGGGAGGTTTAATCTTATATTGTTCACTTTCACCTCAGTCATATTACAAACTAGGGACAAGGGTGGTTTCCTTTCTCCCAACATACAGAATTCTGCTTTTGGGTACCAGTTGAGTCCAGAGCCCATTAATTAATATTCAATAAAACCATATCTGTTAAAAATGCCTAGAAAGTTATTTTGAAATATGTGTATATGCACCAAATTATATATTATGAATCTGAAGACTTGAGTCAAAAAAATAGCATCTCCCAAGATATTGGGAAAGTAACAAAAATGTGCACATTTTTTACTTCACTGAAAATAGCGTGGCTTGAACATGTTTATTTCAAGCTTGAAGCTGGAGGTTTAGGAGAGGTAGATTGCTTTTTAACTTAAATTTTTGCAAAGCTTTTTTTAATTCTCAGCTACAGCTATTGAATTCAGCTCCACAAAGGGCAAACCAAGCTATAAAAACAAAATTCCCAGAAGCTTCCTCTGGCTTCTGTTAATTGTCTGTGGGAGATTTGATTTCAACAGCGCAACTGGATCCGGGTTTGGTTTTCAGCTGCGTTTTCAATGGCAGCTTTCCTTGGAGCTTCTCCCCAGCGAGCAGGGCACATCACCGTGCCAGCAAGGGAGCCCCCGGGGGCTGCGGTACCAAGCATTGCAGCTGCAGCCCCAGGGGCATCAGGCCTCCAGATGTGTTTGTGGGGGCTTCACACTAGATACTGAGCAGTTCCTCCGGTATAACATGAGAGCAAGTCCCTCTGCAGATTGGTCATTAAGAGCCCCTCCTTCCTGGCACAACAGCAGGGCCTTTAGCCTAGAGAGGAGATTCAAGGATTAATTTTTACATCTTCTGAGTATGCTTCCATAGCACTGAGGTTATTTCTACACTATTCTTCATTTCAGTTCAGTATATTGGTTTATGGTGGGCATCTGTGATCTGGCCAGGTAAACCCCACTCCCTCTCAGCTTTATTTTTGTATCACTGTTGTCTTGAACAGATTCATATGAGCCTCACTGAGGGGCAAATGAAGCCATTTGCTTCTAAGGAAACGGTGTCAATTCAATAAGACAGAAAAAACCCCTACCTGTACACAGAATTAACACTAATATCAGGCACACACAAAGAATCCCCTAAAAATAACAAGCAAACATTACCCCAGTAGAAGGTAATTGCAGCATCTCTCAGGCACACAAGTATTCTGACTGCATCGTGAAAAGAGGC
This sequence comes from Parus major, assembly GCF_001522545.3. Taxonomy (NCBI): domain Eukaryota; kingdom Metazoa; phylum Chordata; class Aves; order Passeriformes; family Paridae; genus Parus; species Parus major. Next base: position 42,645,890 of record NC_031771.1, read on the forward strand.
CTAGAAGTTCTATGAGCTTGGGTTATTTCCTTTTGAAGCTGCTCTTCCTAGAGTGAGAGTTTGAGCTACTTTCCTTTCCTAAACCCCTGTCTGCTTATGCCCACCCTCTTTCCCTGTACTCTGCTACAATAGGATTTTTTTTCACAAAATAAAATCCCTTTTCTCCCTTTCTTTAAGCTTCCTTACATATGTTGTACCCATTGCATGCAGGTGGACTTAATTACATTGTTTATTCCCCACTTTCACTGGGCAAGGCATAAGCACATCCCTGGGTTCAGGGTTAATTGTATCTTTTTTAGTTTTCCCATGCATTGGGCTGCAATAGCTCTGGTTGTCTGTCTGTCTGTCTCTCTACCATGGCAGGCAAATTGCTGCTTTGCAGTGGTATACACAGGTATAGGTGAGAGCTGATCAGCACTCACTGTGGTGGATCGCTGCTTCCAGCCAAATTTGGGGCAGGTAGAAAGCATTTTTTAGAGTTAACACCAAATTTTCAAGAGAAATATTAAGTAGCTGGCAGTAAACTTTTATGAACTTCATTGACCTGAACTGATGCATCTGCTTTATGTCATAGCAACCTCATAAATTGGAAATCCAACCAACATTCAAGTGGTTCCCACATTGCACAGACACTGGGGCTGAGGTGCAGGGGTTTGTGGCACTGGGGCCATGGGATTCACACTGTGCCTCCTCCCACAGGCCAGCGAGAAGCAGGTCCACTTTGTGGTGTCGCGGCAGACCAGGCAGCAGACCCCTGACCTCCTGCAGGAGACCGGCTGGAGTTACAGTGCTGGCAGCTCTTCTCCCGCCGAGAGAAACAACCCCGGCAAGGTGAGGGCACTCGTGTGGTTTCTCTGCCATCCATGGGACAGGGGAATGGGAGGGCAGCTAGTGTTTCAGGTCTAAGGAGGTTAACTCTGGCTTCTGTGGCCAGAAAAACATGTCTTACTTGGCGATGGAAACACAAAAGCTGTGCTGCTCATTATTTATCCACTGGTTCTGCCCGGCGTGGGGAGGGAAAGAGAGGGCAATGGGCAGTGGTGGGGCAGGTGCTGATGTGCACACAGTATCCTGGCCACGGCCACAGATCTGACCAGCAGTGTGAACCAGCAAGGGACAATGAGCTCCAACGAAAAGAAAATTTTTTCTAAAGCTTCTCCATCTCTAGCATAGTCTTCAGACAAAAAGCTTTCATATGCTGGCCTGAAAGATTCCCATAAGCTACTTAAAAATTATGGTCATTATTGGGATGTTATTCATTTGTTAAAATGCCCATGCCCTGACCCAGCTGGCAGTTTGGCAGCAGACAGCAGCTCTGGTCTCCCTGGCTACTGGGAGAATAAGGACTTTCTGTGGAGCTTTAGACCCAAAGCATGTTAGTTCTGCTCTGGCAGTGCCTGGAACTTGCATGGTGGGGGTCTGCAAGGGCTGCCAGTGTGCAGCACGGCTGGACCCAACCCAGCACTGAGCAGCCATCCCACCCAGGTAAGGCTGTGGTTATCAAACTGTTCCCCAGCTGCCCCTCTGTGCCTGCTCAGAGAGCGTGTTTAGTGCATCTAGACTCACAGTATGCTCTTTGCATAAGGCAGAGAGATGCTGATGCTCAAACATACGAGGTTTTAAGTAGGAACCAACACAGCTAGAGTTTTGAAAATGTGTTTTCTGATCTTACTCAGTGATATTCTTTCCACTTTAGAGCAAGGCATGTCCTTGCAGGAGGAACTGAATTTATTTCACTAAATTTGAAGTCACATGTCTGGTTAATTTACATTAATCACCCTGAGTGTCACCACTTATGCAAACCCATGCAAGCCTGACCCTAGCCACTGGTGACAGGGGTGTATCAGGGAGGTGTGCAGGCAGGGCTTAAGTTCATCCTGCTTGATGGATAGGCAGTTGTGTCCTTAAAGGGACCTCTGGACCAAATATCAGGCACACAGCTGTCAGCCAGGAGGCAAGTCTAGCTCTGGATATTTAATATATTAAAATATTAAAATATACCCATTTTTGCAGGTCTTTTAAAACTACATTATTCAGTGGTTTTGTGTGTTAAAAATACTAGTATATATTTACCTATTATTAGTTTTCCTTTTCCACAAAGTCACAATCACAGCTCTTGCTATGAGGTGGGATCAGATTAGCAGGAGTTAAAGCAGAAAGCAGTCAGTGTTCAGTAGCTACTACCAAGTAGCAAGTAGTGCCCAACTAATCATGCATCTGCAAGGCGTTGCTTTCTAATGAAGCAATTATTTCCTTAGGAAGATATGTGTAGGACAGAATTAGCTTGTGCTGCTAGTGTATGCATCCTAGGGAAGATCCAAGCACCTGCTTAGTCTACCACGTTGGTCTTAGTAATTAATTGATACCACATGAGATTATTTGGGAGCAGGACTTGTCTCTCTGCCCTGAGATCCTCCTTTTCTCTTCCTGTACCAAGAGGTATTGGATGGGAGCTCTTGGCAAGTCCAACAATATTTTGGGTAACTGTGAGATAGAAGGCACAATGCTGGCTTTGTAATAGTCCTTTAAAGACTAATGAGTAAGTGCTGTAGATATGAATGAATCATCTCTTGCTGGATAGGCCACAGATTTTAGGGGGATTTCCACAGGAGATGAGTACTGCCTATGCACATGAGTAGGTGTACTGCTGTGGGCAGTGCCACCATTTGGGCACTTTCCAGGGAAGATCATAGCCAAAAAAAAAGAAAATTCTGAACTGTTCCTACCTCCCTTTAGCTTTGTGTGTATGTAGTAGAGGGCTTCTATCAGAGAAAATGGTCTGGCAATAGATCAGGAGTTCAGTACAGCTAGTAGACACAACGAGCTTCAGGCACTGTAGACATTTGCTCTGAAACAAACATTACTGGAGTTGCCCTTTTATAAGGCATGACTGTGACAGTTTAAATATTTCATGATATTTTGCTGAAGGCTTAACTGAACATAATTTGCAATTCAAGATCTTTAAACTGGCTTTGAAAGATTAAAAAATATTATTTACTTTAAATAGGCATTAGTGCAGGAGTAATGCTTGCAAGCCTAAGGCCTGTACAGTGTCCTAATACAGCACATGCTCCTGCCCAAAATCAAGGTAATGCTTGTTGGCTGGACTTCACTCTCAGGGGAGTCTCCTATCAGTGTGTGTTTTGATGAGTCTGCTACCCACTGCCATCAGTGGGATTGCTTTACTATGTGTGATTAATAGAGGATTGCTAGCTGCCTTGAATTCTGGTTAATTTTAAGGTGTTTTTTGTCCCCTGAGTCAGGAATGCTCTCTTTGAGGGAAACTGCTCTTGCTGTAGAGCATGTATGCATACATGAGCTGAAATCTGCTCTCAACCCTTGTCTGTATTCAGCATCAAGAATAAACTCTAGCTTCCAGCAGCTGTCTGGCTCGTGCAGTAGCTCAGGAACCGCTTTGGGCCAAGCTGTTGTCCTCAGGACAGCCAACCTCCATCTGCACATCATGAGGAGGTGCCTCTCTTTCAGGCCAGTGGTAACCAGCCAGCTTGCCCACAAGGCTCTGGATAAGAGGAGGATAGTCTCTTGTGATGATGATGTGAAGGATGTCCTTCTCTGGTGGCCATGCCAGGTGTATGGTGTGCCAAGAGATTGGTCCTGCCCAGGGTCTCATGGATCTGTTTTCCTCTGTACAGAGACTGGGGAAGCACAGCCCAGACTGTTCTGGCTGCTGCCTGGATTCAGAAAAGAGATGTCACAAACACTTTCTTGTGCAGCTGAGGTTGCGAAGCCAGGCTGTAACACATAAACAGGCCCGATTCAATTCCTTTGAAGTCAGTGGGAGCTTTGCCATTAATTAAATAACACTTGTTTTTAATTGAAATTGTTTTCTTACTTCTTTCAAATTAATTGCCTAATATTCAAAGCGAAGAAAATGTTTCTGGAACAGGCAATGTTTCCTGACCATATGAGCAGGTTAACCTTCAGGTGAAGTACATTTTCCAAACAGATGCAGCGATGTTTTTTGCCTGCAAGACACGTGTCATTGCTTTGATGTTGTGATAATCAGCTGTAAATATTTATTTTCCAGTAAATATACAGAAAAGAAGGAAAAAAATAAAAAAAAGGAGGAGATGAACTGTTATGTTTTTCTTCTCCTGACCTCCAAGGTCACTTCAAAATGACAGAGAAGGACAATTGTTTAGAAGAGAATGCACTGAAATGCAGTCACTGATAAACACTGCCTTTTAACTGGTTTACTTGCTATTGATTATACCTCCAAGAAAGTTCTACATGTGTTTACTAAAAAAGGCTTTGCTTTCCTTTCATCACTGCCTTTGTCTCAGTCAAGTCACCCCAAATCCTTTCTGTCTGCAGCCATGTAAAAAATGACATGGGAAAGAGTATCTTCAAAGGAAAACTGGTCCTTTGTGGTTCAGCATACAAGTACTGGTACTTCTATAATTCTTCACTGAAATGCAACACGGCAATTTGTTCCCAAGCACTACTTTGAAATCTTTCTCTCTGTGCTGATTCCTCAAAAAACTGTGATAAACCAGCTCTAATGGTTTTGCTGTCTGAGACTGGATGTATGCTGCATAAGTAACAGGACTGCTCTCTCGCTCAGAGCACAAATAGAATCCAAATTTCATATTTTGCTACAAAATTTCAGATTGTAATTTGTGAAAATTGGTAGTGCCCCTATCCCACATGTTTCAGGAAGTGGCCTCTTCCCAATGGAAAGGTATTGCTTTTCAAGGGAAAAAGGATATTTTTGCAAAACATAGATGAAACTATGATTAAAAATGATTAAGTTTAATTTGCATAAAGATGGAACTACTATGTTTAAAATATTTACACCTTAAAGCCAAAGATGAAAGGTTAAAATTATCTTGATCAGAATGTAAAATGTATCTGAAACAGAACATTTTCTGAAGGTTTTAAAATCTTCAGAAGTTCTTAGGTTTGTTTGCAAGCCATAAGCCAAATTATTCTGATATAGTGTCTGTGTTCAGCATGGACCAGGTCTAATATGTCCAAACTGTGCTGTCTGGTTTCCTCCTTGAGACTGAGAGAATTCCTCTTTCCACTGAGCTCTTTGCCTTTTTGTTTCTGGAGCTCTGTAGCAGCTACTGTTCATCTGCTCAAGCACGGAGAAATTCTTTGCTGAAGGTTCTTTTGCTAGAAGGTCCTGTGTTTTGTTGATAACATTGCATCAAAGAAATCTTGATGTGGAGTTAGTTCCACCAAACATCCCTCCAAAAAAAACCACGAAGCAAAGACATAGTCTGCCCTAGTCCCATAAAAATGTTCATGCTGTAGTCTTCCTTTGTCCATCATTGTCACACAGGGAGACCTTGTGGATTCATCTGCTCCATTTTCCATGCTGCTGGCCCAGGAACCAATGTAAAATGTCTTTGTGAGATGTCAGATTTCTAAGAAGAGATTAATGTGGCTTTAAATGAGTTTTACGGATTATTTTTGCATGTTACAAATGTGAGGTCATATTTTTGAATAAGAGTCTTTTAAATCTGCATTTGAAATGTAGAAATGTGCTATTATATATGAGCTTGGGGTGGATGATGCTCTTCCTGCAAGAGGGGCTGGGATTGTCAGGAGTTGATGTCAGGAGCACTGCTTATGAAATTCTTTAAGAAAGCAAAGCAATTAACATTTAAATCCGGGTTTTATTTGCATTTTGAACTCTTCTGTAAGAACTGAGTGCATGGTAAACATAACATTCAGTTCACAGGTTTTGTTGAAGCTTTCATTGCAGCGGTCCCCATCCTGAGTGCAGCTGTGGGTTTGTTTCACCCTCACTGGTGCACTAGTTATTGCATGAGCAGCTGTGTGTATTTAACTTTTCCTGTTCAGGGGCAGAAATAGAAGGACGACTCTCCTGAAAAGAAGGATGACCTTTCAAGCATAAGGACTAAGAGCACCCTGGAAACTGCTGGCTCTTCACTGTAAATGTCCTTCTCTTTTCCTGAACAGAAACACTTTTTCTTCAAGAGTATTTCCACCCATAACTTACACAGAAACACAGATATCTGGAAGACCAAATGACATATGTCTTTTCTAATATGTCCCCAATGGTTTAATTCCTCAAACCCAAAAGGACTATTTCTCACTAACTATACAGATGATGCTCAGACTGCAAGCAGCAAGATAAGAAGCACAACCTGATAGTCTGAGAGATGATGACCACTAGTGATATTATTATCAAGAACTTTTGTTTTTCTTTTAAAATCAAATTGCTTATTTACATTTCAAGGACCTGATTCTATTAGCCTTAGCACTAAAACAACTGGCTTTTGTGGGAGCAGTGCCTAACTTCAACTATTAAAGCACAGTTACCTTGCTGGTAGCTCTGACTGCAGATGCTTAAGCCCCCAAGGGAGTCCTGCCTGCCATCAGGCCAGGTGGCTGGGAAGGGTTTGGTGTTACTTCCATGAATATTTATTTTGATAGAAAATGCCAAAGCTGCCCATGCAATTTGTTGTTGCTATTTTCTCCATCACAGAGCACTCTTCACACTGTCACCTGTCATGAGAAGGTGGTGGCTGTCCGGAAAGATCACACAGAATCGCTGGGGATGACGGTGGCAGGTGGAGCATCTAACCGGGAATGGGATTTGCCTATCTATGTGATAAGTGTGGAACCCGGAGGAGTGATCAGCAGAGACAGCAGGATAAAAACAGGTAAAAAGATGGGATTTTGAAAGCCTACTTTAAATGGAGAGCTTCTTTTGAAAACAGAGGGATAGTGAAAGAGCTTCACATTTCTGAAGACATCTTCAGCAATCCTATAGATTTTGGGATGTGTCAGATTAGAGGGTCTCAAGTCAGCTGCCAGAAAAGGGATAATATGCAGCAGTAATCATCTCTGTGAAGTAGGCTGTAGGAATATTCTGGTAGGAAAAAAAAAGATAAATAGCTTTTCAGAGGAAAATTAGCTTGCACCACGATCTCCTAAATCTTGATACATTCATTGTGCGACCTTAATGTGCTTTTTAAGTCATTTTTTGTGCTTATTTGTCATTGCATTCATAAATTTGAATGAAATATACAGGAGCAAAATCCCCATTATATATGAAGCCACATTAGTGCTTATGGCTCAACATCATGTCTGGAAACATTGGCTTCCTAACCCCTAACTGCTACTGATGTAACAGTGATAAAGCTAATAGTCCCTTCTGCATGAATAAGCTTTTATAGCAAGATGAGGAACATTTTTTATCAGTTGGTTTCGTGGGAATAGCTGGGCAGCAGAGGAAAGATGAAACAGACAGGTTTCAGGATATTGTATCTTCAAGAACCAAGTCCCTCAGTAGCATGCATCCAGCAATGGCACAGCTCACTTACCCTTCATCCCCTATGTTCTCCTTCAGTCCAGTCACTGCCTGGAAGCTGGAGGGAAAACCTGAGTTTGAGGGAAGTGAAGGCACCCAAAAAAGGGGCAGAATCGATGCAACCCGGTCAGACCCCACAAGCCTGGGTCTCAGTGCCCAGCATTGACACACACTTCTTTGTGTCTGCTCAACAAAACTCACGTGAGAACACGACAACAGGAGCAAAACAGCAGGTTTCCCCTTTCCCCCTGCTGGGAAATGACTGCCTCTCAGTGGGATACACTTTCCAGAAAAATATTCATCATAAGGCAGCATGGAAAACTCTGCCTAGTTAATTTGATAAAATTAGAAACAAATGAATATGTGATGTTATAATAGTGCCAAAGGCCTCTGATTTAGAGCAGCTCTTAGGCTGTTGTCCTTCTCACTGGGGGCACGCCACAAGAAGAGGTTAATGTTCATAGTGCAGTGCCTGGACTGCCAGTGATACGTCCCTGCTTGGAGAAGCATCCAGGCCAAGCACAGAGGGCACTCAGGAAAGCCTTGGCATGGGAGCCTGCTATGAAGGGTAGCAGAGCACTTGGCACTATGGCTGCTTGCATGACATCAGGGAAGTCTTTATCGTTCTTCCTGTAGTAATTGAGGTCATCTTTGCATTCTTCTCTGTAGCTGATGTGCCTATATTATAAATAAGGCATACAGATAAATGGTTTGGCTTGCAGCCATTCAAACAGACATTAATATGAAAATAATAACATGTTATTCCACAAAAAAAAACTAGGAAGAGCCAGTTGGACAGGCAGTCCTCAACTAAGGGAGAACTGGGAGAAAAAACATCATTGAGCTGTCAGGTTTCAAGCTTAGGTTGGATACAAATGTTAGCTGGAAGTGGACTCCAGAGACCTGGACCAGTATTAGGCACCGGTACCAAAGCTTGTTGGTACAGCAGGACTCCAGCTGTTTGTTTAGCTCCAGATGTAGGACAGGATGTGAAAAGAAACCAGGACAAATCTTCTGTCCAGCCATGCAAAGCTTCTGTGTACAGGAATCGAGACCCTTCCCTCATGCCTGTGGCATGTGTACTAGCATACTCTTCACAGCCATGTTAAACAGCGGGATTAACAAAAAGCCTCATCCGGCATCCAGTTCTGGCCATGGATTTGACTCACTTGTTTGTGGAGGTGGGGAGGGGATCCTGGAAACACTTGCAGGGTTTTTTATCATCCATTTTATCGGTCTCAGGTGACATCCTCCTGAACGTGAATGGCATTGATCTGACGGGAGTTAGCCGGAGTGAGGCTGTCGCCCTGCTGAAGAACACCAACTCCTCAGTGGTGCTCAAAGCCCTGGAGATGAGAGCATGTGAAGCCCAGGAGGAGCGGGGTCACCTTCCACCCCCTGAAGAGACACAGGTGACCTCCGAGAGCAGCGAGTGGTCACCATCCTGGGTGATGTGGCTGGGGCTGCCACGGTAAGTCCACAGATTGCAACCTCTTGCTGAGGGGGAGTGGGAGGAAAGATTTGTATTTTCTGGCAATTCTTTCTTTTGGCTTGATTCATTGCACTGACATCTTAATTAAATCCAGGCTCTGTCACTGACTTGACTGTAAATACCTCCCTTTTGTTAATGGGTACGTGTACATGGCAAAATTGACATGCAGTTCCTCTTGCAAGGGAGGATAGGATACTGAATTGTTTCAATCTTGTAAATATATCTGGCACTTAGGGAGTGAAAGGAAGATCTTGGAGGGATACAGGAGCTTGCTGAACTGGAGCTCAACCACCCTGCAGAAGGCAGAGATACCCCTCCTACAACACTCAAGCTGCACAGCCTTTCCCCTTAGCCAAATCCAGCTGAATTGTTTGACTTTACCCAGATGTTGCAAAGTTTGTGCAGTTGGCCAGTATCTCCAAATCACCTCTTTTAACCCCACCCCCGCCTGAAAGAAGTCCATTTGTCATATACAGGAAGCAGCTGTGTTGTCATTTCAGCAAGGGTAGTAAGAGCCACATCGCCTGTCTCTAAGTTCTCAGTGTGCATGGTGTAATACCTAGAGCTTCTGCGACATTCCAGAAAGTAAGAAATGAGGAACATATTGGAAATCTGAATATGCAAAGCTGGGATCACAGAGCTGAAACTGATACTCAGTTTTAAGGAAGGAAGAATTTATCTTTTAAGATCCCCTTGACTGTACTCCTAACTCTGGCAGCAGTTCAGTGTCTCTCTTTTACAGGAGGGCAGGAAAAAACGGTCTGCAGAACAGGTGGGCTTTTCTCTAGGCACTGTTTCAGGACTCCTCTTCATTTCCTACTCTAGCATAACAGGTTTCCCTCTTTCTAGCTGAAGCCATTTTGAGCTCATTCACCTTGCAGCAAGATCTGCTGTGAGGGCCAGATATTTTTCAGGGGTTGATCTGCTGCAGATGACTGTATAATGTGCTGAAGCACTGTGAGAGCAGAAGGCAGGCTGTGTGTCTGCCACCCACAGGCAAAATGTTCCTCCTCTAGTGGAGAGGACTACATCTTTATACCTGTGAAAGAAAAGCAGTAAAAAGAAAATGCAATTAATGGATGCTCTTTAACTTGCTATCCTAGGGAATGGTAAATTTTCCTCACTCAGTCTCTCTGAAGACAGGCAGGCCCAGGGAGATCCTCATTCCTGCTAACTTCTGCACTCCTGAGCTTGACCAGCACCACAGTGAATGTACTAGAGCATGGGCAATGCTCCCAGTGAAGAGACAGCCACAGACTAGAGGTCTTATAGATGCTGCAATCTGCAGTGCTGAGTCTATCACCATCCATTGCTAGATGGACTGAAACAAACACACCCTGCCTATGTCACCTTCATTGGGCAGTGCTGAAAACCTGAACTGCCTGGTCATCATCTACTCACAGCTGCCTGAAGTTCCACTACCATAGCAAGGTAGAGGACATGAAGGACTGAGCTCCATAGTACTGCAGGCTTGCACCCAGAGTTCACATCGGTCAGTTCCGCTTTGCAGTTTGCCAATAAAATGGGTTTTCCCATTTTAGGAACAGTTTCTGAGCTCACTTTAGCCTTCCTCCTCTGAAGGCTGCATGTGTGAAGGCATTCCAACTCTTTTTGTCTGAAGGAAAATCAGCCCCAGTGTCAGCAAGGCTGAAAACAAGAGTTCATTGTAACTCTATCCCCAGCTGTGAGGCCGTGCACAGAGCACAGCATGGCCCTTCTCCTTCAAAGAGACATGGGGACATTGGTATGCTGAGTGGGGACACCGCTCTGAACATCAGACCAGTGCCTGGGACAGGGACCAATGCACATCAGATGGGACAGTAACAAAGGTGTTCTGTTTTCTTATTAGTAGCTGATTGGCTGAATGGGGGCACAGGAGGATCAGGTTTGGGCTTGCTCCCTAGGTATTAATAGACCCTTCAGCCTTCCCCAGCATAAGTGTGCTCACCCACTTACCACTCTGCTTCTCCAGAGCCCATATGAGATGTGTGAAAGTCCTTCAACAAGTTCTCTTACAAAGATGTGTGTCATGTTAACTCATTGTGCTCCAGGTTGAGCATTTAGCCTTTCTCTGGCTTTCAGTTTTCTCTTGGCAAGGATCACATCTCACTAGATCCCAAGATATTGTCAGCAGTCTCATGACATTTTCCAGGCTATTAGAGAAAATTATACTGTGTCTAAATACACATCTGACAGGTCAATCTTGGAAACAGTGCCTGAAGTGCAGTTATGGGACAAAATGTTGAGGAATCTCCTACTTTAATTAAAACTATTTACTTGAAGGACTGCTCCAAGACATGAGAGTAGAATGTTTGGTACAGCTAATAGAAAGGTAGAAATATCAAAATCATGATTGTGCAGGATCATGAAAAGTACTTGGGAAGATGGGTAGGAAGTGGCACACCTATGTAAGGCAAACTGAACATACAGATAAAGGCAGTAAAACTGGTAGGCCAGGAAAAGGCATGGTTTTAAAAAGAGGAGGCTGGATAGTAGATTATTTAAATTCTTGTGAGAAGGGAAAGATGTGGTTCAAGACAAGCCCTATCTGTTCACAGCAAGCAAGGTGAGGTGCTCAGAGGCAGCTACATCACACAACTTAGAGTGGGATGTTCAAGCTCAGGAAACTGAGGGGACAGTAGTGTCTTTCCTTCTTTGTTCCAAATCCATGAAATTTTGAGGAAAATCCTGTGAATGGTAGCATAAAATGTGCTGAGTTGAACTAATGCTACAGCATGTCTACAGATTTCTGTCCATGACCAGTGAAGTAGAAAACAGGCTAATATCAATAACAGTTACATGATTTACTGTAAATGCCTGATTTTTCCATACTAGAACAGAACTCTTTCTTTCCTAGGGACTGCATGCATATTACAGAGATGGGCACAGACAAAAGACATAAATATTGAGACTTAGGGAATTATATAATTTTTCTGGATGATGTTGACAGAAGCAGAATCAGACAAGTTATCTGATCCCCTTGCACTGGAACTCAAAGACTTGGAAAAGCCAGCTTGTTCATTTAACATATCTCACTTATATTTTGTCCTTTTCTTGAGAGATCTTAGAATTGAGTTTTCTCCCTTTTGTGTGGGTTAATAGTACATAAACAGCGCCTCTGTTCTTTCTGTAGTACAATCCAATACGTGGTGGTTATAAAATACGTGCACATGTGCATCTGACATCTGTCAAAACTTGGCCTGCACGCAAGCGGAGGGGCTGCGGGCTGGGCGGCGGGAGGAAACAGTGATGCAGGGCCTTAAGCATTCTCACCTAAAGACTTATTTCAGGGTAGCTAATTTAATTGTTTGTTGTTTAGGGAGACAGAACTCCTTTATTGGTAGAGGGACATGTTGTTGTGAAGCATGCACAAAGGAAATAATAGGGAACAGCTGGCAAAAAGCATTTCCCCAGATCTGTGATGCTGCTTCTACCCTTGCTTGTTTTCCCACTCTACTCACATTTTCTTCCCTCAGCTAGTACTCTAGAATACTTTTTAGATCATCCTGTCATAACATTTACAAACATTAGTACTTCACACAAGTACTTTTCTTCATCTGTAAAGCGAGATGAGGAGACAAGGTGGCCAAAGTCATTTTGCAAACCTGGGGTAGAACAAGATGGAAAACATGAAATTAGGACAGAAACACTTCCAAAGTAACTCAGTCCGGGCTGTAGGATGCTGGTGGAAGCAATTCTCAAATTGTATTTACTTGGCTGCCATCTGTGTACTGTAATGGGGAGGGAGGAGGGAGTTATCCTTTCCATAGCTGTTCCTGAAATCCTCCTGCAGTTTACTGGTTTTCATTCCTGGAGCATAAGGATACTTGTACTTTTTGAAAATCAGAAGGGAACTGTATATTTAACTAGTTAAAAACAGGCACTTTTAAATTCTTCATGCATCAGTAACTCATGCTTAGCTGTAGTATTGCTTAGGATGGGACCCTGTGGGTAGACACTGTATATCCCCAAATCTTGTATCTGAGGCAGGTTCACACATAAATTATTCCTTATCCTCATCTTCTGGAGTATTTAGCAATAAAAGCAGAAGACTGTGAGCTGCTCTTTTCCGAGGAGATGGGTCTCCTTAGACTGGCTGTTTAGTGGGTTACAGCAGTTTGACTGGGTCAAAACACCCGGACTGGGGCTTTGATTATCACAGAAATATAAGCTACTCAAACACACTAAGCCTCTTCATATGATTGTATTTTTTTTTCATTGGTACTTTGTAGCTTGTCTTCATGATTAAACACCCCTAAAAGAATGGAGTCCCTTTGGGCTGCTCTCTGCTTAGGCATTGAACTGTTTGGAGCAAGCGGTACCAGCATTACATACAGCTCAGCTTTGCCTGCCAGAATCCTTTTCACAGTTGTGACAGTGCTGACAAACAGATGGATGAATGCACTGCCATGCTTATACCTCTATCCCATAGGATGGAGATAAGAAAATGTCAAGTTAAAGGCATAAACACATCCTAGACTTTCCTATTCTTTCAAAAGTCAGTCTCTAGCCATGGCTGTTGTGATGGGTTGGACCTGCCTGCACCAACACCCACAGCAGGGTGAGTGAAAAGGGGAAGAGTGAGTAAATTCATTGCTCAAGACAGGGAAATCCCTCACTCATTATTGTTGTGGCCAAAACAGACTTGGCTTTCAGGACTGAAAACATTTAATTACCAATTTGGGTATTGGGAACCAAAGAAGACAAGCTTGTAAATGCTTGTGAAAAGGGAGTTTCCCAAACTGACCATCACACAGCACCTCTTCTCCTGACTTCCATGTCTCCACTGCCTTCTCGTCCACAGGTTACACCTAGTCCCTTTGGTGAGGCAAAAGGCAGCACAGGGGCCTGGGGTCACAAGAGTGGTTGCTCTCTCCTGTTCCTTGGTTTCCATGAGTTTGCTCTGGCAGAGAGAACAAGGCCAAAGCTATTATGCTGTGTCTATTTTACTTAAATTTATCATACATATTGACAGTAAATAGGTATTTATGCTTTCTGCACTGATGGAGATCATGCAACTAATAACCTTATAGACTGCATGTATAGAATGCACACAAGGCATGTTTGGCTTCACTGCCTTTTATCCTCATGTCTTTACCTGCTTGCCTACTACTTTTCTATGGCATTAGGTTTTAGCTGGTTACCTTTCAATGTCAGGAAATGTGCTCCTTATGGAAGTGAGTGTAGCACTGGGCAGCAGAGACCTCTGCCCCAAAATCAACACTGAATTATAACAGTAATGTCTGAATCCTGGCACTGTTTGGTCATGACCTTGATAAGTACCATTAAACATAGAGGGTTTAAGTGATTTTGCACGTTGAAGAAGTCCACAGACGGTAAAGCAATAATGCCTGGCTGCTGAGGAAGAAGCAAATGTCACCTGTTCCTTACATTAGCAACCAGTGAATTCTTGTGCAAATATTACATACCTACCATCCTGGAAGCAGGTGAATATTTGTAGGCCCTGGAGAACTAATCTAGTATTACTGGTGTGAAAGACAGCAAATGCACTATATAAAACATAATTATAAAAATGCTAGGCATACCAGTGTTTAAGATAAAAGCTATTTATCCTCCTATAGAAGTGTCAAGTGCTTCTTAGAAACCTAAAGACTCTGAATAGCACTTGTAATAGTTGCCTGCTGTAGGTCAGCCTACATTTTAATATTTGGAGTAGCAAATACATTTTTATTCATTCAGTAATTTCAGTCATTTCTGGGGACACCACTAATGCTAAGCTGGTCAAGTACTATGGGCAGAAATTTCTATCACCTACTCTCCAACAAATGGAATTAATTTGATTTAAAAAAAAAACCCAGAAATTAATGTACTTGGAGCATTAAGCAACATTTAGGTCTAATAACACTATACTTGTTTTCCCCTATTCCCCTGGTTTTGGAACCTAGGCTTTGATGAGCATAACATACAGTATCATAAAATACATTCAAAAGATAAATGGAGGGAGAAGCAGATTTCAGTCCTCTTACCACAGAATCTTATGTTAATCATTACAGTAAGGACAAGCTATCTTCTTGACAGCAGACTCAAAGCACTGAGTACTCCAAAGCACTGACTCACATGGCTAAGTTTCTCTCATCTTCCATGCTGTGACTTATCAGATTACTTAACAAGAAAAGCTTAGGATCCCTAATTCCACCAGTACCTGTCTTTGTGTCATCTGTCATTTTTGTAGTTCATTCCATTGGCCTTAAAATTATTTGACGTTGACATGCACCACAGTATTAAGTGCCTGAGCACTTTGACATAATTAATCACATACAGGCTTGTATCTGGAAGATAAACAAGTCATTGGGCTGTACAAGGTAGAAGAAATACAGGTTTTTGAATTGCTGATTTACAAACATTAAATCCAGGCTCAAGTGTTTTCTCCCTCATATCAATTAGATCATTTGAAAATATTTCTGCCCTATAAAAAAAAAACTTATTTAATACTTAATCCCAAGACTATTTGGGATAATTTGTTATCTGGTTGTAACAGGAAAGCAATACTACAGAGACAGAAATGTAGGTGCTTAATACAGTGAAAATATGGCACTACTTTAACTCTTAAAAACACTCTATGGGTGCATGAAAAGGCAGATTTATTATTAATGGTTCATCAGAATCTAAAGTTAACTGTAAGACATTTAATTAAACTGGTTTATTTCAGGTATTTGTACAGCTGCAAAGAAATTGTATTACGAAGAAATACATCTGGAAGTCTTGGCTTCAGCATCGTAGGAGGTTATGAAGAACATACTGGGAACAAACCATTCTTTATCAAATCCATTGTTGGGGGAACACCAGCATATAATGATGGCAGAATTAGGTAATAATTCCTATCTAAAAAAAAAGTAGCATTTAAGTAAGTTTTTCTTCTGGTTAACTTGTTTTTAAAATACATATTTTCATTCAGGTGTGGCAGGGATGGGGGTAGGACTCACTGATACAGAACTAACTCTAGGAGATCTGCAAACAGGACATAAATATCCTGAATAATAAGATCTGCCTTCATAGCAGAATGTTTTCAGAAGTCTAGCAATCCACTAGTATGTGAGTTAAAAGAGTCAATTTATCTCTGGGGTGGTACAAAGCATGCCAGCACAGAGGTTTCCCACATATCCAGTTCTAAACAGCCCAACCAATCGCCTTCCCCACAAACACCAATACACTTGAAGAGAGTAAATGCACAATCATGGCACAAACTTCCATCAATTAACAAGGCTTAAAATTACAGTTGTTCAGAACACAGATCATTCTAGTATCTAAAGAGGGCCTACAAAAAAGCTAGAAAGGGACTTTTTACAAGGGTATGTAGTGCTAGGACGAGGGACAATGGCTTTAAACTGGAAGTACGTTTAGACCAGAATCAATTATTTACATTTTAATTAAAAAGAAATTATTTCATGTGAACTGGAACAAGTTTCCCAGAGAAGCTGTGGATGCCTCCTCATTATTCAGGGACAGGTTGGCTGGGGCTTTGAGCAACCTGGTCTAGTATGTGTCCCTACCCAGAGCCAAGGGGTTTGGAATCTTTGAAGTCCCTTCAAACCCTTCTATGATTCTGTGATGATGAATGAACATCAGAAGAACAATATAATTTTTGCTTTCAAATATGTCTAATTAATTACAAATTTGTAAGAAACTCAAACAATTGAAATATTTTCACCTGCTTTATTCCCTTATTCATGAACAGTAGTCAGCCAGAGAAAGAACCATAATACTCATTTCTACCCCTTTCCCCAGCTTAAAGATGTGCTTTGGCATTTGAAAACATTTAAGATAAGAAGTCACTTTGATTGTTGTCTTGAATTTGTTTTTTCAGGTGCGGAGACATCCTCCTTGCTGTCAATGGCAGGAACACATCAGGAATGATGCATGCCTGCTTGGCAAGGATGCTCAAAGAACTAAAAGGAAAAATTACTCTCACAATTGTGTCGTGGCCTGGCACATTTTTATAAAACAAGTCTTCGTGGAAAGTATGACAAGTATCTTAACATGGGGAAAAAATTTAAAAAAGGAACATTAGTCTTGGTTTTTTTGGGGGGTCAAGTATGTATTTATAAAGAAAAGGTTTGTGAAATTTCAACCTGCATGTCAAGAAAAGTCAAGTTTAGGCCAAGCAGTGACACCTGTCAGAAAATCACTTGGAGTGATCCAAGCTACAGACTTAAGTCCTTCTTTCCCTGTGTTCTTAAGGATTTTTTGTTGTTTTTTTATACATATCTATATATCTATTTAATGCATTAAAATAATAATGAAATTTAAGGAGCAACAGCTTCTGCACACCCACTTTATTTTGATTTACAAAAAGAAAACCTCAAATAACTTATGGAAATATTTCTTGCAATTTTTCTAGTTGCAATAATCAGGTGAAGGTTTTTATCCAACACATTAATAGCACTTTGATTATGTGTACCTTTTCATGGTCAGCATGAAGCTGGTATTTTCAAGACTTTCAAGTACTGTTTGTTAGTCTGTAAAACTGTGAATGAAATTTCTAAAATAATTAAAAATAATTGTAACTGTGTACTTGTACAGACATTATTTTCATCCAAAACCAAATTACCTCGTTTCCCTGGTTTGTTCTGATGAATACTATTATTAATACTATTAAATCTGGGATTTTTATATAGAATATTACTTTTAAGGAAGTACACTGCACCCTGCTAATGCCATCAAATAAGTCTTTTGAATAGCAGTAAAATTTCTGTGGGATTGCCTTATCAATCACACTTGATACCGTTCTGCATGAAGTAAATCTAAAAATGATGGTGGTCTTATATGTCTTTTAAAATAGCCCTTTGTCTTTCTTTGCAAATCACTCATGTTCCACAGTCTTGTTTTTATCTCACAAGCTTGCAGTGGGAAGAGGATATGTTTGTTAATCTTTATCGTGTTAAGGGCAGCTGTTCCCCTAGAACAAAGACTAAAATGAACTCTCTCTTAAGCCACTGAAAAGCAGCAGGGATGCTTATCCAGCTTAATTCATCCTTATGCACCCACACAAACCAGACATAATTACCAAGTGTATCATCACCATGCTCAGTGTTCCATTCAACTAAGAACAATCAGCACCTTTCCCACTTTCCCTAGTTTTTTTTTGCTCCACATTATTACACAGCTTTTGAAGAGCCTGCAGTTCCTGTGTGTCCCTGTAGTAAAAGATGACCTTTCCAAATATGACTCCAAAAGCTTTGCTAAACCCACACTGTTCCAGATGTTGGGTATATAATAAAATGAATGCACACTGTTTCTAAAGTCAGTAAAAGAATGACCTTCCCGTCGGCTTATGAAAAAAGGAGACAATTTAATACAAAGAATTTAAGCCCTACTTATATTGTAAGAGCATAAGCCTCTAGCTGTAAGATGTTTTTTCACTGTTTCTTAAAAGACAAAGTCAGTCCAAGAATCTTAACATGAAAAATTCGTTCTTTTATTTTCAAAAAAAAACCAAAGTAACCTTTGATTTCAAACTAACAGAACAAGATTAAGAGCAAATTATTATAATTCCCAGAAAAATAACAAGATTTATAGTAATCTATTTCTGGCACTAATATATATGCAAGTAGGCAAAAATCACACAAGCCTATTCCACAGGGGCAGCTTCAGTGTTTTCCTGTTCAGGAGCAGGTTCACCACTGGCTTCTTTTCCTTCTTTGCTTCTTTTGGACTTCTTGTGTTTGTGCCTTCTGTGGCTATCCCCTTCTTCACTGTCATGACGACGTCTGCTGTTACTAATTAGAGAGAAAACATGCCTCAAACACTTGACACTTCAGGTCCTATTTAATTACAAATTACCAAAAAAACAGCTTCTGCATTCACATTTTAAAACTGGCATCTGATCCCAACTCAGTTTTTTGATGTCAGTGCACAACTGAATTTTTCCTGGAATGGAAGATACATCTATCCATCCTGTACTTTTTGTGGGGAAAATTGAATGATTTTTCACATTTGTAATCCATATTCTAATAGCAATACTTTTAGCAATGTCACGAACCTATTGGCATTCTTTAATAATTTGACATTCTTGTTGACCTCATTTTCTGGACTTAACTTTTATTTCTAACTTAAAATGGATCATGTACAACAATTTCTATCAGGTGACTCTGAGGATTATTTGACATACCGAGAATGACTGTTAAATTGTTCTGTTCATGCTGCTGAATGTCAGCTTCATTCCACCTCTTTCTGACTCACCATTTTTACCCTTCTTTCCCCAATGTCCTAGTTACTGTTCACATACCGACTGTCACATGCATCACTCAATACAAGGTTACCCAGGGTCAGTATTGCTTTTTGTCTGTTCACGTTTTATATGGCAGACTTGTTCCAAGTAGCACATTCAAGTGTTTACAGTCTTGCCACAAAAACTCCTGTTTGTTTGGGGTTCTTTTAAAAGTCTACTTTTTTTTTTATTTTTTTAAACTGGACAAGTCTTTCATATCCTATTAAAAAAAGAGAAATCAAACCTTCGAGATGACTTGTGTCGACTCTCTTCTTTCTCTCTGTGTCTCCTGTCTCTGTGTCTGTCTTCTTTCTCTCTACTTGTCCTATGGCGGTCATAGCCCCTCTCTGCGTAGTCTCTGTATCTGTAGCGTTCTTCATCACTGATTCACAAAGAAGAGATTTTCAGGACAGTAAGACCAAGGAGTGTAGCAATAACAAGCTAAATGACAGGAAAATCTTAATAATGCTTCTGGATGTCTACATGAGTTCCAGTGCTTAAAGGACAATAAAGTTCTTCATGTTACACACTAGACTTGTGCAGTTAATGCAATTTTGAAAGGAAACTGTTCTTTAAAAATGAAAGAAAAAAGAACACAACAGTGAAACATTAAGTTTGTATAGGAGTTACCAAGCTGTTAGCTTGAACCTGTATATAACTGGGAAGGAAATACAACCCTACATAAACTTCAGTAATGTTTTCAGGTCAGTGCTTGAAACATTCAACACTTAGCAGCACACTATTTGACTATTATACAATTTGGGTAAATTAAAATTAGATTTTGGTACAGTTATCTATTTCCTTACACCCACTTCAAGAAAAGGAAAAGCTAAGTACAAAGAGTAAAATATGCTAAATATTTTGGCTGCTTTTGAAATTAATTTTTCTTAGTGCTAGTCCTATCTCTACTTGCACTTCTCACTTGGATTGCCATGAAATGCTGCCCTGCCACAATGTTGGTAAAGACCCCTAAATATCATGACAAGATGTCATATATGTCTTGTCCATATTCTATGGACAAGAATTCAAAGGCTTTACTTAAAAACATTTTTTTGTATTTTTGACTTGATGAAAAGGGCAGTTCTAAGAGTTTACTGAAATCTAAATTGTTAGCCTACACCAATCAAATGCTACATTAGCATAGCTCAAAAAGGCATGATCATTTCATCATTTCTCAACTAAGAAAATCCTACCCAGCAGCATTTAACAGTGCAACTTCAATACAAACAAACTTAGTGTAATTATTTACATATCACATTAAGTCTTCTCTACCCGTACTTTGGGAGATCCCTACGAAGTCTTAAAGAAAGGCACAGTCTAACAGTCTTTCTAAAGTTAAACCAGTAACAATTTAGATACTGTTGACCTAACAAAAGGCAAGTGTTTTTGTTTCTGCCAACATTCACCATGAAAGAAACTATCTTCCTGAAGTCCCTGCAGCAGCAGAACAGACCAGACACATCATAGGGAGAACAGCTCAACTCCTCATGTCCTGGTGCAGTGAGAACTGAGATCAAACCCATTTTATCTGCCACAACTTGGATCCTCTGGCCATTTCCCAAGTGAGGATATTACATTAATGATTATTACAGTTATGCATGAAAACTCAGAGTGAGAAGGGGGAACACCTGAAGCAACAACACTAGTCTTTTTATGAAACCCTGTATGATTACATCATTAGGCAAATGTCAGAAATTAGTAATTTAAGACACTGTGGAGAAGCATTAACCGCTCCATAGAAAATTCTATTTTTCTAAGGGACACAAAAAATATTCACACATCAAAACCAGGAAAACTACAGCTACAAATACAGAACTCAAAACTATGATTTGCCACTGCGTGACACAACTTCATGGATTTAATAATGCATTTATAACCTCAGAGCTGAGAGTAAGCTGATTGAATCCTGCAAAGCACATTTGTCATCAAATGGCACAAAACCTGAGGTTCGAAGGCATGAGTAGAGGTCACCAGGACCAAACCCCAGCTAAAGCAGGGCCATCAGTACCAGCTGACTAGTACCATGTCCAGACAGCTTCAGGATATCTTCATGCATGGAGACTCCCCAGCCACTCTGTGCAACTGTATTTTCCTCCCATATCTGATATTGCTTACCAAAACTAGTATTTTGATGATCAGTATCTAACTAAAAAGTTAAAATCTGAATATCTACCACTAACTTCTGATAAGCTTGCCATGGGAAATTAGATGGCTACTTGTAGACTAAGGTTTTGTTTCAAAAATGAGATCCAAGGTCCTTAATAGTAACTCACACTCTACATTTGTTCTGTTACCCATTTATTTTAAAGCAGTCCAGAAAAGGTTAAAAATATTACTGATACTCCCTTTTAAACCTTATTTCGGCAAACTACTAAAGAACCATGACAGCTTGTAAGTGTGTCTAATGAAAATAAACAACCTCTCTAACTAAAGCAAAAAATCAGTTTGCAAGACCAGTGTGTTGGGAGCTTTCAGGAACACTCTAATGCTGCTCAGTGTTTCTGACCTTTATTGCACACTGATCATGGAGTCTCGTTCAGTTTGTTGACCACAGACACCAAATCCTGTAAAGCTGCAAGCCAAGCCAGCCAGACCCTCATCTGCTCTTCTGCACGAGATTACTAAATTCCAGGACCTTAGAAACACAGTTGCTGGATTTTGTGTTTTTTTATTGTTTTGGGGGTTTTTGTTTGTTTGTTTTTTTAATTTTTCAAATTGCTGAGGCATAACCACAAAGTAGTAACATATCAATCACATTCCAATGTCTACATTGTCACAAAACAAAACAAAAAAACAACAAAAAACCTCAAGCAAACAATATAAAGTCCCAACCTTTGCAGAAGGGAAACAGCCCAAAAATAATGGCATCTTCTTAAGGAGGCAGAGTGAGATGCATTGTAAAAATGTATACTTTTCTCTGAGGATAGCAGAGTAAAAGCAGAACAGAATAAAAAGACAGCTGAAAGTTCATTTTTAAACCACATTTTGGTTATAATAGAATAAGAATAATCCTATTTTCCTATAATTTTAAGAAATGCTGTAGCAAAAACACAGGCTATTCATATGGAAAACAACTGCTAAAAGCATTGAAAGCCATAATTTCTAAGCAGTAAAATGCTAAACCTGATGCTTACTACAAACCCCACCAAGACCCCTTGATCAAAGTTTAAACAAAGGGAATATAAATAAAAGCTATACATCTGTGCAGTCTTTAAAACAGTTCACATTCTCTTCCCCAAAGCTCCATTCATTCTATTTTCATAAGTGCACAGAATTGAAAATAAACCTTCTTAAGAAATATTATATCTGCATGGTCTTTCTTAAGCCTCTCCCACCTCTTCTGATTCCCAAACCAACTTATCCTAGTTAAGGGCCTCCCATTTTCTTACACAGCCATGTGGCAACAGCTTTGCTACAGATGGTGGATAATTTAGTCACATAAAAAAGTCGAGGCCTGCTCTTCCCCCTCCTTTACAGATAACTCTGGCAGCAGCACAGAGATTTCTTGAGGCCTGGAAGCTATTAAGGTTCATTTCAAGCACCCTTGAATGACCAGGGCTCTTTCTGGCCTTCAATCAAGCTGTCTGAAAAACAGATGTTTAGATAGATCTTCAGCCTATCTGACTCTGGAATGAAGCACATGCCCACAGGAGAGGACATCACCACACCAGCACATGTGGAAAATCCCCCAGCTTGCACCCAGTTTGGGTCTTCAGCTAACAATCATCATGCAAAAATGTCATCTCTCAACCACAGTAACGTTGACTTTCAGTGCTCTCATTCCCTTCAGCTTAAAACCATTAGTAAAAACAATCTGCCTAATAGCTAACATACATATTCTGCAAAAAATTTAAGCTTAACAGCAAACACTGAAAAAGTGTCAGCTATTTACCCCAAAAAGCTTAGTAGATAACAAGCAGGGGAAATTTAGAAAAGTCTGGCTAACCAATAGACCTCTGTTCTATGGAGCCACAGCGAGCTCAACATCAAATGCTTTGTACTTGAGCACATGAACCACGGAACAGTTGCAGCTTCATTTTTAAAGAAATTAGAAAGCTGAATAAAGTTATCTGACATAATTTTTGTCATCTACATCAAAATGAAAGTTCTTGACCTTGAAATAATAGTTTTAAAAAGGAGAGGAAATATTATTATCCAGCCATTTTAAACAACAATATTAACCATTTTAGCAGGTATTTAACACCATTAATTAAGGTCAAATGTTGCAACACGTCACTCTTAATCCCGAATTGGCAACAAAAGTTCATTTGGTACTTCTCTGTAGGTTTTTTCCTAGACCTACTGATGTCAAAAATAGATGGATATTTCAGACATTTTCAAGACTTAAATCACCCTTAACTTGTAAAGCACTATGATCAATTTGGATGTATACTGTCTTTTTTTTCCTGCTTCTGTTTTACATGTAGAAATTTAGGAATTATCGTTTCCAAGAGAAAAGGGTGAAGGTGAGGAAGCCATACGACCCAGCTCCTTAGAATATGCAGCAGAACACTAAACTTGAATGCTGAAGTACACTGTACAACAGAGACAAGGGTTTTAAGCAGTTACAGCACGTTTAGGACATTTCACTGACCTGTTGAACGCACTTGAAGACGGACTGTGATCTCGGTCCCTTTCCCTGTCTCTGGTACGGTCTCGATCCCTGTCTCGGTCCCGGTCACGATCCCGATCTCGGGATCTCTCTCTCTCACGTTCCCTGTCCTTCTCTCTTCGTGCATAGTAATCCCACTGTTTGCTGGTGTCCAGAAGACTAGACCATGAGGGTGCAGAACCTGCAGGGTGTGGAAAGGTGACTAAAGAAAGAGATGTAGTTATTAGAAAGGACAAAATCAAATACCATATGGAAACTTATGCATGAAAACATTTGTCAGTTTCCTCCAATGACATTTTTTAATCTTCCCCTTTCACGTTAGAGTTAATTCTAAGCAAACACTGCATATTTTCCATTATGATTACAAAAGCTTCTGGCACTCATTTAAATACTTCTTAAGAGGATGTACAAAACCAGGGTACATACCCCAAAGACTGTCTAAACACTTTTGGGGGGGAAAAAAAATAATTGTGCAAATACTTGCTCGAAGAATCTGATTCTATGCAGTCAAATGGCTTTATTTTGGGGGAACAACAGAACAAAAACAAGCAGAAAACAGAAGTGCCTTTGAAACTCAGGTGCTCTGAAAACACAGTTCAGAAAAAGGATGCTTCCAGCCTTGTATTTAAATGCTATTATTTTTATCTTTTGTACTTTAAAATCATTATATTTAAAATATAGTGCTAGCTATGAAGTTCTCACTTGCTAATTTATATTGCAATGTGCTCTGTCATACTTTTCTGACTACAGAGGTAAAAGGAGCTTTAGAAATAAATTCACTCTGGGGAGAAAAAATAATGCTCCCACTTGTGCTTTGTACAAGAACATTTATGAATGCTCAGCACAAACACTAATACCACTAAAATATAACAGTTTAAGAAAATGAGGCATAGTCTTAATCTAGAAGTGACATGTTAAGATGCTAAGAAGGAAGTCTTATCAGTGTCTCCCAACCTTTTTAGATAGCTAGAAATAAAGAGAAGGAACATGCTTCTCCACTGCTTTTTGCCAGCTTCAGTGTAATACAGAACTGCTACTTCTAATGCCCCAATTATTCTGTCCCGCCCTCCCTCGCCAGAAGTCCCGTGAACACATCCTGTAAAGGAAAAACAAGGGCTGAGTATTCAGCTGGAAACAGCACTCTCTAGTGGACTTACAGTACTGAGGACTTCTCCCTTTCTGCTTATCTGCCTTGCTAGCTTTCCTAACTTTCAATAAATCGTTTGTTTTGAGCTCCACTTCATCATCTATAATACGAGAACAATATTTACTTGACTTCATGGTGTCACAAAGAGATTAACAGAACAATTAACATCAATACTCACTGAACAATGTAAAGTGTGTTACTGGTGCTGTATTTAATACTGTTGAGTTATAAAACCAGTGGCCTCTGCTGACAGCTATGTTCAGACTGCCTTGCCTGTAACGTCTGGAGTATGCCTGCCCCAGAAAGCTTTGGCAGAAGCTTAAGAGAGGAGTTTGCCAAGCTTCCAGAGCAGAAATACAAAAGACCTTTACAGCAGGCAGTGAAGCAGGAAAAAACACTTCATTGTTAAAATACATTTGCAATGAAAAGTATTATAATTCCTTAAAAAAGCATTTTACAAGTTTTTGCCTCTAATAAAATGCTTGACACTGTTTAACTTCAGGTCTACAAGCAAAATTAAGGGTTAACAGAAAAAATGTCCTAATACAATATTATGCTGTTGATTATACTGCCAAGACCTGAAATTCATCGAAGGAAAGCAGCCAGAAATAGCAAAAAAACCCAGCTGGACTTAAAAGACTGCTAATTTCCTTGACTTGCCACTATGTCAACAACACATGTATGGTATATGAGACACTGGCTGCTAGCGTATTCTGATGTAAAGTTTAAACTTAAACTTAGCTTTAAATGTATACCAGTTATTAATGGTAATACAAACTTTACATTAAATTTTGGATACTTCATCACATCTTGAGTAATTCTCATCAGACAGAAGTATTTCTCCCCAGTAACATGAGATAAAACAGTAATTAGACACACTGCACATTTTTATATCTACATTTTCACCAGGAATTATTTACTGTACACAAGACGCTTACTTTCTAGTATCAACTGGTATTCCACTTTTACTTTTTTATTGAATGAAGGAATTTGTCATTTCTGTTATTTCTACATAGATTATTCCAATAATTTCTACAAGAAGAAAGACACTTCAAAAATTCAACTCTGATTTTATTTTTAAAACAGGAAGAGAGCTTTGAATAATTACTGGTTTTGGAGACACGAACCTTGTTTTGGATTGTTTAAAAACTTAAAGCTTCATGGCATAAGGCAAATTATTTAATGCTTGTTCCTTATGCCTCAAAAAATACTGACTCTCAGACTGTTTCTATAGTGTTAAATGTCTTGCAAGTTCCTAAGATATAAAGAACATTTAGAGCACAGACCAGAGAACTGCTTGAGGAAAAGCAAACAAGCATATGATAAAAGGCGCTTCAGTGGCTGATCAAATGCAGCTCAAGCAAAGCCAAAGATAAGATGACAAAGGTAGTGTGAATTGTGAAAGGATTTAAGTGCAAATTGATGAAACCATATTGATGTGGTGGAAGAGCACAAAAACAAAACAGACATTCTTGAAGTTGTAAGTTAAGATATTGTTTTACTACATAACCTTCCTAAAGGGTTTGCAATGGGAAACCCAACAGACCACATGGGAAGAGACACCAAAACATGAGCTAAGGAATTTGAATAGGCAGAAGAAGGGCTAGTAATCAATCTTAATCAAGACTGGTACTTTCTGCAATGTGTTCCATTTGCACATCTTCCCCAGCAATTTTGACAAAGCTAGGAAATGTACAGACTGTCAAAGAAGACAACAGGTTGGAGATTCAGCACTATGATCCAAAGCAATTATTAAATAAATACACTTATTTAAATGACTGTAAATCCGTACCCTGCTGTACTGTGGAGCTCTCAATGTCTCCCAAGTTCTGATTCACAGAGGACTGCTAAACACTGACCAGTGATCACATTGCACAGCGGGGACTGTGAGAGTATGATGCTGACTAGGAAAACATCTCTTTTAAGAGATGATCAACAGTGATAAAACGCCATGGAGTCCCTACAGATTCAAAAATCCCTGACACAGACAGCTTTGAGACAGACAATTGTATTGTGCAGCAAATACAAAAGCTTTTGCTGCAACAGGGATACCAGATTTGTTGGAAGTACACTGGGAAGACAGGAGTGGACTCTGCTCCTTGGTCTCCATAATCATATAAAGGCAAACAATTTTTTAATCATGCTCAAGAAATTCAAATACAATGTTGGCATGATCATGCTAACAGTCATCCTTTAAAACTGGTGCTGCAACACAAGCATGCCATCACCTCTAAAGGTCAACATAAAACTTGGAAATATTCTTATATCCCTGACAATACTTGACAGAATAGAAAATTCTAACAGAAGAGACACCAAAGTGAAAAACATTCTACACTGGAGACTAGGTAATAGATGACACATACATACATTAATATGTCTTAGTAAGACTGCTTTCCTTCTGATGCTCTGCATGGCTTTAGCTGTACATCGCAGCTTTTACCTTTTTGCTAAAACACAATTAAATTACTGCTAAAAAAGAAGTCTGTGTAAAGCCAATGTTTATGAATTCTTTTTCAATAATGCTTAAAATCATAGCAAGCTTCCAATGCATGAAAGCAAACAATAACTGATGAGGATCCTTACAATGTCAACAAAGTACTGCTTATTACTCCATGAACTGCTACAACTTCAAGAAATTGCAAGTCATTACAAAATGTCATTTGTATATCCATGCTTAAGATTTGGATCATTTGGGAAATAGATTTGCTGAATATCTGATCTATGCTGAACATCACATCCTCAGAAACAGACAAAACCTTCCCTACAATTTCTCCTCTCACCAGCTAGGGTTCAAGGGAACAAGGAGCAAGGCAATAGAATTTAGCTGAAAGAAAAGGCACTAGGTATGAGGCTGGATGGCAGATGTACTGAAGGCAGAGGTAGTGACTGGCAACGTGCAAGGTCCTGCATCTGGGTGGGGCAGTCCTCAATGTCAGTACAAACTGGTGATGAACTGATTCAAAGCAAACCTTATATGAGCCCACAGTGTGAGTCTGCAGCTCAGGAAGCCACCTGTATCCTGGCTGGATCAAAAGGAAGAGTGCCCAGCAGGTTGAGGGAGGTGGTTCTTTGTGTGCCCTTGTGAGACTACACTTGGAGTATTGCATCCAGCTCTTGGGACCCAGTACAACAAAGATATGTTAGAGCAAGTCCAGAGGAGGGCCACAGAAAATTATCAGAGGGCTGGAACATCTCTCCTATGATGTTTAGGTTGTTCACCCTGGAGAAGAGAAGGCTCTAGGCACACCTTATTGTAGATTTTCAATACTGCAAAGGGACTTAGGAGAAAGCTGGAGAGAGACTTTTTGACAGAGCCTGTAGCAACAGGACAATGGTCTGTGGTTTTACTCCGAGAAATGGTAGGTTTAGATTGGACATAAGGGAGAAATTCTTTATGATGATGGTGGTGGAGCACAGGTTGCCCAGAGAAGTTGTGGATGCCCCACCATTAGAAGTGTTCAAAGCCAGGTTGGACAGGACTCAAAGCAAACTCATCTAGTGAAAGGTACTCTTGCTCATGGCAGGAAGGCTTGAAATAGATAATCTTTGATGATTCCCTCCAACCCAAATACTTTATCTTCTTATTTTCTACTTCAGATCAAGAAGCAGAGCTGTGCTAGGTAACAGTTCTAAACTCAGCATACATTCTGTGGATGCCCATTTGGTGGCACATGACAAAGCTTTTATTTTAGTTCACTCTTATTGCACTTTTACTGGAAAAAACATGCAATAGGATAGCTGAAGGTTATAGTGTCTTAGAAAAATGCTTTTTCAGGGGAGAGGTACATCATCAGGATTTCTGAATGATTTGTCTTAGTAATTAAAATTCTGATGATATCTCAACAGTAATTGTTCTGCTTTTAAATTCTTGAAAAATTCTCCCTGACTTGCAGTCCATATTATGGTATATAATGCTTCAAAATCACAGTTCTGCAAAAGCAGCAGGAAAATATGTCTAGTATATAAATTAATAAGCAAAACAATAGTATTTACCAACAGTGATTATATTTGCAACAGCATGTATCTATTTACAATGGTCAGCAATGAGCTTTCATAATGAAATACTGATAGGACCTACTTAGTCTTCTAGCTAAAATCCTCATATATGTATCAAACAATCTGATATCACTTATCAATTGATAATCAATCTGGTCAAAATTTCCAAAGCCAGCAAGCTTGCTTACTTACCACTGCCATATGAAAATGCACGAACGGAACGACCATCATAGCCAGAAGAATGTCCACTGTAGAAAATACACAAAAAACCAGTTTCAGGATATTAAAGATAAATGTTAAAAATCAGCTTTAGCAACAAAGCTACCTCCTGCAATAAATAGATACATTTATACATAATATATATATTGTATACAATATATATAATCAGAAGCAGAACTCATTCACAGCAACTGTCAGTACAAAGTAATAAACATACTTTCATGCACATGATACATTAGGATAGGATAGGATTCTCAATTAAATCATATGAAGATTTTCTCAGAGATTTTCCATCATCCTCCTGTATCATGTATTTTAACAGAATTTTCAATTTCAAAGGAACAGATCTTCCTTCAGTGAGATCCAGAGGACTGACAAGGGCTTGTACCATCTTAAGTGAGTTTTGTATATGACCTACTTTTGGCCTCCAGCAAAATACACATATTACTCAAAGACTGTGCTAGCCAACCTTTTCCCTCCTTTAATATATTTATATCTATATATATATGTATGCTTATAAATAAAAATATAAATGCATATAAAAAACTGTATTGAAAAAGTACAGTTAGGCCTGTTACAGCTGAACACTTAGAATAGAATAGAAATAACAATTTGGATTCTGTGGAACTCTGGCACTTCTTATAGTTTACGAGGGCTTGAAACTGTGTTAAAATTTTTGTGTACATAGCTGGAAAGTATACAGTTCACATAAATAAGCCTTCAAACTACTAAAGAATACTTTAACAATCAACCCCTTAGGTCTTGGCATTGATTTACCATCAAAACTCTAATTAATTTGATATTTTGATACTGTGTCATAACTAAACTAGGAAGTGGCCAAGTAACCTACTCAAAGAATATGTTGAGATGTGAGACTAGTAACATTTCTGTAAAGCTACTGTAAAAATCTGAAGCTGTCTCCCCTTTCCCAATTGCAAATTCATTAAAGACTGGGCAATGCAAGAGAGCTTATTCATTTATTTCAGTTACAGAATACTGATAGATTATTTAGCAAGATTTCAAACAGATAATCACCTGTCTATTGTGGGTATGAGGGAAGGTGGAGGACCGCCAGGTGGTGGTGGAAAACCTGTAACAATAAATT
Source organism: Parus major (assembly GCF_001522545.3). Lineage (NCBI taxonomy): Eukaryota > Metazoa > Chordata > Aves > Passeriformes > Paridae > Parus > Parus major. The sequence continues at coordinate 42,675,998 of NC_031771.1, forward strand.
AGGTAAGGAGGGGAGAAAGTAGAAATCTATCACCCATAAACACATAAAAGAACTAGGCTAAGCATATAATGGCAAACAAATTCCAGAGAGAACACAGAGAGAACAATCAAGAACTGTTTCCATGTAAATGGGTTTTTATTTTGTAAGACTAAGAACTACTTTTCAGCTTGAAAAAGGCAAAACATTAAACATGACTTATCAGTGCTTCAAATTATAAACTTTATCATTCTTAAAAATATGGTGATGTAGAAGTATGGGCAAATTCAAACCATACTTAATAAGCAACAGTCAAAACTATTCACTGCATAGCTGGGAAAAAATGATTTTAAAGAAGGAAATATACATCCGAGTATAGACGAATATAGAAAACAGGTTGATTAGGTCCACTCAACAGCATTTTCACACAATTTCTCTTCTTCTTGGCATCAAAATAACTGAGCTTACATATACATACATAGTTGACTATACAAAATCCTTTATCTATATAATTGAAAAGAAGTTGGTAAGCTGCACATCAGTCAAGTTTTCATCTCTTAAATGTGGAAAAAAAATCTAAGTAAATTTACCTGGTGGTGGCACTGTTATTGGTATACCTAAAAAGACAACAAATATCAGTTATAGAAATAGTTTATTACCTGCAGATCTAAACCAGATTGAGCTTTCACTACCTACAAGATCAAGAAGAATGACAACACATTTTCTGTGTCCTCAGATCAAGACGTCACATTAATATTGATTGTTAAAATTTTATACAAGCCTTGTGAAATCTAGCTTTTTATTTAAATTCCTATACTTTAAGATCTTACTTATTTAGAAGCAAAAATAGTGATGAATGACTCTGGGTCTCAAGGTTTGAATTAAATTCATAATCCTAAAACACTTAGTACACAGAAGGAAAGCAACATCCTATAGACTACATTTGCTTTATTTTACATTCCATGGCTGGATGGAAGGAAATGCAATTGGCCTCTGACCTTCAACAGCTTGGCACTGGAAACAGTAGGTCTGCATGAACAAAGTATTCAGGCAGCAGCAAGCAATACAGATGTCTGAGTCAGTGCTATGACACTGCAGTTCATCATTCAGTAGCTAAGTGGAGGGAAAAAGATTGTTTTGTTCTCTGTTTTCTTGTAACTATCTGAGAAAGGAGCATCCTTTAACAGAAATGTGCAATAATTACTCTAACCTGATTTTCAGATTTAGCTAAGCTATGAATCTAACTAAAAAGTTAGATTATTAAAAAGTTATGGATCTAAATAAAAGCTGACAAAATTGTTCCCAACTAAATTACCTGACCTAATAAAATATACTGCCTCAACATATAAACCTATCTTACTGATTATGAAAGGAATGATTATAAGGTAAAAATAACTTATCTTGTCATGCTTTGCAAAGAACTAGCTTTACCTGAACTGAACACATAACACTGCTACATAGTAAACTGGGCTAAAACAATACTGTTTTAGCAGAAAATAGACTTCACCAGGCATAAAGCACTTTCAGTTTTCAACAATTCTGCTTCCATTAAAAAGTATGTAAATTCAATCTGACAGTTTATAGCAAAACTTTGGGGAAGGAGAGAACAGAAAATTCTGGCAAGTGCTTTCATCAGTGTTGACATAGCTGCATAAACATTCACAGAGTACAGTACTGGTCACTGCATGACAAAATTTACATATATCTCATTAGTTCAACATTAAAATTAAGACTATTGTATGGCAGCAGCATTTTACTAAATCTAAGTATTTATAATGCCTAGAAATGCCAGCTGCTCCCAGACTGCCTTGATAGAAGGACAGAATGAAGGAATATGCAAGCAGATGAACAGTGATCAATATCAAAGCTCACTAATTGTGATTTCTCTGACATGAATTCCTAACAGTATTAATCCTATAGGTTTAAACACATGATGAAATATAATTGAAATTTCCGTCTAGTCTGGAAGATTTAAAATCTGATCTCTTAGCTGAAATGTAAATCAGGAGACAGTGAACTCCAACAGCCAAATTTCTAAACTGCATGAGCCATTTTCTCTTCATCAGCACACAAGCTTTCCAAGAGACAGTTGGAATGTTGTTAAAAACACAAATTTTATTGTGTTTTATCACACAATAAAATTTTTGACAGTGTAACATTTAAAAGACCAAACACTCCTGATGAAAATTCCTGAAAGAAAATCAAGATTAAGAACTCAAACTGTTGCACAGCCAAAATGTTTACCATTAATCTGTTTGGGTTAATTGTTCTAATTAAGAGATCATTCATGAGCCTAAAACATAGAAAAAATATATACAATATATAAATGTTAAGCATGTATCTATTATATACTACAGCAATGTTAAGAACTTAAGCTAGAAAAATACCAGAAGTTCTCTTAAAGTGATTTATTAGCTCCACCTTATACTAAAAAGGATTTCAATTGCTGCACTAAAACCAGTATATTGCTAGCACTGCACATGGCACCCAGCACTATCCAGAGAATTGCCTAGAAATCCATCAGCTAACTCCTCTTTACAAAAAGGAAAAACTTTGTATTAAACAATTAATATATTCCTCATTTTCAAGAATGTTATCTTGTGCAGAATTAAAAGTAAAAATATCACCACAAGACCAAAAACCAAATGAAAAATTTCATTTAACAACCATTCCAACAAAATTAAGACAGACTGAATACAACTAATATCCAAAGACCAAATGTCCAAATAATTTTAATGAATTTGTTAATGCAGGGTATTACACCAAAAAAATACATAAGCAGTTTTCCCCACAAAAGCCTTTGAGAACTTTTAAAGAGTTATGATAAATGCTTATATAATTTTAAAACAGCTAATTTAAATAATTTAATTATAATTTTATAATATTTTATAATTTATATATAATTATAAAATAATTTAATCTAATTTAAATAATAAAGCTAATTTACTTGATGGTATCACAAAGGAAGAAAGATTCTACATGCCAAATTGACAAAAGATCTAAAAAGATCTAAAATGTTTTTCCTCACCTTCCTCACTAATACACAAATACCACACAAAACAAGACAAAAAAATAATAAGCTTCAGTTAATGGAAAATAAATAATTTCTCAACTCATCACTCCTTTGCCTTCTAAGTGTATGAAAATATACTTGTAGTGTCATCAGCCAATTAATACTTCTGAGAAAAAGCACTGAAATATTTTATCATTTCTTGCAGTGAAGAGACTACATTGTACCAGTGGAAGAAGGTGGCTTAGTGTAGACCTTGTCATGTCCCTACAACACTGTTGTGCTGCCATAAAGATAATTCCAGCCTAAACCTAAATACCCAGACTTGTGTGTCTAAAGCAACCCAAATGTCATTAGTGCACCATTTTACCTAACACGCTCAAAATTGCCTTCAGAACATCATATACCATCCTACTAGTCCAGAGCTGGTAAGTATTTACAGAAAATCAAGTATGTTTTACTAAAGGAAAGCAATGCCACACGTGCTCTGCTTAGGGAGTAAGGAATCACACATGAACAACATAGCCAGAATTTAACAACATACTGTAAATTAGCTGAACTGTGTAACAGCCCTAAGGAATATAATATAACTCAACTTGGTTCTCTTGCCACAGACTAAATTAGGTCAGATTCTCTGTATCAAAAGACAAAAAGTAAATACTTAGGATACTGAGGCTGAGCAGTTACTTACCAAATCCTGGTATACATTGCAAAGCTATGCAACAAGTTCAGTATTTCAGAGAAATTGCTTTTTTCTTAAATCACATATACATGCTACATTTTTAACTACAGACTTAAACCAAAGTGCATAAACCAAATTTTAAAGCCTGGGTAACAAGCATACAAGTTTTGCTTTAGATGAAAATTACTCCAGCATAGCAATAAAGCTAGCAAATAAAAAATAGCACATATTTTGCTACAGCCAGTCACCTCCTAGGACTATTTGAGAATTTTCTACATTTGGTTCTTTGAATTGTTCCAGGACTTGTTCCTCAAAAAAGATTTGAATCACAAGAGTGAATGAATACAGAAAAGAAACCTAACTTCAAAGCAAGATCCTTTTTCAAAGGCGCTTTTGGAGGATGTTTTATATTTGGAATACTTAAATTTTCTGGCAAGTAGTCCCAGTTTAATATTGGGTAAGTATAGTTTTTTTACTCCTCCTCCTCTAGTGAACCTAGGAGGGATGGCAGAACCTATTTTTGGAACAGCTTTGATGATAAAGAGCTGGCAACAGCACAATTAAAACACAGGCCTGAGGAAACTAAATCCACAGCTCTTAATCGTTATTTTCAAATCTACTCGAAGCACGAAAGGATGTTCCAGAAGTCTTTCTGAACAAGCCTGTGTCATAAACCTGCCTGTAAACCATGAGACTAAAGCCAAACCTGCTGGTTTGATCTGCAACACATGTGGATTTCCTTCACCTTTAACAACTCAACAGGTGAGGGGTTTCATAGGAAGAGTCCAGTACCTGTATGTGACATCCCACACCAAGTGCATCTGGGATGTCTGTGAAGATGGTTTTCATGTTTTTAATAATATACAACTTAAAACAACTTTTCTGAACCCAATTACAATTAAAATAATTACTTTCTAAAATACTGCAATGAATTACATATATTGTTTTATCAGAAAGGTTTAAATAAAGCTTAAAACAGCAGCAAACATTATTGTCACATCTATCCCCTTTCTGTCCTTCCCCTTCCCCAGTAAGGAAATATCACAAAATCACCAGAGCACTATCATAATCTCACTTCAGAGACTATTTTTTATATATATGAAAAAAAAAGTAAAAAGGAAGATGGAAGAGAATTATTTGATTTTTAAATCTCTTCTCCTCAATTTTCTAGGTGCTATGATTTTTGAGTATAACCATCACTGAGGAAAGCCAGAGCTTGCCAGGCAGAATGAGTTAAGTTTAAAAATTAGGAGGGGCAATTGAAGAAGCAACTTCTGTGAGGATTTAAACCCTATAAAAGCTCATACTAGTTGCACTCAAATGTTACTTCTTTACTTCTACATAAGAAAATTAACAGAGAAACTTTTAAAAGATTCCCTCTGCAAGCAGAATAGCAAAGAAACTGTTCAGCATGATTTTCAGAATAAGTCAAGCAAAATAATTAAAGGAACAGGAGAAAATAAGGAAAGAGGCTCCACCTTAAATCGGTATCTTCTGTAGACAAATGCTTCTTTCCTACTCAAATACGCCAAAAAGGTTCTCCATCTATTTTAATTTCTCACTGACCATTCTTGTTAGTTTCTTGCCAAATCCTTTTGAACTTAATGTCTTAAAATGACAAGTACAGGTCACTGCACCACTTGTGCAAATGCCCATGACACTTCTAGTAAATTTCCATATATGTCAAATTTCAATAAATGTCAGGAAATGTCAGTAAATTTCAAAACAGATCAATAATGGGATGAGCTCTGAAAGAGCTTTGATTCCTCTAAGATTCACCAACACAAAACACTGGAAGAAAACATCAAAGACTAATAAGACTCCTAACTTAAAGAAAGGATACAGAGCAAATGCAATATTTTTCAGACTTTTGGGAATTCATACATGCTGTGAGAGAAAAGGGGGATTAGAATTTCTCCTACTTCCTTGACCTTAGACATCAGAGAATCCAATTTGTGACACATTCATTGTATGCCATACTTTTAGTCCAAAACTTTGTAGAATGATTCGTTAACATGTACCTCTCAATTGCATTAACAATTACTGAATTACAGAAAACAGCTTCTCACTTCAAACATTTTCAAGAACACAAGAACCAGCAGTATTTATTAACTGGGATTATGCTTACTGAGAAAGTAAAAACAAGTTTCTGGGTTTGCCTTACAGATACATTTAAGAAAAGAGCAGAACATGAAATTCTAGACAATGCACCTCAAGAATCTGATGTTAACAAATCTCTTGTTATGCATGTCCTATGTAGTGCAGGATATTTACCTGGTGGGGGAATCAGAGGTGGAGCAGTACTGACAGTTGGAGGGGGTGGGAGGAAAGGAGGTGGTGGAAGGTGAGTGGGTGGGGCTCCTGGAGGGAAAAATGGAGGTGGCTTGGTAAAGCTGTCTACTTCAGGATTAGAGCGCTCTGAAAGAACCTGTAAAATAGCAAACTCTAGTTACAATTGATCTGTGAAAAGGGTAGAAGACAGGCTTCCTCTCTTTCAGTTACTTAAATAGGAAAGTATCACTTCACACCTAAAGACCCATATTCAGATGGTGTAAGTTCTACCTGCATACCTACGTTCCGCGTCTCATATTTGCCAAGTACATTTAAAGGTCTAAGAACACCTTAAACTAGCATAATGGAAGATATTTAAAAATAAATATGAAAATCATGAAAACCCAAGACTATAAATTACTTAAATGCTCTGAGATCTGATGAAAAACAAACGGCAGTATTGTCAATATCAACACAATACCTTACTATTTTCACTGTTTAACCTCAACCTAAGTTGGCATGGAAAGGCAACCTGAGTACCAATCAACCCTGATCCTTCTCTCTGATTCTTCAAGAGAGAAGTGTATTCTCTCCATGCAGATTTAGTTGCATTCTCAGGATAATAAAAGTCTAGACTAAAACCAAAGACTAATCTTGCAATTTATGGTAAAGCACTATAATATAATTTAAAAAAAACTACTACCTTCACACCTTATTTTTAAAAGGCTGAATTTCTCAAACTGCATACAAAGGGGCTTTCACTTCCAGCATTAATGTCTGGCAGGTATAGGGGGACAAATGGGCAGTTTAAATATTTATCTTTTCACTCCATAAACAAAACACAATCCCAAACAGATCTAGCAGAGCCAATGCTGTCTCCTGGATTTTAAGTCTGCAACATTGCTCATTTCTTTTCAGTAAGAGGTACACCAAAACATTCCTCTTCTGAAGTTTATCAAATTTCATCTTAATATATTTCAGTAACTGCCAAAACTTTATTCCTGGACTTAAAGCTACTTCTGTATTACTCATTCATATACACTGATGCTTTAGTCAGAAGCTACTGGGAAAGCAAAAATATATTTTAGTCAAAAATAGAACAAAAAACTACAGCATAAAACCTGTATGTTGCTGTTTTCATTAGCACGCCGTCGTCCTTCCACCCTGCTGATAGTGATGGTCTGTCCAATCACATCTATTGTGCCAGATATCCGCCTGCAACACAGGACAAACCAGAATCAACAAGCAGAATCAGAAAGAGGGGGAAGAAAAAAGAAAAAGAGAAAGAAGAAAGCCTTATGGACTTATTTTAAATGTCAAAAGTTCTTTCTTCTGTAGAAAACATGGAAGACTGAAGAACATTAAAGGTGATGCATTTGCTGAACTATGCAAGAGTATAGAATTAAACAATGTAGCAAAAAATAGTTCTTTGATAAGCAAAGACAAAAGCTGACTATACAAGTCTCCTTCCTCCCCATAAATAACAGTATTTCTGCTCCTCTGTTACAAAAAAACCAAAATCCAAACAAACAAAAAGATCACAAAACTTCAGAAAGAAAATGATATATTAAGCAGAAGTGTCACAAAAATCTAATATAAAATTGCTATAAGCTATTAATTAGAAGTAATTTCTAAATTGCATGAAACCATAATGAAGGATTCCATGGAAGATCAAACAAAGGTAAGCCAGAAGAAAAAAAATACCAGCATAAAACATAAACACTAAAATTCCAAGTATAATCAATCTCTCAAAATCTTCAGTAAATTAACCTTAAGGAAATATACTGACAGAAGTACTCCAGGCACCAGATCAGGAAATATGACCAGTATCTGAATGTCACCCAGTAAAACTAAAGCCTGATATTTGTGACAACAGGAATCACTAGTCTGAAGAGAGGAATAATCTAAAGTATAGTGAAATTTCTTGTTTGCAGCCCTAAAATGCTAGCAATCAGGGTTTATAGAAAATGTACATAACAAAACCTATCTGCTAAGAGTTATAAAAATCAGGTTGGACTAAGACCTTGAGCAACCTGGTCTAGGGGGAGATGTCCCTGCACATGGCAGGGGAGGTTGGGCTAGATGATTCTTAAGGTCCATTCCAACCCCAGGAATTCTATGATTCTACATGCTCTGCAGGCCACTTTTGATTTCTAAAAGAGGTTAAAAAGTAGGATTCAGCTAGGTCAACTTTGTTAGAAAATGAGGTACAAAACTACAGTGCTTATGGTTAACAGAAACAAAGGTACAAAATCTGTGTCTCACCTATAAGTGAAACCACAGTAGATAAAACTGATAATATTTACCAAGAACATGATATATAACAGTAAAAGACTGGAAAAAAACCTTCCTGAAATTTCTACAGAAACAAATCCACACAAAGAAAAAAATATTTCTAGTTTCAGAAAACAAGTTATTGTCTTTTTTGCATCTAGTGTACTACTAACCACACGAATTCAAATACTAGGGAGATCAACTGTAAATTAGAATTACAGGCTCAAGAGCTCTGCCAGACTGATAACTTGGACTCCAATTGCTCAGATACCTAGATTCCAATGCAACTGAAAAAGATACAGCAGACACTAGAGCATGAAGGAACAGTTGGATGTCCCAGAGATAATCTGAAGTTCCTTAGAAGACTGCATACTGAGGATGATAGAAATGCCTGCTCTCTGAGCTTTTCAGTATCTGTGTTTAGAGCTTCCTCCTGAATGTTAAAGCAATTTTATTAAGCACAACAGTTTAGAGTTAAAAAGAAAACAAAAAAAAACAATGCAACGGTACAAGAGTCTGAGAAAATATCTTCAAAATAACAGAGTATATACTATACAGCAATACATACTACACAACAATAACAGAAGTTTAAAAAGTTCTCTGGTCTTCTAATACCCCACCCTTAGAAGTCAGATTGTTCTGATAATGAACACCCACTTTTCTAAACTTCCCCAGCGGTCTTGCATGGCCTTCCAACACTGCTACACTGGATTATTATTTTGCTTTAAGTAACTAAATTGAGAACATAGGTATTATAAAACAGTTGTTAAAACAACTGTTCTCACCATCTCAGTCTTCACTGACAGTGCATTTGGTTTTAGAGTTCTAAGACACTTGTTCTCCTCCATTACTGATATCCTCTCTTAATTATCTAAACAATATCCTAAAAACTCATTTTATCTAGCTTTAGTCCTTGTGTGTAACAGCTGACACTCTTCTACAGCAAAAAGCCCCTGCCCGGCTCGCTCCACTAATTTACAGGGCTTCCACTTGGGAGTGATGTGCACAGCAGAATTAGACTTTTCCTCTATTCTACTGTTTGCACACTGCCAGCAATTCTTAGAATCAGCACTGAAAACACACACAGTGACACCAGTGCAAGACTACTGGGCATTAAAGCAATACATGCCTCAATCATATTACAATAATATTAATTTTGGTTTGGGAAGCAGCCTAAACACACCATTGCAATATCAAATTAAGCAAACCTAGACTACCAATTAGCTGGTTCCTAGACTTCAATTTTACAGAAATAAAGAGTTTTACTTATTTTTTTAGATTCTGAAGAGTATATCTGTACTCACTCAATCTCACTGAGATTACACTTTATTATTTAAATAATGCTGTATAATGTTATGTCCACTGTTCTTCCCAACAACTGCTAAGACATTATTTTTTCATAATGGTGGATGAGTTCAGGAATTTGTCATCACACCTTGAACTTGACAAATTTTCTTTTTCCAAGATTGCAATAATGATTTCATTGAGAATTCCACTAAAAGAGCTTGAAATTGAACAAGAGAAAGCACAGATTCAGCTGCAAATGAAGCAGCATATGAAACCTCGAATCACATGTGAAGTCACACGCACATTAAGCCACAGCAAGCTGGCGCAAGGAGAAATCTCCAAGACTCCCTAGACATTATCTAGAGTCGTGATAAGTAGCAGGCAATACTCAGTTTCTGTCTCAGTGCTGTAAGCAAAGAAAAGGAAGGGCTTGGTTTGTCCCTTACATGATCGAGGCACCTGGGATACAGATGCATTCCCAATGGATCCTCTGAAACATAAAAAGGCAATCCACATGTGTGGGATGCACATGATCCCAACAGCAGAGTTCATACAAAGTGTAGCTTGAAAAGAACATTCCAGCAACTCTGAGTTATCTCACTCTAATTAGAGAATGGTAATTTATGAGCTATTTGCACTAAGAATACCACTTCCATGGAGATTAATTCAGAAAGATAATCTCATTTGGCAAGCTGAGCTTAGATTCTACAGAGCAAAGAGAAAGAGGGGAAAAAGAAGAAGAAAATAAAGAAGGCAAACCCAGTTACTTTTCAAGATCATTACTACAGATAAAATAAATAACCTGCTTTTTGGAACACCCCTATATGACTCTCCAGAATCAGACAAACTACAGGATACCACATTTGTTTAGTGGATTTATAGTATAGTCAAATATGTATAGAATTACAACATGCTTCAATATTTATTCTCTTCTTCCTTGTTTTGCTTATGTATTTTATGTTTTATTTTCCTCCTCTTGAGGACAGCCTCAACTCTGCTAAGCTCACCACTAACTGATATGAAAAAGAACCAAATAGATTTACTAAAGAAACCACTTGTATAAAAACCCAATTTTTTTTCAAAATAACCTCTGAGTTTCCATCACTTAGTCTTGCAAGGCTGAAACAGGTATTTCTTCATAGAAATGAAAGATTAGAATTCCATTTTCTATAAAAAATCTGTTTACAGAAAGCCCTAAGCACAGATAAAGCTGCTAAACAGCCCACTGCACTGATGGGCTAATTTCTCTGAAAGCAAAACCCATTTAAATGTAATGTACACTTTAGTAGCTGTAAAAGCATAAATGGAGGTTAAAAAACCAAACAACTTCTGCCAGAAAAAAGTTTTGTGATGGACAGCTGTATTAGTTAATAGGTATTACTTGAATAAGAAAATACAAGCTTTTGCTGCCAACTTATAAATGAAACCTACGCTTATTTCTTTACTACTAAAGAAAAACTATCTCCCAGTCCTTGAAAAATGACATACGGAAAGGCACAGGTCTGAAAACAAGATACTTCTATGAAGTAGTTGGTTAGGACACATTTGAAATATGTCAAACTCCTCTTCATGGTCTAGAAAGCATTGTAGTCAAAAGAGGCTCCTTCAGGTTTTTACTATGACTATGCACACAATAAACCTTTAACTCTCTCTGGAGAACAAATATTTTATTTTATACCATACTGTTGGTAGATGATGTCCATTTGCTAAACTACTTCCATTATGATCTAACTCCTCCTTCAGGGTTATGCAACACTTTACACTACTAAACAGCCTTAGTATCACAGAATCAAGGCAAGAAATTCAGGTGTCATTTCTAAACATCTAATATCTCAGCTATGATTAAGTCAGCCGTCATTCAAGCAAAATTTCCCAGAGATATGCTTTTGAACAAGCCCTTGAATTACTCATTTAGGATGCAATTCTAGTGAATTAGCAACATTTATTTGCTGGTGAGCAATAATACTCTTCCTATTCTACCAGCTACAGCTTCCATATTGGTAACAAGCAATATTATTGCTTAGACCTCAGAGGTTTTTTGAGACAATTTGCAATCACATGCAAACATAAACTGGACTCAAATCAAAAAGGTAAAAAACACAAGCACAAAATTACTTTAATGTTTGTTTACAAACAAAATAAAAAAAAGTAAACATCACTATCTGTCCCCAGACTGGCAACTGAAGAGCTATATGTAATGGAATGTCTGTGTGTAAAATCATCCATGAAGCAATATTACAGCCCTGACTAGTAAGTGAGGAACTAAAACATTAAATGTGCATCATAGCCTGAATCGGTTTTCCCCTTTAGCTTAGTTCCCATGATTGGTCCCTTCTATATTGTTCCTACCACTTCTTGATGCCTGAACTCGCTTTTCTGGAGGCAGTGTTTGTGACTGAGAAGAGCTTCTGCTTTTTCTGGTAAGGTAAATGACCTAGGTCTTTCTGTTTTCTCACTGATGCCCACACCAATGCTGCTATACCAAATTGCATCAGTTTTCTCTCCCCTTCACAAAATATATCAACTACCGCTAGAAGCCAAGAGAAGTTTTAGTGCTACATGAGAAATGCTTCCAGCAATTTCTCAACAAGGCTACTGCAAATGCCACATGGCATAAAGGCAATTATTTTAAATTATCAAAGAGCTGTATTGCTGAAAAATTTCTGCCTACCTAAAATAAAGTCTTTAACTGAAGAAAGAAATTAGTCCAACCCCATAAAACACTGCCTGTTTATACAGAAATTAATAATAGAGGCTCTTATAAACAGAAAATAGTAGATGCATTATGGAAAAGTCATTAAAGTAGAAGTATATATAATCTACACAACTAATATATATTCACTCACTGAGGTACTCTCTGACTTCTGAGCATACACTATATCTGACCACTTGGTAGAAATACCTCTCTTTACAAAAGAATCTATTTTAAGTAAGTGTATCTATAGGAGCAGGTATGAAATAAGGGAAGAAGTCAGTTTTGTCATTGTAACAACTTATAATTACAGTATTCATACTAAATAGATACAAAACAATCTAGTCTACCAGCCGGAATGCATGAGCGATACAATTGTCAATGTGATGTGTCACAAAGTGATACATCAAAATAAATGTCACACAGTGACACACCCATCACAACTGAAAATTTCACACAATGCATTTTTTCTACAAATTTAAACTTGACTACATTTTAATATCCTGGTTGTTAATTACTTCCAAAAGTAGTTTAGAGGTTTTATGTCCACCACTGAGATGAACAAAGAATTGAAATCTTCTAACAAAACCTATGCTAGATATAGGTTTGGAATCCTTACCCTGAGAACAATATATTCCAGATTGAGAACACTGTTACAACATCATATATTAAAAGCAATTCAGAAAAGAAAATTAAAAAACTAGCTACAGAGATTAGCATAAAGTTTGGAAGACTCTACTCATATCTTTAACAAAGAAAAAAACAGAACTAAAATCTACTAAACACAGAGCAGCATAATCTGATAGCTCAGAGAAAAATATAGGCTACCAGAAGGAATATTCTAGAAGTGAAAGAAAAGTGCAGGCAGGGGTATGATTGACTTCCCCCTCCCAAGAAAAATACATTTGGGTGTTGAACTGACTCTTACAGGATGGAGTAATTGAACACAAGTGCCTCTAAATTAGTCAAGGAACTTAGGGATGCAGTGCTAAGTCATAGCTCCTAATCTTGAATGGTTGACAGTGAAAGTGTACAATGTACAACCTGTTCTACCTTTCTTACCACTGTTTGTAGCATGATGGTAATACAAGGGCTTTTAATTGGCACAGAACCAAAATTTCTAAACAGGACTGCTAAATAACTAAAGTAAAGCAGAAGCATGGATTCATCCTAAACCAAGTGCCAGATATCAAACAGAGGTGGCTTAGATATAAAAGGCAGAATTTACTAAAGCCTGGGTCTGGGAGAAGGAACTTAGTAAGGAAATAATTTCTCTATTTTTAAAGGAAATATAATAAAATATTCATATATGGAGAAACCGAAGCTGCCTTGCAGAAAGAGACTAGGTCCCATGAATTCTTCCACTTGTTAAAGTCATAGCTGTCAGATCCCATTGTTTAACTGAAAAAATCAGTTAGTTAATACTCCTAAGGACCCTAACCAGAAATATTACGATGGCAGATTTAATTATACACAGAAAACAAAGTGTCATAAATCAACAACTGGATTTTTGTAACTGTCTTGTTACTTGGTCTTGCTGTTTTTTCTCCCCTTTTTTCTACTTTTTCCCAAATAGCCAAGAATGTAGCTAGCACAGTATTCATGTGGGATTATGCTAAATGTGATTAGAATATCTCTACCCTTCTTTTTTATGTTTAATAGAAACATACTTTCATTTTTTGTTCCTACAAAAATTGTAAACTTCAGACATAGGGGTAACAGCAGGAGTTTTTTGGTCATGAGTTACAGCTAACTGACCTGTTTGCTGGAATTCCTGATTTGAATAAGGCAGGAGGAGATGTGAAATCAGGTTTGGTCGACTGCACTGCCAACTCTTTCTCCAAATTTCCAGTTCTGCCCTGCTGTACCTTCAAAATAATGTTTCATTATTAGTTTACCCTTCCAAGTGTAGTAGCTCCAAAACTCAACATATAGCCAACACAAAAAGAAAGTCCACCTTTATTAAGAATTTCAGAAACTGTCACCTCTGCACAGCTAGCAAAATAATGTGTTTTGTATTGATGTATTACTTGTGAACTGTGTTTAATATATATAAGGATCAATATGCCAGAGAATGAATTGCTACAGAAGATCAGACAGTTTAAATATTTATTTTCCAAGCATTTCATTTGTATGTCAACAGACCAAACTGATTTTCTTGAAGAATTTCCTGTATGAAAAAAAAATACATCTTAATTTTTTAAAGAACGAAACTTATTGAGAAAAAATCTTCTTAATCTTAGCAGAGATATCTAACAAGACTCTTATGCACTACCAACAAACCATGAGACAAGAAACTTGAATGGATTCTCCATCTGCCTCACTGATTGTGAGATCTAGTAACCACTTAATTTCTGAGTCATACCAGGAAGTCATCTCATACCATGGGTTATACAAACTTTTTCATTAGTTCAGACTGAATACTTCAGAAACACCCTGCTGTGGCTGAAGTACAGCAAAATTCCAGACACTTCTTTCATTAAAGCTATGCAAAACCTTTGGTGCAAAAACATCAAGTATTGTTTTACTTCAGCAGCAGCTACAAGTGAAAGAAAAACCTACATGAGTTAGCATTAAGGACAAATATATAATGATTCAATTTTCAAAATCACTCCCACTGTACCAGCTACACAGCTGCATTAATCTATGCAGCTAATTCACTCATGCTGTAACATTGTATAAGCTGTTTTCTCACAGTTTGTAGACAAGTGAACTACTGTGTTTCTGCAGAACCTCACTTGTAAACATAGGCACATCTTTCCCAAATCCATAAAAACGCACATAAACAGTTAAAATTCATTAAAAATGGAATGAATGTTTCCTATCCAGAAAAATGAGGGGGAAAAGGTCTAAGTATTTATCTGAAAAATACTTCTACAAATTAATGAGCAATTGGAAAATGTAGGGGACGTTCCTGCCAGTTGCAGGAGATTAATATAAATTACATGTAAATATAAATTACATGAGACTGTTTCAAAAGAGAAGGAAAATTAAATTAATAATTAAGTGTAAACTTTTAAAACATGACAAACTCTTACAATACAATTATTACCTGTACTGTTTGATCACCAGAGTCAGTACTGAGCTGGAAATAGGGCAAGTTTTGGGGTTGGACTATTTATCCTTTTTCTTTCAGAATATTTCAGAACATTACAGTCAATTGCAAATTTTAACTCCCACTGTCTGCTATTTCTGCTGTCCCACAGCACAATTATAATGATAACTAAGAAAGGTATAAAGCCCCAGAAACCTTCTGATCCATTCTTGTGAGAATAAAATCAAAATAACTGAATATCCTCAAGTAGCATATAAGAGAAAACAAAAACACCCGTCTGCAATTAACTGTTTTGTATCTGCAATTGACAGGAATACACAAAAGAAAGAAACCATTCCAAGTTGCTTCAAAGACAGTTCAAGAACAAAAATGACTACATATTAGGAATAGGTAAAATAAATAACCTTTGTGTTATAATTTCAAGTTTAGGATCAAACAAGTAAATGAGAAACTGAAAAAATGAGAAGATAACAAAAAAGTTGAATCCTTAAGATAAATGCTGTCATGTAGGTCTTTCTATTCTCTGAAAACCAGCATTTCTGAATGGAAAAATTATTATACATAACTTGATTTATTGTCAGCTAACCCCAGAAGGATAACACAAAAATATGGAAGATCGATTTTCATATCGGAGCTGTCAAGGATAACTGCTACAAAACATTGTAGTAAGAGCTACAATGCCACAGGAAAAACAAACATGTCTACAAAAGCTTCCCCACCACATCTGCACAAATTATTTAATCTGCACAAACAAATGCATTACAACTAGAAATAAACCATCACATCAAGAAAAAAACATTTCATTGGGAAATTTGTTAGTTCACCAGGCCACTAACTCACATGTTTGCAGAAGAGTGACGAACAAAGCAACACTTTTTAATCCGCATTTTGTGACATATAAAGAAAGTCACTGATGTAAGATGAGAGTATGAAATAATGGCTGTGTCCATATCAGTTGTTCTTCTAATCAGTCTCTGCTGACATGGGAAGCAATACTCAAAAAAAACGAGAGCAACCAACAAAATTTTACTAAAATTCACCTTAAAAAGATGGTATCTGCCATCGAGAATCTCTGCACTTGGTCTTACTTCCATAGCTTTGTCTTCAGCCTAAGTTAAATAACACATTGCCCATTAAGATACCACACAACTCTTAAATGATGGGCCACAGTCTCAGTAAAGGAACAGATGCAATCTAGCTGTAGCTCTCTGTCACACTATCCACACAATTGCCAGTGAAGCAACACAGTAGCAATCGAGGTTCAGGGAAGGGAGTCAGGTGCAAACTCTAACAAATGTACTGAACTGGGCAGAACAAGCTTACGACACACAAGCAGCTTTACAGGGAAAAAAACATGTACAATACAAAAAAAGCACTATTTACCGTAATTTTATTTGTGGTTGAGGTAACTGGCAAAATTTCAAGACCCATTCGTATTCTCTTTTGTTTTTCACAGTAAGCTTTCCAGGTATCCTCATTGAAGCCATAGTTAAAATAATCGGAGAGATCAGCCCCTTTAAGTAGTGAAGCATATGTTTTTTAGGACATTACAAAGTTCATCTTTTCTCCACTAAATATATATTCATCTCTACTTAGAGCATCAACACTGATTAGCTACTGATCTAAAAAACCACAACTGAAATGCACAATTCATCAACAGACAGAGTATTCACGGCTAAGATCGTAAAACCATTAAAATTTAGTCAGAAACAGTAACTTGCCTAGCATCATGAAGCGGGGACCAAGGGTAGTGAATGTCATGGGATATTATAATCCCAATACCTTTACAACAAGATAAATATAAGATCTATATATTTGCTTTATGTTCAGTAAAGAACCGCTCCCTTTTGTTTTGCTTGTTCTGTATTTGACTTCTCACTTTGTTTTGGCGCCTGGTTTCCTCTGATGCCATGAAGTATTTTTAGTGTAAGAGAGAACAGTTGTAACTCAAATGCACAGAATATATTTAATACGGCTAACATTTCAAACACCAGATAATCATCAAAGGCTTCTTTTTTTTCCATTTTGTAGACACTATTTGTATTACCAAAGCAATATACAAACACTAGAAAAAACCTATATGCAGCAGCAAGATGTACTTGGTACTAAAAAACCGAATCAATGCTGGTATAATTAGAAAAGTCTGGACAAATTACTTGAGCCAATGAGACAAAATAAAGAGGAGACTCATGGAAAGTCCATGCAGCAAGTCCCAGTTTCTTATTCAAATCTTATGGATGTCTGTGCGTAAACACAACCCAGCACAGGCAGCTACGTTTCAAGATTCGTCATGCTGAAACCTGCCAGAACTATTTTCCATTTTGCTTTATATTGTTTTCCATGGCACAGAGCAATGGCAGTAATCTCCACAGAAACACAGATTTCTAAGGAGAGTTCAGGATACACATATATTTAAAAAATGGCCTGTCTCCTTCTCCTGACATGTGATGAGGATCTATGCTAAGAAACACTGCACACCCCAGCACTCTGTGGCACACCAGGCAGCAACAACAACTAACATAGCTGCTTCTTCCAAATGATGCTGTACAGTACCTCAGAGGGATAGGTAAGATGACATCTACATGCAGTCAACAGGAATCACTATAAAAATAATGTACTGAACACCTATGTATGAGTTAACATAAACCAGACATTACCTGGCTTTCTCCAAGGTTTATCTTCAAAAGAATCTAAATCTACTTCCAGAAGTGGCACACCATTAATACTCCCTGGTGCATCTAGATCCAGTCCTTTAACTTTTGCACCTGTGAATAGAAGTTGAAGTTAGAGCCTTCTGTCTCTACCAAATGGAATTTGATGAGTAGCATTACACTTAGAATAATAATAAATAAATAAATAAAAGCCAGACAAATTTATCAACAAGTTTTAAAAACAAAAATCACTTCCTTAATTGAAAACAATCCAGGTTCTTATTTTTCAACTTTTTTTAAAATATTTAATATTACTATGTAAATTTTCTTACCAGAAGATCCATAAGCTCGTCCTCCTGCCTTAATATTGAGATTCACAGGTGCTGCTCCATAACTTCAAGAAATTCACAAAAAATGAATTAGACAAAGAAAACTTTTAAACCAGAAGAAAACACAAAACAAGAGATAGCTAGATCCAGAAACATATTGGACCCAGGCTCAATCACCATCCTGAATCTCTAGCTTTCCAAGCTGGTAACTGTAAAAGTAAAGAGATCAGCCTAGGAGGAAGAGAGAGTACCTTTCTATGCTCAGTAGCAACTTCTCCAACTAATAAACAGTAGTGAAGCAAGTCCCAGTCACTCCTCATGAGTTGAAAGGATAAAGACCTTGATAGAAACAAGAATGGACAGAACCAGAAGAAGAGAGAGAAAGGAAAAATGCAGTTCATTTAGGGATACAGATGACAGTCTGGGGATTAGAGTAAAAACAAAATAAATTAAAAAAAAAAGGAAGGCTTTAGATGGATAATTTTCTCTTTTCATAATCATTCCATTTAATCTGTACAGAAGTGGAAAATACAAGCATTACTCTAAAATGATTGAAGTGCTGTTTCAATGTACTTCTAGTAATCATCCATCCTAGTGACCAACAGAAAAGCATGTAACTTTTCACTTTCTAAAATACTTGAGAGCTTTCTTCATAAATATGCACTCAGAAACCTAAATACTGAATAGATTTAACTACCTTAGGAATTACAGTATTGTTCATTTGTAACATTAAGAGCTAGCTCTCCCTACCATTTTTGTGTAATGTAACTTATCCTCACAGGTGAGCTATACACATCGTGAGATTAGCATATAATTAGAAGGCCAGGGTATAGTTTACAGTATCCATTTCTGTGCAGTTCTAGCTTTCTTTCAGGTGCTACAACAGCATAAAACTGACACAAAACATTAAACCTTCTGATATGCCACACTGTATTTGTGCATGATTATATCAAACCAATTCATTGGGTTTTTAACCGCAGTTGACTTCTGTATGAAAAATGATTTAATCCTATGGAACAGACTTGTTCTATTGCAGTTAAAATGTACAGCAATGTTCTGTTTGTTTTAGTTTTCTGCCCTTCCATGAACTTTCTGTCCAATTTGCCCAGAAAATAAGATTTTTCAGAAGATAGGCATTTCTATATAAAACTTTCTACTCCAATTAGGTTTAGGATCATCTACTCATTGTTTCCTGCATACATGGAAAGAGCATTGGCAAATCCACTGAGAATATAAATCTAGTTTTGCTTTAGTACTACAAAATTTGAAGTCACTGCCTAGACCACAAGAATACTGCAAGCATTGAAAGCAGAATAAAGAACTGAAAGAAATGGCTCTTTTTCTATTAGACTGATTTGCACAGTATTTTAGAATATGAAATACTCCAAAAAAGTTTAAAAATACTGTTTCAAACAGGCGTAAATACCTGTATTCTAAAGTTAAAAACACAATGATATACATAGGTCAGCTTACCTGCAGACCTGTTATACTTTGAATAAGAAATGGCACCCTAGTAACTCTGGTTTTAATAAGCACAAAAATATTACGATTGCCAAGAAAAACAAGTAAACCATGTCCCTTAGAAAATTTCCATGAAGTGAAAAATATTATTTCATAATTTTGGGTAAAATTAGCACTATACAAAAGTGTTCAGGGGAAAAACAAGTCCCTTTTCAAGACCAAAAGGTATATGGGGCAATAACAGTAGCAAGATCAGTACAAATGCCTAAACCATGATCTTGAGAAATAATCTCCAGAGACTCACAGCTCAGTTCTTAAGTACATTAAAATCTTGTTTGAGAACATCAATAGGGATTGAAACGAGAGGTCTAATTAGAACACTACAAACAGGATGAGGGACAAAGACTTCTCATGTTCTTGCCATTCTATCCTTTGCAACTAAAATGTCACTGTCACAGTTAACAACCCCAAAAATGCTATATAACATAACCGTTCCCTAATAAAAAAGAACTCACTCCTTTACAAATTTCATACAATTATTTCTCAAAATCTGAAAACACAATTTAAACTCATACAAAACTCTTCTTTGTCTTCCACTAATTTTATTTCACTTGTTTTCAAGCCACTGTACCATTAAAAACATTGTTAAAGAGCTGAAAAAATTCTTAATTGACAATAATTGCGCATACAATCTGACATTTTTGGCAAGCATTAAATGGCAAATATGTGGAAAAGATAAAAAAAATATTTATATATAAATATATAAATATTAAAAAGGTAAGTAAATGGCAAGTATTAAAGAGACTGCATTAATAGTTAAATATAATCTCAAAAGTTTCCCCAGTTAATGTCTGTAAATAACTTACCTAAACTGTGGCGCTCCTGTCTTAATATCCCCTATGGTGACTTGAACATCATCTTCGTCATCATCACTATCACTATCACTGTCATCCTCGGCCTCTGCCGTCTTCTATAAAAGAAAAAATCATTGCTTAGACAAAAGCACTTACATTCACAATGGAAACACAATCCAGACAAAACTACTCAATCTAGAAATCTTTGACAGAAGAAAATTCTCCCCTTCCTAGACATTAGAATTGAGTAGCATTAACAGTAAATTTAGGAGGTTACAAGTATCTGAAACATCTGGACGAAAAAAGAGAAGTGTCTTCAATATTAGGTTCAGTTTCTCCAGCATAAAAGAGCTTCCGCTATCTAGTATCCTTTTTCCCTCTAGCTAGGTCATACACACTGGCTCTATTCTTACCTTGTCATTCAGGAAAGAAATAAAAGATATGCAAGAGTAGCTTCTTGCCATCATCAATTATATATTCAGCATAACTCAGGTAAATGTTTTTTTCAGTTGATGATGAACACTGGAGAAATCTATTTAGCTCCTAACATAAGTAAGCTACATAAAATACTTAAAACATTTCAGCAACAGACAGAAAAATCAGATACAAGAGTATGCTGTAGGCTGTATGATAGACTGAGCTTTTTAGACTACAGACTAGCACTAGAACTAAACATTTCCCTCCTAAGTGGTAATGATTAATTCAGACCATTTTATTTGTAGATCTGTATTTTTCCTCACAATGAACATCACTCTCCTTTTTCTATGCAGAATTCAATAACCATGTATTAACCAGTCAGCTCTTCACAGTTAGGCCTTCATCTTACTATCTCAATTAACTTTGTATCATCAGAAAGCTTGTGATTCCACAACTTAGTTCTTTTCCAAGTAAACACATTAAACAGCACAGGTTAAGCACAAAATTCCAGAGAATCCTCCCTGGAGGTGACTTTACTATGAGAACATAACTTGGATTTCTACCCTTTGTTTTCTATCTATTACAAATCAGCTAAAATCAGTTATCCATGTATGACTTATTCTGTAACTGCATAGTTTTGTAAAATCCTTTGGTGAGGAGCTTCTTCAGAAACTTTGGGAAATCCAAGTGAACTTTTCCAGCCAAATCACCCTTATTTACATCTTGGAATCCTTCAGCAAGAGGCTGGACACATTGAAGCCAAGCTGATTCTGCCCTGGTAGCCTGCAGTTATCTATGCACAGCTGACTTCTAGCCTTTGTCCACTATATCATCTATTACATTGCCTGGTACATTAAAAAATCACCAAAAATCATCAGCTCCTTAGATGATCAGATGTTGGAACGCAGTTCATCCTCACTACACAACATAAATTCAATGTCATAATGATGAAGAGTCTATGCTTGGGGTAGGGAAGACAGGACAAGTCTAGATCAGTATGGATACTGAGTAAATGACACATGAAGACAGTCTTTCAAATCGGTATAGCTGAAAAGTGCAAATTCATCATTCACCAGGCAACCCACACAGACACCATTAAAAAGGCATCAAAGAAGGAAATAAAACTTTGTCTGGACAATGTACCTTTCCAACCAAAACTCACTTCACTTATAATCAATGATTTCTTAGTTCTCTCCTCAGAGAAATATTCACCTGTTCCTATTCCACCAACCTGAATGACACCCATTTTTCTAAGTTACTGCTGAAGGTTCATGGACACCATTTACCATGAAGTTCTCAATTTTGTGGAGATATTCTAATGCTAACCTAACAATGCCAGGCTTTATATAGAAAAAAAAATAAAAAACCATGCAAGTACAAGAAAATTGACCCTATAAGGATTTCCAGAAATACAAACACCTTTGATGCACTTTAAGTAGCTTTTCAGTTTAAACAACTGAAATAAGTTAAAAAATTTTAGTAACTTTTTCCCTAATTTTAAATACACTGTAATGCCTGTCATAAATAAAGTGTCATAAATAAAGTGTTAGTGTTACGGAAAAAAAAGTACTTCACTAAGAGGCCAGTCCTTGAAACGTGCACAAATATCTCAGTAATGGTTTCTGCATTTCTGCATCACTTAAAGTTATTTCTTGGAAGATATAAGCTTGTCCCACTGAAGCAAAACTACAATTTTCTCATAGGACTTCTCATACTTAATTTTTTCCCATTGACAGTAACCTGAATCCTTTAACCAACACAACAACTGTAAACTTAATTTCTTGGTCCTTTCCTTCATCATACTAACACTGATGTTATCAGACATAATAAACATTGAAGACTACTACAGACAAGTGTTATGTTGCCTCTGAAAGGCATGTGTAATCATCTCCTGGTTCACACTTTCACATAGTTCTGCAAATGGTGCTTGTCTATCACATTCAAAAAAAGAAAAAGGATCAGAGGACATTATTTTCTTATCACTGAGAAAAAACAGACCATCATTTTGGAAAGGATGTCTTTAAGAAAAGAGAGGTGTCTTCTAGCACCATCTTTCTGTCCACCCAAAAACACCTGGAGTAGTATTCATTTATTTTCTGTAAGTTACACTTAAAAAGTGGACTGGAGCTGTAAATTTGATTTCCTAACTTAGTAATTTCTACAGTTTCGGCAGATCACAAACACATTTTAGAAAAAAAAAAGGTGTACATCCTTTTTTTTATTAAATAATATAAATAGATATTAAATCATTTAAATATAAGTCCTAGTCAAATTATGAATTCCCAGTAAGTCATTGAATCAAAACATATGTAAACAGTATTTCAAAAACATGTTTAAAACTACCGTTTTCACAACTCCATTTTCTGCAGCTTCCTCTTCACTTCCAGGTGGGGGTGGAGCACTTAAACAAAAACAAACAGGAAAAGATGAAACTAGGTATTTATGCACATGTTATTTCACAGGTATCAGCTAATGATGAAAAGAAAAAGCTTTGCTACATCATTCCAGATGAAAAGCCAAAGCTTCAGGTGTCTTCTGTATTAATTAAAAAACAAAGTTGACTTACTAAAAACAATCTAGATGAATATAGCTTTATACTAGCAATATTTAGCTATCATAAATCATACTAACTGGATGTTTGTAGAATAGTCAGACGTAATGAGGCATTACACTTTGATCTTCTTTTGAAATCAAACTGAAATACTTTGTAACATATGAAGGGAGAATAAGTTGTTTGGGTTTTTTCTGCAGACTGACAGTTTTCAAAAACATAATGGAAAAAAACATTCAAACACCCACAGGTAATGTTTCACTGAAACAGAATTCCCACATCAGCATTGTGAGATTTTATTCTACTGTAAGGAATAGTTACAATTCAATGACTAAATCAATTATATTTTAAATGTAGACTGAGAACTGTAAAAAATTTAAAACTACTGGTCCATCTAAAAGGATGAGTACTGTGACATCCATGCAAATGAGCTGTCTCACTGAGCCTACCTTCTACTGTTTCCTGCACAGCAATATTTTAACTTGCACAGTCCCATTAGCTCTTAGGATGGTGCACAACAAATAGCAGAGTAAGCAGGGAGACATCTATAAACAAAATTCTTTCACTGAAAAGGTATTTCTGAAACAGAGTGCGCAATTGCCAATTTTATTGAATAGAGTGATTCTAACCCCATACTCTGTTGCCAACACTCCCGTGAGTGTTGCACCCAATACAGCCCAGCTATTGCCTCGGGATTCAGGCTTGATCATTTTGCTTCATCACCTGGTAAAATGACAGAATAGGTACAGAACCTGAATAACACCACACCATTTCTGTATGTACAAACAATGCCAAAACTGAGAGGCCAGAGACCAAAACTTTTAACAGCTGAACTGTCCCCCTACTTCCACAGTTCCAAACACAACTCCTAAGATGCGTAAGTTAATATTTGTTATGCATTTTGTCCAAAACTATGCATTGAGAGAGCCAAATGCCAAGCTAGACACTATTGACGAGAAACTGGAGTATGCTGTCTCTAAAGATCATTTTGGCCTCCATGCAAATAATTTTCTTAAATAACAGCAATAGTGACAAAGATGCCAGGTCAAGAAAAGGTAACTGAAAATAAGGAATCAACTGATATGGAATAGCTTCTAAATAAAGAGCAAGTAAATAACTAGAAAGCAAATAAATAACTTTGTCCTGGAAGAGATGGGATTCGAGACAAATGCAGGTCTAAAAATCTATTAAGTGACATGGAAAAAGTGAAAGAAAACAACTGTTTCTTATTCTACAGAAATATTTGGAATCACATAATTACACTTTATAGCTGCTTCACAATGATATCATATGTAGTCATGTGGTGGAGGTCATTACTGCTTTGTCATTCTGTGCTTGTCAAAAGTTGACATGAGTTCAAAAGAGCAACTGAGCAATCTTACAAACAAGCAGCCCACCAAGGCTAACTAAATGCAAGAGTTCTCACTGAATAAATGGAAACATCTATAGAAAATAACAATGTATGCTTTCATATATTGATTTTCCCTTTATTTGTTTAATATATCTTGACAATCAATACTTTCTGTATTTTACCAAGTATGAGAATTTCCTTCATTCAGCACAAGTGACTACCCTTTTCCAGTCAGTCTTCATTACTAATCTCCATTAACTTTGTTAGATTTTCAAGGGAGCATCTTCGTGCTCTCATAGAGCTCTTTGTAACTCAAGCAGGCTCCCCGCAAATACTTCCAAAGCTTTCCTAAGTTTCTCTTTCAAATACTGTCTCACTGGTAAAAAAACAACAAACCAAAAGCCTAAGAAGATGTGATCTTCTTAGATGTACATCAAACTATCCAGTACTCTTCCACTGCTTCTTTGTATTCTTGTTTCTGTCATTACACTGCAAACTCTTTGGGAGACAGGATGTTTTTCAGTTGCTAAATTATCTCAAACAAGTTGTGATCCATCATTAAGACCACAAAGCACAATGATTACAAAAATAAAAGACCTGTGGACATTTTGTGAGGGGTTACTGCTGTCCATACAGTTAAACTAACTTTCATACTTAAGCAACCCAATTTCACAGGTACAGCTATTTCACAGAAAAACGAAGTACAAGAATACTATCTTAAGGACATTTTCAAAGACAGCAGAGTGTGTTCAGGTGCTATCAACTTTCAATGAGCTGGGAAGAAGAATGTAGTGAACATAGGTTTTGTGCATCCATGCTACATGGCTTCCATGTTGTCAAGATACTCACCCAGATTTTTCTTCCTCTGGTCTCTCTGTTTCATTTTCATCTACCATAAGAGAAAAGAAACACAATATTTAAGAATAAAATCCATAGGGTATCAACTGTGACAGATTATCTTGGCAGGTAGAATATTAGGCAAGTCTTCAGATTACTATTGGACATGTTTGTAACATTTCAATTGTGAAATCAGTTGAGCAGACCCCTGAGCGCTCGCAGTGCCCTGCACTGACAGGTCCACCACATGGGCAAGGTTTAGTTTATGTTTCATTAATATCTGAACGTAAAGATAGTCCCTAAAGTTGTAAAAAAAGTTAATACATAAAAGGTTAAGCCTTGTTTCAGTACTTCAACGCCGGGAACTCGGGCAGGAGAGCACCAGGGAGAGCTCGGTCCCTCCAGGGCTGCCTGTGGGGCAGGGACACCACGCGGGGCTCTCGCCGCTGAGGCCCTGCACGCCTCGGCCTGCGCGGCCCGGGCTGAGGGCCCGCGATACCGGCAGCGGAGACCGGGGAGGGGAAGGGGCCGGGAGCCGTCGCCACCGGGGGACTGGCCGGGAGGAGTGAAGGGGCTGCGCAGCCACGGGGGCGGCGGGACTGGGGGACCTTGTTCAGCGGCCCGCCGAGGCGACGCACGCCGCGGCCTGCGCACCCCCGCACGGCCCCCCCGCGGCGGCGGCGCCGGCCCGGCCCGCTGGGGAGGCGGGCTGGGCACGGGGGTCGGGGAAGGTCCGTACCGCCATAGAGCCACTCCTCCTCCTCGTCCCCGGCGGCCCCATCGGCGTCCGCCGACAGCCGCTCCGCCTCGCCGGTAGACATGGCCGCCTCCCGCGGGACGCGCGGGCCCGGCCCCGGCAGCGCCTCCCGCCGCCGGGCCGCCCCGCCGCGCCGCCCCCGAGCTCCCCCGGCGCCTCGGGCCGCGGCCAGGCGATGCACGGGCGGGCGGCTGCGAACGCCCAACGCGGCCTCTCGCGGAGGATCCGCCGCCGCCGCCGCCCGGCGCTTCCCCTCCCCCCCGCGTGAGTGACACGCACAGGAAGCGGGCCCGGCCCGGCCCCGCGGCGCCCCGGGCACGGGCTGCGGGGGGCGGCCCGGCCGGGCCCGGCCCCGGGACTGCCCTCCCGCAGAGCCGGCCGGGCACCGTCCGTGCGCTGCCACTCACCGCGGCTGAGCTTTCGCCGCTCTCCCGAGGCGCGCTGCCAGAGCCGCCTTCCCTTCCTCTCGCTGCCCTTTGCTCTCGGTGGTCCTTGTGCTCTCCGGAGTCCCTGGACGCCCGTCCGTCCATTCAGCAGGGTTCACCGGCAGCATGGCCATCTCCTCGAGAACATCCTTGTTGAAGATCTGCTTCTCCAGAAGCAGATCTTGGCTAAACGCACATACACTCCAGTGCCGTGCATCTACTGGCGGCTGATGGCAGCTGCCGGGGGAGCGTAACCACGGGGTAAACACGCCGCTGCTTCTGCTAGCACTGTCCCTCGGCTCAGGGACTGTCCCCGCTGGACGTAGTATTTTAGGTTTAAAACTCTCCATAGATTTTTTTCTTCCTCCCCAAATTTCCTGATTTTGTTTTTAGGTACGGTAGAGTTTAACATTCATAGTGTGCTGTGAGTGTTCCAAAGTGTTTCTGTGTTCAAAGTGTTTCTATGTTCAAAGTGTTTCTATGAATTTCATTAATTCTGTTTTAAAAGCGGTGGGGAGTAGTGAGCTAATTTTCCTGGTGATTTGCTCACTTTACCTCTGTGAATGCTAGACAACAATTGCAAGATGCATTAGAAAATTTAAGTACTGACAACTGACCAAACAAGTTTCAAACAGTTGTGTGAACAAATGGAGCTTGTGGTGTTTCAGGATGTATGTGAAAACTAAATTAGGGCCCTGCTTTTCACAGCTTGGGAAAAATCAGACAAGAGGACTTCACTGTAACATAAACACAACTCTCAGTGGGGGGAACTTATTTGAATTGCCTACATAGAGAAGCTTATTTGAAAGTTTCATATATGGCATGACATTTCAATGAAGTTCACATGAACAACCAACCTGCTCAAAATCTTTTTTTATTTAAAATTAAATGTCTGAGTATTGTGTACAGATAATGAATTGTGTGATGTAGTTGGATAGGTTTGTCTTGCTATGTAATTTTTTATACAAATAGTTGTGCAATCAGCAAAGGCATTTTTCACTATTTTGAGACACTTGTTGCTCATAAGACAAATGTGTATGTGTAGTACCTCTTCATAGATCAGTGTCTGAATTTTTGTTGCAGCTTGTTTACTTTGCCATTTAAGACAATTCTGGCTAATATGAAATGACACAGCAGAATGTGAGTAGTTTCCTTTGGCTGCAGACATAGAAGAAAGAAAGAAAGAAGAAGAAAGAAAACCATGTTTGAGAAAATCCAACAAATAGAAACCAAGAGTAGGCTAAGAACAAAAAATGTTTTAAAATATTTTAATGCAGATCCTCCAGGCAGTTTTCCTTGTACAAACCTTTAAGGAGAAATCACACAGAGCTGGTGGTGATGGAAAAATCCACTTTGAATGGTTGTGGCTTGTAAAAACTCTTTCTTCTAAGACTTAGAGTAGCTGAAAGGCTGAAGACAGAATGCATCTTTGCAAGCTGCATTGCCATCTTTGCTCACAGGTTACACCCCAGAAACCCACAAAAAGATACCAGTTTATGGGAACCAGTTCTGACACAGTAGTTGTCACCTTGCACAAGGGATAAAATAAGCTGTAAAAACTACTTAGATCATTTTGTTTCATAATTTAACCATTGTGCTTTAAACTGATTATCTTCATTTAGTTTTCTGGCAAATAATTTTTTCTTTCAACACTGGCATATGCAGAACTAGTTGCAATCTATACAGTATTAATAAAGTAAAAAACTATTCACTTTCTTAAAAATATCTGATGTTTTGACAATAATATCTGAAAAAAACCCTCAACCTTTTAAAGGAGGGCAGCTCACCTCCCCTCCCCTTTTTAATGGTTTTAAAGGTTCAGAACCCATTTTAAATTGTTGGGCAAACCATTATTTATCTAGGTTTTGTCTGTGGCACTCACCTATAAAGCAAAAACTCAGAGATACATAATCTCTGAGGTAATTCAGTCTGAGAGAAGGATAGTTCTACTTGTTTATAAACTCTTGGGCCCGGTGGTTAACTATCCCCCATCCTTTCTTAGCGCTCATTTTTCAAATCAAAATAGTCAAGAAGAGTATTAACTTACATATTTTTCTAGCATCATGAACCTATATGCCCTAAAGTTAAAATAACAGATTGGTGCTAGAACAGCACAAAGATGGGGAAGAATGCATCTGAGTAGAAATGTCAGTGGAGAACACTGAAAGGAAAGGATCTGACTTAATTGCTGGAAATCTAGTGAATTCAGCATTACTCATGTTTTTCATGTTTTCCTGAAAACAATTGAATCTGTAAGAGACATGAGAACACCAGTTCAGAGGGAGGGTGAAGAAATTAAGTATTTTATCTCTTTATTAATGCTGATAATCCTGCTATGTCAGAAAAAGTACCTTCCTCACTGTGTGCCAAGGAGGTTGTCCAAGTGAATAGTGTAGAACACAGATTTGCAGTTGGGCAATCCATTATCTGGAGAGGAGAAACTGCTGATGCTTGTTGTGGCGTTTTTTCTCGTTAGCTTTGAAACTGATTTCGAGATCAAGAGCTTTTAAGAGGGGAAAATGGAATTAAACTGATTTGTCATACATCTCTAACTGTACAGAGAAAAGTCGCATTTACTGAGGAAGATTACGCCGTCTTGCCAGCTCATCCACCAAAGCCTTTTGCTAATAAATCACAATAGTAGGGTAAGGAGCAGTGATGAAAGTTTCGCCTCTCGGGTGCTGTACATTTAAAGTGCCGGGGAAGCAGCTGGTCCCGCGGTGTCACCCAGGCAGGCCGCGGCACAGGCGGGACAGTGACACTGCGGGACGGTGGCATGGAGGGGCGGTGGCACTGCGGGGCGGTGGCATGGCGGGGCGGTGACACTGCGGGACGGTGACACTGAGGGGCGGTGACACAGGCAGGACGGTGGCACTGCGGGGCGGTGGCACTGCGGGGCGGTGACACAGCCGGGGACCCTCAGCAGCCGCAGCGCCCACCGAGGCCCGCGAGCGCCCCGCCCCTCCGGCTCGCAGCCAACCCGCGCCCGCTACGTCATCGCGCGGCGCCGGCGGCGCGCCCGGCACGTGCGGTGTGTTGTGGCTGTCACCGCCATGGCGGGGCCGGAGGTGCTGCGGCAGCTGAGCCGCCGAGCCTGGGAGCCCGCGCTGGCCCGGGCTCGCCGTGCCGCCGTGCTCATGGACGCGCCCTCCGCCGAGGCTCTGCACTGGGTCGGCGGGGCGGGCGAACTGCTGGCGGCCGGGGCGCTGGCTGTCAGCGCGCTGTCCGCCGAGGCGGCGGTGCCGGCGGGGGCGGCCTGCGTCGTGTTCGTTCTGAGCAGGACGCTGCGGGGCGGCGCGGCGGCCGCGGTGCGCGGCGTGCTGGAGCAGGGCACCGTGCGGCACTACGTGCTGGTGTGCGGCGGCGAGGCGGAGGGCGGCGGGGCGGCCGAACTGGAGGAGACCTTGCGGCGGTGGACGGGCGAGGGCGGCCGCGTCGAGGTGGTGCTGCGGGACCCGCCGCTCCTGGCACCCGTCTCGGCGGAGCTCTGCCTGCTGCCCGCCCTGGCAGCGCTCCTCCCGCCGCTGCCCGGCCCCGGCGGCCCCGGCCCCGCAGAGGTCGGGCTGGGTGCGCTGCCCGCCGAGCTGCGGGCGGCGGTGCGGGCCCTGGTAGGTGACCTCGACTCTCTCTTCACCGGCCTGGGCCTGCGGGAGGAGAGCTTTGCTGTGGGAGCCCTTAGCAGAGTCATCGCCGCTGAGCTGGCAAGCTACACTCCAGCCAGAAACAGGAGAAGGACAGCCACCAACAAGGCCTCTGTCATCTTCGTGGACAGGACGTTGGACCTCGCTGGTAAGAAATCCTCAGCTGGTGTGGGCTGTCATTCTAAGGTATGTCATCCATACCAAACTCATCGGGAGGGTGTCAGATAGTGGGAGCTCTGGTGACCTGGTGTTACCAAGAATCCATATTCCACTTTGTACTGCACTCCTCCCATTGCTATATCCAGTTCTGGGTCCTGTGTGGGATTACTCTTGAGATCTGGTCTGTTAGAGTACACTTGCTCAGTGTTCAGTGGTTACCAGGCAGTCATAGTAGAACTCTGGGCTTCTTCTGAAGCTTGGAGAAACACGGCTGGGTTCAAAGCAGAAGTCACTGGAAGTTCCACATCATCCTGCTCCAGTATGAAAACTTGGTGTTCAGAATTCTGCTGGTGATACTCAATATCCTCCTTTCTGACCCAAGACAGCTATTACTATGCAGAATATGTGTACTGTAATCTTCTGTCCCAGTGTCAGTTTCATGCTTCCTGGATTAAAAGCCACTGCTCTCAAGCATCCAGATCATCCGTTACTCACATTATCCAGTTGTTTGTAAAAGTACCTTACAGGCTGCTTCCATGACCCCAAATGCTGTGCCAATACCCCTAATGCCAGGTGCATTCTTTCATGCAGAAATAGCTGAAATGTTTTGGTTAAGTGGTGGTCCCTGGTGGTCAGTGACCCCAAAGTCATACTTAGCTGCCCAATGAACTGGTGCTGGTTTCCAAATTAAGAGGAACGTTGACATAACTGAGCTGGTTACTCTCCTGTTCTTCTTGGTTTGTGTTTAGCGTGATCCTACAGAAAAAGCGGCGTGCGGTTCTGTTCCACAGGCTAGTGGTTTGAAGAGTAATCACTGTATTAAGCCACCAGGTGTGCAAACAGTTCTTCATCTGGCAACACTGGGAGCACGTTTAGCCCTGTGGCCACGATGGTTGCTTACACACCCTTGTAGCCCAGTGGATCATAGAAATTAAGAGTAAAGTAGAAGGCTCTGCTGTAAATCCAAAGGTTTATTTCTAGCACTTCCATTTTGCTGCAAACTATAAATCTTAATTGTACCTGTTTGCCGCCATGAGGGGTGAAGGAAACTCTGCATGTTTCAGACTCAGCCTTATGGATTGTTGTGAGGTATCTAGTATATCTACTTGTCACTCATATCTTTATATCTGTCTAAGCAGATACACATCTCTGTGTAACCCTTAGCCATATCTATATGCCTGAAGGTGTTTCTGTACATATGTGTGTTGATAAAGGAATGACTGCATTTGGTATCCCAGTCGTACATACTTCCTGCTGGCATGCATGGGCCTAGTTCTGTTTGTAGTCAGTAATTCAGGTCTTAATTTTTTGCCACCACGTGTCATGTAGCAAGTACTTGGTACAGTGTTGCACCCTGCAGCCTGTCTGTCTGAATTTTCCTCAGTATTTTTTTTCCTTCCATGATTTTGCCATTGTGTATCCTTAAACTGCTGTGGGGTTCATAGCTGTCAACAATGTGTTAAAGAGCACCTAAGGATCCAGACAGTTAATGCTGTGCTGAGGTTGGGAAGATTGATCAGAAGACTGCAGGAAAGTGGACTTGGATAAGGAGCCTTAAAATGAAATTACGAGAAGAGTGTTGGTTTGGGGTGGGAATGGGGAAAGGATTTATTTATGAGCTCAGATAGTGGGAAGTGTGGAATCTTGTACTTCAGTAGGAGAAGGTTTTTTAGAGATAACATCAGGGCTGTAGTGACCAGCATTGGAAGGAAACATCAAAGCTTATGGAGTAAGAATGAGAAGTTACAATATTTGGTTTTTTAAGATTCTATTCTCAGTATCCATAAATGAAATTAGGATCCCTGCATACAACCATTCTTTTGTTACCAACAAATGTCTCTGGAATTCATAGGTAATTTCATTGAATTATTCCTATGTGTTGGATGTGATGCTTGTCCTATACAGCACAGACTGAAGGAAGAAAAATCTAGTGCATTCTAGAGGTAAAACTCAATATGAACCTGAATTTAGCACCACACAATGAGATTTGTTTCATTGGTTTGCTAAAAACTGTACATTAAAAAATTCACAGGGTTAGCAGGGGGTGTAGCTAATGAGTTCCTGGCTGCTGTTAAAGAATTGGTAGGTTGACTTTGCAAGTTGTATTGGCTACAACTTGTATCAAATGTCACCTATTTCAGTTTGTAAGTTATAATGTAAAGAAAAAAATTAAATTAGAACAGCATGATGCATAAGAGTTCTTGTATCCTAAAAGCTAGATGTTAGCTTGGCATGGAAACTCGTATTTTGCAGTGGTCAGATAACTTGTCACATGAACGCTCAATCTGTCTGTACTTTGGCAGCATTCAAACCCATCACTTGTGCCTTAAACACTGGTGCTCATGAGAAGCTGCTGAGCAGTCTGTTGACTGTCCTCAGAAGTGGTGAGTAGAGAGGATCACAACTAGTCCCATGCGCCCTGCTGAAGTCAGTGCAGTTTGAAAGTGACTCCCTATGATTTCCTGTCCTGGTCTTGTGAAGTTTAACAGTCTTTTCAGGCTTGGTTGATTTATGCAGTTGATTAGGGTGACAGTGACTTTTAAAACCTCCACCAGATATTTTGTGATTGATTTGATGAGGCATGCCAAAAGCCAGTAGCATCAATGGACCAGTGGAAACCTCCAAGAGGTAACAGTTATGGGAAAGAGAGATGGCACTGGCTGTTCATGGAGTCAGCTCAAGTACTGAGTCTTCCCCGTATGCCAAGAAGAGAGGAGGGATGTTAATTATGTGGGTTTATTTGCATTTGAGGTGTTTCTAGTGTCTTGTCTAGCTAAATGCTGCTCGCATGCAGCGTGTGTGGAGAGATGCTTCCAGTACACGGGGTGGAGGTTCAGAAGATTACTGTTGGTTTTCCCTGTGTAACTTTGCAAGTGTTGCAGTGTGCCTTACATATGATTGACTTGGTAAGAAGAATGTAGGGATTTTTGAGAATAAGATAAGTTAGGGAGTCACAAAGATAACCTAGCTCATTCCATCTGCACTTTACTGGTCTAACTCTGGCTGAGAATGGTAGAAAAGAAAGTTGCTGTCATTCTGTAATTCTGTAATTGTTGTTGTCTTTGGTGGAACAAATGGGTAATAATCCAGCCAAGTGGTCAGATATCCACACTGCAGTATTACCCTGTGCTGGACACATGTGCCTTCTTTGCTTTCTGTGGATAAAGGCATTGCCAGCACAGAATTTGACTTCACTTTTCTCTTCCTTTTTCATCCTTCCTTCTCAATTTCCTTTGCAATACAGAATAGTGGATAAACCATGGAAAACCATGGCTTACAACCTGGATACCTGTCTGCTATAGAATTGGAGACACTCTTCTGCTTCTGCTATCCAAGAACACTTAATAATCTGACCTTGGCAATTTACTTCATGTAAGGTCCTTGTTTGGATTTGTGGAGCATGTGAAGCTAATTCAGCTGTTGAAACAGATCTCTGGAAATGATGAAAACATAAGAGCGGATAGCTGCTACACAGAAAGACTTAGATGGAGTGGGAACATAGCCTGAGAGAACTTTTTCCTGCCTCTCAGTGGTGCTTCAAAAGTTCCCGTTTTTCTGTGGTTAAAGCTAGGACAACAAAACTAAGTTCAGCACTGCTGTCCAGCCCTGTGCTGATGGCTGAACCATAGCCTAAGTGGCAGACTACAAATACCCTCAAATATCTTGTTCCTGACCTGAAGGTAATAAGGTTTCTGGTCCCTCTCTTGACTTTTTTATCTGTAGTGTGTGTCATGTTTTTCTGCTTTGACTTGGCTCACAGCCCTAGTATTTTTTAAGTTGGTTGTAGAGCCTGTGTTGAGAGTTCATGAATAGAAAGAAAAGCATGTGTGTTTGAAATCAGGAAAATTGAAGAATACATGCCAGCTGGAGTCTGGAATTTCTCTTGGAATCCAGTCAAATTGACATTTCATACTTTGTAACATGGGTTGGTTTAGTTATTTCATTTTTGTTTCACCTGAGCTGCCCTCAGTTCATATAAAAGTGATGATCTTGATTGTGGCATGCTATTGGTAATTGTTTATTTTAATATTAGACTGGCCTGCCTGGATGACTATTTATGCAACTTGTATAAAGTCCTTTTAAGCACAGCCCTATTAATTTATATAGAAAAGTACAGTATGCATGGGAGTGTATATATAAATATTTCCTTGCTTTTTCAATAACCATTACAAATATTATTTAACAACTTCCTTAGGGAAAAAAAAATGTTTTTCATGTCTAAGTGTAAAACCAGTGAATATCTAACAGCTGTAAAACTAAGTCTAATTTGTGCTTTTTAAATTAATCTTTCTGAAATGTTGTGCTTCTAACTTTACACATTCTAGAAATTAATTTTACTTTTGTAGAAAAATATTTTTGAAAAGCTAAATGTAGTTGTGATGTTAAGAGTACCAGTGTCCTCCCCAAAACATGGTTATTTTCTTTTAAATTCCTTGTGTTTGTTTGTTTTTCTAGTTATGCACCTGATAGGTTTTTTTTAGGCTTTATTTTTTTTTTTTTTTTTTCCTTAGGAGCAGTTGGCCATCATGGTGACAATCTTGCAGAGAAGATTCTTTCTGTGCTTCCTAAACTTCCTGGCCACAAGACCGATGTGATGGTTAACATGGTGGAACTAACAGCACTGCAGACTACAGATGAAACTTGCAGTATTATAGCACCTGGCTGCTTAGCACAACCAAAGTAAACATTCTTCTCTTCTTTCTTTTTTTTTATTTTTAGTTTTTTAATGTTGAATGTGATTGTTATCTGTCTGTGAAAAAATTAACAGAGAACAAGTCTTTATAAAAAAACAACAAAAGAAAGCAGTCAAGTTTACAGCAAAACCCCATCTGGTCGTAATTCTGCTGGAATGTAATAGTCTATATGTGTACATTAAGTGAGTAGGCCAGATAAGACTTCCAAAAGTGGGAGAATCTCAAGACCTTTTAGATTTGGGTTGTTTAAATTGTTGTAGATTACTGTAGCAAAAATCAGTACAGATTAACACCAATAATTCTCCTTGTGACATTTCTTTTTCTGCCTAATAGGTCTTGCAAACAGGTAGGTCTCAATGGTGACTTCCTTTTCTCATAAGCCTCTTCATAAAGTAGCTGGATGCTGAATTTTTGTTAGAGTACCTTTTAATTTAAGGTTTTATCCCTGTTTTCAAACACAATACCTGTGGAGAAGGATAAGGCATAAATTCAGGTATACAGACAGTTTCATGAGGGCCTGAGTTTTGCTTAAACAAGAGCAACCTAAAAGCACTAACTTCAGATAATTGTACTTAGCTATATATAATGTGTAGCTAAGACTTTACAATCAAACTGTGTCAGATTTGATGTTTCACTTTCTAAATTTAGTTGTCCAAATGAAAACCTTCCTGCAGCTCCTGTTACTATGCAAAAACAAGGAAACATACCAGGTGCTGGTTTCACTCCACAAGAAAAATTTTTCTCAGCAGTGCTCTAGAAATTAATACAGTGCAAAGGGGATTAAAAGTTCTTTCTCCTTTACTATAATGCTGTCCTCATATATTAGATTTTTTTGAGATGGGCTATTTAATATAATTTATATTCTTCTCTTTTGACTTGTATTGTGATTCTACACCTGCACTGTATCCTTTTTCTTCCCTCCCCCCAACAAAGATTTCACAGATTTCCACCGTTAGCAACATATGGTCTTTGTTTTCTGAGAGCCTTTGTCACCTTCCATCTCTCACACTGCTGTAACCGGGTCCAGTTCCTAGGTTTTACGTTGCATACCCCTCTTCTTCCCTAGAAGTTGGAGAGGAAATGTTTCCTCATAGAGGAGGACTCAGTTTTAACTTGCTGCCAGGGTGAATGGCTTATATAAAATTTGGTCTGGTTTGCTTCTTGCTGTCTGCTTTCCTGCTGATTCCTGAAGAAGTGAGATGTCCTTAAAGATCTGTCTACATAGCAAAATGAAGAGGTTATTGTCCATAGTAGAATTTAGTGGTAGCTTTTTGTGCTAACTTTGAGTAGCTACCAGGAATAAAGAAAATACTGTCAGTGTGGACTAGTAAAAAAAAAAAATAGATATTTACTACCCTGAGATTGTTGGCCTGTGCTACCACTCTATTGTTTTTCACATTATTGACATTGAGAAGACTAAAGGTAGTGCTGGTATGCCTTCCCATGACTAAATTATGACTTCAGTCATGTATTCATGTTTTTAATAACAGCTGACAGAATTGTGCTATGTTCTAAGGTGGCTAGTAGTATATATACACATCATGATTTGTTTGCCTGTTTTCTGGCTGATGGGAAGATACCCTCTGTTAACAGTAATTAGTCTTAACTTATTTTGCAAAGTCTCATATGGACACAGCTGGTTAAAGAACAGCAGGATATGGCTACAAGATACAAGTGTGGGAAAGTTGGATGACAGTAGCTAATACCTGGTACCAAGGCAGTGGTGCCATTAACACACTGGTCTATAACAGCTCCTCCAAAATACCTTCCCTCTGTACCTCATGGTACAGAATCTGTTACACTGGAAATACTTAGGAACAGATCAGTCAAATATTTTAAACGGTCTTAATCTTGCCTTGCAGCACAGCAAAGGGACAAGATGACCTCTGAAAATCTCTCATTATCACTGTTCACAACTGAAGAAGAGTTGTGGGCCTTAGAAGAGTCTCCAAACTCCAAGTGACACTGTGATGTTTAATCTGTTTTTCACTTCTTCTCCAACTATATAATGATCAAGAATAGTTCCTAGTTTAAAATAGACACTTCCAAACTAGCTTAAGGCAGTTGATGAAGAGTGCTTGAAACTATAACAGTGGCTGAATGTGTTGCTGAAGGTGGTAGTTTCCATTCTGGTCGACAGGACTGTTTTCAGTGTTGGTTTAGACATTTATCATCTTTGCTAGTGTAAAATGGTTGTTTTTCTGAAGCACTGAAATGGATTAAAAATTCCCTCTGGTAAGTTTCTGTGTCAATTCCATAGTGAATTGCTTAGGATGCTCTCAGTTCCTCATCAACTTGGTTGTTGTCCTTGGTAGCTGCCTCAGAAGTGTTTCTTATAATTGAAAACTTAAGTCGTCATTTGTATTTGTAAATGATGCATGGCAAGGAGCATTCCTCTTGTAAATTTTCTGTTTACTCTGGTGAGTGAAAGTGCCAGCCCTTTCCCCAGAGACAGGACCAGTGACTTCAGTTACACCCAAATTAAATGCGTGGGAGTTCTTTCACATGAAATTTTGTGATCAGACTGTGGCATTTCAGACCCACATATTCAGAATATTTTTCAAATGTTTTCATTGTTTTTTCTCAAGTAATATTTGAGCATGCTGTAGTGAAGGGGGAGAGAGAGTCTGGTCCTTGCATACAGCTTGCTATATTTAACTTCTCTTACAGCATGCCACTCCAGCAGAAACATCTGGGCTCAGTTACAGAGTTAGCAAACAGAATTAATGAATAATTTATGGTTGGTGTGGTGAAATAAAGCAGGGCTCTTTTTTCAAATATAAGGAAATAATGGGCTTCTTTAAAGATTTAGATGAAAATGTAAATGCCATATGCTGCTTGATTTACTGTACTTTGAAGGTGCCCTCTTTGTGAGGAAGGGAATTTCTTCAAAAAACCCACAAACAATTCTACAGTTCTTGATTTTTTTAGTCTTATTAGCCTCAAAAATCTCATGGAGTAGTTGTTTGCCCTACTGTAATCACTGACATGTTGCTGTTCCAGTGTGGATGATAGTAGAGTTATAATCTTTCAGAATTGTGTCAAAGTATTTTATTCATTTTTATTTACAGATGAATGTACATAACAGAAGGGAAACAGTTCATACCTAAAGACATCCACTCTTGATCAGAACTGCTGGTGTCCAATCCAGAAAAGTAGTACCCTCCCTGTCCTTTCAAACAAATGATGAATAATAGAAGTGAAATTATAGTGAAAGCTTAGTGGTAGGGATGATTTGAAAAAATTGATTACAGTACTCTTGCTGGTCTTTGTATTTTGATGACCCATACAGTGTTTGTAGAGGAATTCTTCCAAATTTCGGCTTCTGATTTTAAGCATGCAGGTAGCGGCTTCTAGGGGTTGTCTGTTCGGAAGAACGTCAAGCTCTGTGTTTGTGCGCAATCCATCCTGTACATTTGATAACTTTTGGCCACATTGCTTCTCAGAGCACTCATCTTGTGCTTATAAGATTTTTATTTTTTTTTTTAGCATGTTGAATCTCTTGCTGTCAGTAATTAGTTTATCTTGATGGAGGTTTATCTTTTCTGCCTTGTGTGAGCTGGGAGCTGAGGTGCATGAAGCCCCTGTGGCTTCCAAAAACCCCAACTGAGGGGTCAATGCCTGAATTCTGGTCACAGGCCTGTGGTGTGTGAGAAGTAAAGATATATATGACACTGTGGACAACTATGTTTACTCTTTTTTGATAACATTTTTTTTTCTTAGTCAGGAACGTATTTGATATGGTCTCCTATTTTGCTGAATAGACTGAATATTTAGTTTGTTTATGCACATTTCAAGAACTTGCTGAATAGAGGTTTCTTGCTTGTTTTTTCACTCTTGCTTCCTTTCTCCAATGTTTGAAGATTGTAGGCTTCCTAGAATTCAGTATGGTGTTAAAATCTTTCTAAAAGTCCCAATTTATATTTAAAATATATATATATTTAATGCAATCTGCAAAGAACCATTGGACTCTTACAACAACCATTTTTCCATAAAGATGAAATAATGTAACACAGTTTATGTTTGGGCTGCTATGCCTAAAGCAATTCAATAAGCAATATGGCCGATAACTTTTGACAGAGCAGGTGGAGCTACTAAATCATCTGTACTTGCTTTTGGGGGAGAAATAACAAGTTGAGAATGAAGTGACCATGTTGATGGGTGTAATGCAGAAAACATTTTTATGCAGGCCAGATGTTTGAATCACAGCATCCACAAACAGATATACCTTTCTTTAAGTCTTGTATAAGGAATGGAAAGGAAGATGTGCTGGGGAGTGGGCTAAAAATTAGGACATTTCTGGAGATGGAATGATAAAATTTCAGTGTCTCATGTTAGTAGCAGTTGAAAATACATACTTCTCCCAATCATTCTTAGTTCTGAAGCTGCTATTCCCATTTTGGACTGATCAGTACTTTTTACAAATGCTAGAATTGGGATGGAGAAGAAAGCCCCGCTCCAGCTGCATTTTTGCTTTTGGGTGTGATGTGATGATTCAGTGCTCCTCTGGTACTGGTGGGACTTGGACAACCCCAAATGTGAGGGAAGGCCATGAAGTGAGGGGACTTGTATTTCAGTGCTGATTCTGCTTTCAGCTTGCAGCATGATCTCAGGTCACTTGATTCCTTTCTGCCTCTGATTCCTCTTGTAGTCCTTGTCCAAGGAATTTGTTTTCTAAACCAGTAAAACAGGGAGTTTCTTAAGATACACATTTTCATACCGAAGGCAGAAAAATCCTAGGGATTCTGATCTCTGGGGGTGCAAGTAACAGTGCAGATGAGTGCAAGGGGAGCTAAGGTGTGAGGACTATTGAACACAGGATCTGTTTGTCCTTTCTTTGGTACTGTGTCCTTCCCACTCCTACTCACAGTGCTTTGTTGCCCTGGGCGGGGAGGCAGTTTTGAGTTGTTTTCACCTGGCCCCCTTTCCTGGGAACTGATGGAGCAGCAGTTCCAGTGATCTCTGTGTAACACACTCTGCAATATTCTTTGAACAGTCACATATATGATGTCAATTTCAAATGAAAGATTTTTTTTGTGTGTGTATGGCAAAGAAAAGGGCAACAAGAATTAAAACTGAAGAGGAGATTAAAGTCTCCCTTTAATCTGGGAAATAAACTTTTATTGAATCATTTATTTTATTCTCTTGGAGTTTTTTAAGTTTTATTGTTTTTTTAATCAGGGAACAAGTATCTGAATGATATTGATGTTTGTTGTTTTTTTTAAACAGTATGGCTCTTGGATATTTTTGGTATTTTAAACATTTTAAAAAAATATTTCCTTTACATCAGCTGTAGATATTAATTAGGAAAAAATCCACAACTTTTTTTTTGCATACATACATTTTTAGAAGGTAATTTGGGACAGTGTTATTCTTGAATGAGCTGGAAATTTATGGCATAAATTAAAGCAATTTTCCTTTCTGGAATGTTAATATTAAAGGGGAAACATTGCTATTGCAGTAAGAAAATCCAGATGTCATGACTATATTGCTTCATATCCACTGCGAGTCTTGCAGAGGAGGAAGGGTAACCCAAAACAAAGGACGGCAAGGCTCTTTTAGACGGGGAGAGAGACAGCTTCGTGCTAAAAACTGCTTTTGGATCTGGTCCGGTTTGTTGGTGGTGGCGCAGCAGCAGCGGGGTGCTCCCTGCCCGTCCCTGCTGCTGGGGTGTTCCTCCAGCGTTTCTTCTGCTGGACACTTCCCCCTGCTGGAAGCTTCACGATCCTGCTCTCCCGGGACCCAGCCTCCTGTCTCTACTGAACTCTGCTCCTAAAGATTGTTTGAAACCTAAACTCAACGCCCCCAAGACAAGACAAAAAAAAACCCAAACCAGCTCAAAAGAAGCCACCATCCATGGTACAGCTGTTTCCTATCTGCCTTTCTGAACAAGGTGAGCAGCACTTTGGGGAGAGAAGGAAGTTTTAACTGCAGAGTTTATGAAAAGCAGCCATCCCATTGAATTAAATAAAACTCTGAAACTTTCCTTTCACCAATAACAGGTGAAATTACAGCCTGGCCCTGTGCTTCCAGGACTCCTGTTGTGCTACTAAGGTCCATTTTCAGGACAGTTGTGCTTTAGAGGGTTTTAGACGTTGGTGCCTTTTGTCTTTTCAGCAGTCCAGCCAGGAGATGCTTCACAGAGTGGTAGATTGAGCAGTAGGAATGCCACAAACACAGCATTCTTTCCTCTCCCCTCGTGCTCCTGGACTGGCAGCCTTCCTGATCACCACTTTATTGTAGTCATACAGGCTTTGTGCACAGTCCTGAACTGAGGCCTATTTAGAGTTTCCTCATTGTTTGAAATTTCTCAGGGCATCTTCTTTTTGGAAATTAGAGCCCTGGCTGGATCAGCTTCTGGGATTTGTCAGTCAAGACAAGCTTTCCAGGAGATGCTTTCTGCTCAATTTCAAACCAGCCTGAGTCAAATGAACGTAATTGACTGTTGTCACAGGATCAGATGAACAAGCTGATAAGATTTATTATATTTTACAATAAATGTGTATATTTGCCCGGATCCCTTCAACATGGGACCTCCTTGAAATGGAAAAAATGAAGGGGTGAGAGGGCTGTGCTGAGAGTGGAAAATTCTGGAAAGAGGTCAGGACCTTCAGCTTGCCTGTGCTATGTAACACACAGCATTGCTAGATGAACTTGCTGCCGCTCTGCAGAACCCCAGTTTGCTGCAGTAGTGAGTCTGTTGAGGTAAAGAACAGAGGAATTTCATGAGGGTTCTTTGTCCAACTATTCTCCTGCCTAATAGGTGCCACGTTTTTGTCAATTGTCTGTTATGACAGGGCTCAGAAGCCTTATAAGGTGTCTTCTAGATAAGAGGAAGTTTGAAGCTTGATAATGGATGAATTGGGCTGACAGGCTCTTGGCATCAGCTGGGTGGCTCTTCCTTATCTATGCCTCTCAACCCACCAAAAAGAACTTCTGGGGGTTATGGGAAGCTGGACTGCTCAAGACTTCTTGTACTTTAGAGAACCTCTAACTGCCCTCTTTGCCTAGGCTTAGTCAGGCTTAGTAATGAAAGTGTTCAGATGGAATTCAGGCTGTGTTTCCTGGGCCCGCTGACACTATCATAGCAGTCCTCAGAGTACAAAGATCAAGAGGTTTGAGATGCTCTTGCCTGTAGAATCAGTTTGGTGAAAATGGCAAAATCAGAACCCTTCATACTTAATTTTTTGAAGACATATTTTTAATTCTGAAGAAAAAAGGCTCCCTGTATTTATATTATTCTCCATATTCTCTCCCTCTATTTGAGTTCTGCCAATAAGTCCCAAGTCTTTGACTGTCCTTGGAAAGAAAAAATTAATTTGATTCTTACCCTGAAGTTGTCCAGCCAACTTCATGTGATCAACACATCTGAGTACTTGCATTGTCACCTGGTTATCAGAGCAAGGTAGCTTAATGCCTATAAGGAATTCAGTGAGTACAAACCCTCATATATCTTCTAGCTGTTCCCTGGTTACCACTGTGCTCTGTTCTGCAGGCTCATTCCTTGCAAGATATAAAGAAGGACAAATCTCTTTCTGATGACCTATCAGAAAGAGTAACTACTGTCTGCAGTCAGGACAGAAAGGAAAGATCTTTATGCTGCTTAGAGGCAATTCTTTTTTTGTCTCTGTGTATTTGTATCTGCATTTCTTTTAAAACTGACATCACTTTTTTGTTCCCCTAATGGTTTTGTTTATGATTTTGTGAGTTTCTTTTTTCCCCTGTTTGCAAAGTGCTTTTCTCTTGGTGTGGCCACAGTGCATTTTCCTGCAGATGTATTCAGAGTGTAATAGTAGCATAAAGACTGTGTCTGTTTAAGTAGACTTTATGGCTCTCTAAAACGAGCTCTGATCTTTCTTGTGTTATAGTACAATCTCCTGGAGACTATTGCTTTGGCTGATGTTGTGAGATTTTTCTAAGACTAGGTCTTACTCTGCTTGGCCATCTGCCTTCAAGCTTGCCTCCTGAATGACCTCAACAGCGAGGTTTTAAAGTGCAGTGATATGCGTTGGCCTTATTACATACTGTGGAGTTACTCATTTGCTGTTCAGCCATAGTACCAGAACAGAGTGACTGAGTGACCTGGAGGAGTGTTTTAGTTTATCATTCTTATGCTGTAAAGTAAGCCTGCTATGTCTTACAATGGAGAGAAATGTGCTGTAATAGACTGATGAAAAGAGCTAATGACAGCTGCTCATTTGGATGACGAAGTAATGTTTGGGAAGGAAACAAAATTATCTGTTGGCAAGAGGTCTGATTGCAAGTTTTGACTAAATGATTTGGGTTATTTCATGACTCCAGACTTAATATGAATCAGGAGTCAAA
Source organism: Parus major (assembly GCF_001522545.3). Classification (NCBI taxonomy): domain Eukaryota; kingdom Metazoa; phylum Chordata; class Aves; order Passeriformes; family Paridae; genus Parus; species Parus major. Next base: position 42,719,697 of record NC_031771.1, read on the forward strand.
GTTTACACAGGCTTCAGTTTATGTGAAGTGAGCTATTTACCTGTCAGAATTTGAAGTTCCTTTTACTTTGGAAAGTAGACAGAATCTTGCACAGATAAATACTCTAATTTTATACAGATAAACACATACACAACTATTGATTTTAATTTAATTGAGCCAAAAATACAACATTCTTTAATGCTATTTAGCATGGCTAAATAATATTTAGCATGGCTTCTGTTATTTAGATGGCAGATCTTTGGAATCTAATTCATGATGCCTAGGTGTAGTGTTTACCTGTGTGTATGTGTTTCTTTTTCCTGAAGTGTTGTTACAGGATGCTGAAATGGGTATTGCTACTTTATAACTGTTCACAGTTTCAAAAGTGGTTGTGAATATTGATCAAGCCAAGTCAGTTCTTATGCCCTGATGCGCTGCAACCCTGTAGCAGTCTTTCTGCAGCTTCTAGATGACTGTGCTCCACCAAGTACCACTTAATTTCCACAGGTTGTGAATATATATTTTTAAATGATCTTCAACTGGAAAAGATTTCCAACCTCTTTGGGAGAGAAAAAGCTTTATGACCTTACTTAATTCTCTGCACAACTCTATTACTTATTTAAATAAGTAACAAGAAAAATCCATATCAGGTCATTTTCACTAACTGGAAACAGCCACAGAACACATGCTGAATGTATAACACTGCATGTGGCTGCCTAAGCTCCAGTTACCCCTTTAAAAAAAAGGGAAATTAACCTCAACAAAAAAAAAAGCTGCTGTTCTTACTGATGATGGGAATGGGTCATGGCTTCAGACATTCTTTGACAGGTCAGAAAATGCCATCAATGGGACTTGGCTTGCTGGTAAGGAGAGTATGTGGAGGAGGAGGGAATTAGACAGTGGCAAACACACTGATTATAGAAACCTGTTTTAGGAGTGTGGCCGCTGCCACATAGGAGGAGGATGCAGAGTTAATATTGAATGACTAAAAAAAGTGACCAAAAATCCAGAGATTTTGGATTAGGACAAAATTCTGCTCTCATCACTCATTCTATGGCAGGCAGAAGTGTATCAGGAAGGGGCTATGAGAAGATACCCAGAGCACAGGGTAAATATATTCAATGTGGACAGAAGTCCTTATCTGTTTCTCGTGACAGATGAACCAGAGTATGGAAATGGTTATAAAAATGAAAGCCTGAGGCTGGAGCTTTCTTCTTTCTGAATAGCTGTCAGTTTGGTTTTGAAGACTAGAATTGTCCATATTAGGTTTGCATTAGATCTGAGGGAAGCTAGGGCTCTAGGTTTGCAGTGAAACTATGACAAATATGCTACTTTGAAGTAAGAAAGTGGAATAATGAAGATATGCAGAACCCAGCCCTTGAGTTGATCTAAGCTTCACCAACATACTAGCAAAGAATCTGGCATGGTCAAACATCTCTTCTTTAAGATGTAAAGACTGCTTCAGATTTTTTTTTTTATTTATTTATTTTGAATCTCAAAGTATCTACTTGAATACTTGTTCTCAACTCATAAGAAAAGTTAAGAGTTTGACTCATAACTAGATATACTATAAAACTTACTAAGCAGTGATTCTTGTGGTAACTGAGTCATTTATGCAAAGAGTTGTCTTTCCATCTGTGAAGAAGATGTATTTTTGTACATTAAGCCCTCAAAATGGCTTAGTCAAGAGGTTGCATTGATGACTGCAGGCTTTGGGCAAGCAAATGAGGGAGGGAGGTCAAAGGAGACTACCAAAAATTGTCCTTGTAAATCAAAAACATTGAGGAGAAGGAATTCCTGGCATTCCATGGTATCTGGGTTTATTTTCTTACATTTCTCTAATAAGAAAAACACACGTCAGATGTGTTCTTGGTAAATGTTTTCACTTGTCTCATCTATCTCTGCTGCCAAACGTGACCCAAAATACATTGGTCTTGCATGCCCTGAGGACATCTACTGGATAGCTAAGCAGCGCATCTGTAAAAGTGGACTTGGCACTCGAGTGCAATCCCTAAATGTAGATTCAGTTGTCAGCACCTCATTACTAGCTGCTCTTTCCCTGGAATCATTTTTATTAAAATAACCTTATGCAATAGCTTTAAAATGTAGAGCAGAATGCTCTAAAGTAACCTATTGTGTTACATGTAATATTCTCAAGCAATGTGTTTGTTGTAAGGATCAGACTTTATATTTAGTATAATTCATTGCTTTGTCCAAAACTGAAATTAAAATCCCTGACAAGTAACTCTTTAATATACACATTTTAAAGAGATGCTTGCCAAGAATTTTGCTGTACCTTGTAGTGCACAAAATCCTACTCAGAAGCTTTCAATTAACTTGATTCATGCAGTAACTCAGTCTGGCATTCTGTATAAGTGGTCCTGCAGCTTGTAGGAATGAAACATTTTGCTGAAACATTTTGTTGGACTAAAAGGCAGTGAGTTGAAACTCAGATGGGGTTAAGTGATGGTTACGAGTAGAAAGTTTTAAGAAATTATTTGTATGCACTTTTTTCCTGCAGAGTTTGGCCACTGTTAGAGGAGCAAGAGTGAATTTTGGGGTAATGCTGGCCTGTTTTATTACAGTGCGCAAGAGGGCTGAGAGGCCTGTGATATATCTGGGAAGCTTTTCAGCATCAATCCTTCCCTTTACCTTGTGAAAAATAAGATATATCCAGATCTGCTAACTGCAAAACAGGGTGGATCGGGTCACGATAAGCAATTCTGACAGAAAGAATTTCACTTTTCAGTGATTTTTTTCATTTGTCTTGAAGGAAGCAAACTAGCCTCAGTGTTCATCTGGATGTCAGTTGTTTTGTTTCTGGCAGTCCTCCAATTGCTGTGGTGTGCTTGGTTGTTTATTTGGACCAGTCTGCATTTAATTGTTGCCCTGGGGTCTAAAGATCAGGTGTCACTTCTGAGTGGTGATGGACAGCTGGGATAACAGTTTTAGGGTTATTTTTTGGTTGGGTTTTTGTTTGTTTGGCTTTTAACTCTACTTGACAATGAATCCTATTAGCTGTTCCAGGCTATGCATTTTACCTTTCTATTCTTTCTACAGGAGACCCTTTTGAGAAATCAAAATTCCAAGGAATGTATTATGAGGGGAGGGGCAGGGGGATGGTGTGCAAGAGAAGAACAGGAAGGAACACTTCTAGACCTGGTCCCATGCTGAATCAATACAGAGAAACTTAGTCCTGAATACCTGTCAAGAAGTGACAACACTGCCATATATTTGGTTGGAACTGAAACTTGTTTTTCCAAGTTCAAGTATGATGCATCGTTATTGTTATCCACAAAGTGCCTCAGTATTACTGTAATTGTTTAAGATCTCTTTAGTACTACTTAATAATGGAAAAGTTTTAGAGGAGCTAAATGTTGTGTTGCCTGTCATAAGGGCTCCTCTGCAGAGATGAGTGCTGTGAAGCTATTGCAGAAGGGAGGAAAACTTACTTGCTGGTTAATAGATAAAAATTCTAAGTGTGTATTATGTATTTTTAAATAACATAATTTTAAAAAGGAATAGCTAAGGGTTAGAGGAAGGATAGAGTTAAACTGTTTTGAAATGTCCTGACCACATCTTAGAGCTAGGATGCTTTACTCAGTGGATAGTTAATCTGCTTTTCTCTTTTCACAGAACATGTTCAAAATTATGTCTGTATACAAGATGGAGCTTAGTGGGATTTAATATTTCAAGGATTAGTAAGACCTAGAGATCAGCTGGCGTCTATGAAAACCAGTCCTACTTTCCTGAGATGTGTCTTGTTTGTTCTCCATTACCTTCAAAGTAAGCTGCTAGCTCCCTCTGCTTCAGCTGTCAGCAAACAGGGTTAAAATTATCCAACCTTGTTAAGTACACTTGCTGTAGATCAAAAAGAATAAGCCTTAAAAAAAGATTAATAAAATCCCTCTTTTCTTGATATACTCTCAGTAAAGTTTTTGAGATAATCCAACTTTTGAAAGAAGCACACTGAAATTCATATATTTTAAGACTTTCAGAGGCATTTGTTGCAGGGTAATGATCATGCAAGATTACAGACTTCAGAGGTTCTTGAAGTCAATAAATAACTGTCATAAAAGGACTTCAGGCAAGGATGATGATCTATTTCTTGTTGATACAATTGCCAGGCATGGCTTCTGTTTCAGGCTGTGTGACTAATGCTTCCCTTCCATTCATGCTTCAGCCTGGCGAGCAGTGACAACTTTGCATGGGTTCCTTTTCCTACACTCCTTACCTTCCAAACATACCTTTGTTTCCTCAAGACTTGCCTCAGGGTAACATCTTCCAGAATAAGCATGATGACAAAAAATTGCAGTTTCCACAGTAAATGTACAGTAGTCATGTAATGGTGTGAAACATTGGTTTTGTAGAATGTGAGTAGAGCTGGCTTCAGAAATTTATTTAGGTTGAACCTCTTCCTTCACCAGCCATTTCATGCTGGTGCTGTTGTTTCTTCCAATAGTTCACCAGAGTTGCCTTACTTGTTTAGAATAATTTTCTTTCTACCAAAACATTTGATAGCTGATGCAGAAATTATCCTGTAGCAGTATCAGCTGCCATATGAATTTGGAAAGCTAAATCAGCTTGCTTACATGACTTCCAGTGTGTGTGCGTGTGAGCTAGTGTTATATTTAATTCAGAATTTTCCAAAGGGAGCTTTGGAACAGTCAGTAACCTAAATCCAGTCATTTTGTAATTTGCAGGCAACAGGGCTTTATGGAATTAAGCACTAGCTTTCCTTTTCACAGGGTACTTTGGGAAGATGAAGAGTCCTGATTCAAGCAGTTTCTCCCTGCAGTATCAGCCTCTTCTCTTTAGTCAGTTTATTTTACAGATTTGATCTACTGCACTTGGATGCCACAGCACATGTAGGGCATGACAATTTGTATTTTCTTCTGATGTCAAAATAGTGATTATCTGGTTTATCTGCATGTATAGCTTTGTTAGTGTTGGCATGTGTCATTTGCAGAAGGATAGCTATGAGAGGAAAGGGAGTCCAGGAATTGCAGAGATTTTGTGTGATGTTTAGTCCACAAACAGATCCCTCTTGATCTTGAGAGGTGTTGTATTTGTAAGGCTTTTGTGTGTTCTCAGTACTGCTGGTCACAAGCTTATACATGTAACATGTCACTGCTGTAGCTTAACAACAACAATCAATGCAGACTTAGGTTAGACAGTTCATGTAGCTTGTGACAGTGGTAAGATATTTACACAATATTACAATTTCAGGCCTGTATTTTTATTCCATTTCTGGACTGTTTGATAACTATTTTTTTTACTCATTTTGTTCTGATTGCATAGCATTTTCTAGAAAGACAGAGTTTGTTAATTTTAAAAATTACTAACTAACAGGAATTGCTAGTGTTCTGTAAATCCTCCAAATTTAACTCTGGCTTAACAAGGAGTGTATCTTCCTATCTTTTCTACTACCAAGGAAAAGAATTTTTAAAAAGTGTAGTTTAAGGAAACTGCCTTAACGTTTCACAATATATAACTAGCTGAATATTCCATATTATATTGCTTCCTTATGTTTCACCTTTTGTTGACCTTCAAGTTTACAGGTTCAAGTGGATATTAATGATCTTGGGAATAGCTAGAATAAACAGAACTCAAAAGAGATGAGAACCCATACCTCCCCAAGCTGTTTGTTGGACTGTGTGGTTTTGGTTTTTAACACAGGAAAATGCTGTATTGTCCATCTATAATCAGCTGAAACATTGTAGAAATGCTGTCTGGCTAGAGGATTACTGTGACCAAACCATTTGACAAATATATATATATAAATATATAAAATTCTACATGAAAAGAAAGCAAGCTCTGGATGTTTTATAAGAATTTTTTTACTAACTGTTCTAATATTAATCTGGAACAGAAATTCTCTGTTACTAGTCTATATAAATGGAATAGAATAAGAGGATTTCTTAATCAATTTTCAGGTACTCTGTATATACCTGTGCATGTGTGTGTTTGTGCTGACTTGTATTATGGTAAAATACAGTGCAGGGATTATCTTTCTGCTGTCTTGGTTTAATGCACACTGGTGTCGTTGGTTTACACTATACTTCTTTGATATTGGAAGCAGCAATGAGTGAAGTTGCATTACTTTTTAATAACATCATTCATGCACAGCTGCATTGTCTCATGTATGTGGTTATTAGCAAGTTGTTTTGTGTCATGCTAAAGTGTGTATGTTAAACTTTTTGGCTTTCTGAAGCCAAAATACTTATTGCATGTATATCACAGCATGTATATATATATATACACACAAATACATCTAAATTTAGATCCACATGAAACAAGACTGTGATTAAAATGCTTGTCCCTACAAGTTTACATGATGCTTGGATTGAGGAAATGTTTGATAAAACTGAAGATGGTGGGTTTGGCAAGACATGAACATGCTTCAGATGGTGGTTGACCACACTCATCAGACTTGTGTACATATTTTAATTTATAAGTATGGCCATCTGTAAAGTAGATATATGAATGAGCCAAATAGAGTTAAGTTTCTTTTATTTTTTTTATTTAAGGAAAAAAGAAAGGGAAAACATAGAATGCTATGTTATCATTTAGTTTTGTTAGGAGGTTTTGTTTCCCTTCTTTTTAATCAATTCCTGATATGAACTGAATCCTTGGCAACCTTTTAATAATTATTTATTAAATTTTATTGTAATTCAGTTTATCCGTGAGACCAAAAATATGTCAAATATTAAGAGTCTGATTTACTTTCCATTATCTATAAAGGAAGGAAAAGGAATTCATCCCAAAACAAAGAGCTGTAGGTAAACAGAGAAGTTTTGTGACATTTTGGGGTTGCTCTGTTGGTTGTGTTTATAAGTACCTCCTGAAATGTTTATTTTTCAGTTCTCCCATGCTCTGCTGATAACAGGGAGCACATTTCTTCCTGGTTTGGGGTATAATGTTCATGGTTTTCTCTGAACATAGTGGTTTATAGAAACTGTTTTGTTTGTACAAAACAGCAGATTCACAACTTAAAATTGTGATGATGTTTGCAAACAGGTTTGATATCACTCTTTTCACAATTTTTGTTTGTCTGAAATAAACTTCTGATTTTTTTGTGTTCTCAACATATTATAGACCTTGCTACTATGTTTGTGAAAATCCTGTCCCATACTTCCATATGCTTCTTCATAAGAGAAACGGAAATTTGTTCTCTCATTATGTTCAATAAAAAATTCAAAGAACACTTTCCCATTACTATTGGTCTTAGTCACGGGTTGTGTCTGGTGAATCTTATTTTCTCTTCTCTTAATGGTAAGCAAGAATTTGTTTTATCTTCCCATGTCTGCAAATGATTGCCAAATTAAAATTTACTTGACTGGCCTTTCCCTGAAGTGTAAGTATCTGTAGCAATGCCTTTATGAGGTTAAATATAATGGCTTGAATATAATAACTCATGTACAGTAACTGTTCCTTGTCTTATTGGTGTGTTTTAACCAACTTTCCCCTGGTGCACTCCACAACATACCCTTCTTTTGTGAGCCAGAGCTTTCATAGAGTAACCCTTGTGCTTTGCCTGTTGGGGTTTTTTATAGCCATGTTGAGTCAGCTGTAGACAAAACCAGTAAAAAAGAAAAATTGGGCTGTATCCTGTGGAACTGCCTGGCAGCACCTCCCAGCTGTCAAGGAGTAGGCAAAGTTCTTTGCTCCTGGTTTGGTTTGCATGTGATTCTTCATGCTGGGTCAGTATTGTTGACACAAGGAGACCCATGCCAAAATAAAAATAGGGGAGGAGGCAAAATATTAAGAAATTTTTGACATCTAGTGGCAAATCTTGCCTTTTTATGAGTGAATGTACTGTATTAGTCAAGTGAATACTGTACTTCCTTGGTATGTATACCTGGATATTGAACAACCTACAGTGAACTGACAAACTCCTGTCTCTTCTCACCTTTTTTATTAGCACAGGTATTTCAGGTAGCCCAGAGCGGAATCTGTTGTAAAACTGGTGGCTGATAAGCAGCTCCCAGTTTTGCTCAAAGCACTTCAGCCTTGGTGGCTGCAAGCTGATTTGCAACACTTTAAATATTATTTTAGAACTGCTTTTAAAATTCCTGGCAGCATCCTTTTTATATGTCTGTTGTTTAAAATAAATGTTTTAAAATAAATTGGTGACAAAAGGCTCTTAAAAATTTAGTCTTACTGTAATGATTTTTGTCTATTTTTTTAAAATGAGATTATATTTTTTAATTAAAAATTCATGGTGTTTGTGTCTTGCAGAAAAGTAATTATTGTATAATTTGATCATGAAGTTCCCTAACATCTAATAAATAATGACTTGGTCATCCTGGACTATGTTCTTAAGTATTTTAACAGTATAGAAACTTATATCCTAGGAAACATTCCCAGTTTGGATCTAGTAAGTAGCAAAGTATATCACATATGCAAGGCCTTTTGTTTTCTTTTGGTGGAATAGTTTGCAGAACTAACAATATAGAAAATTAAGTTATGTGACTCTTTCTGTTGTAGAATGTGATTTATTTTTTGCTTAAATATCTCATAAAGCACTGATTATTTTCTGAACTTTGCAGTGCACTTTAATTGACAGATTAATTTCTCATAGCTTCTTTCATCTATTTTTCTAGTAAGATTATTTCTTTAAAATTCCTGTTCGTAGCATGGAAAAATGCAAATCTCAAAACCTTGTGTTATTGAGGCAGAAAAGTTGGTGTTTTAACAGCACTCTGTGTGACCTTTAGTGAATCAATTGTTTTATCAATCAAATTATGCTAGTATGAGTTAATTAATTAACTTGATCTTGATGTGACACAGCCTTCCTGGAGTATACACAAAAAGGAGGGAGGGGAAAGAAGGGTCTGTATAAACACCATATGCAAAGGCTGAAGCTATCAGCCTGCCATTAGCCCTTTATCTGAGAGGCCCTTGGCATATAAATCAAACAATAACCTCTCTGTTTTGACTCAGTGCCAAAGTATACAGCCACAGTTGAGTCTAGGACAGATTACACCCACTGAGTGGCTTGAGGGCTTAGAGTGAAACTGGGAAATAACCATTGAATTATTCAGGAACATATTTGTGTTCTTTAATATTGGCTGTTGGACAGTTTTTTTGTGCTATTTGCTTCATGTTCTAATCATAAGAACCAATACATGGAAGCATTTTAACATACATCTAAGTGAGGATGTGAGAATAATGTTCTAAGTTGAGGTGCTGCAAAGAACTTGGTTTTTAAATGTGTGTGTTATGCCGTGTTGCAAAATTTTTATTCATCTGTGGCAGAGGTGGTAATTTTCATGCTCTTGCTGTTTTATGAAGGCACAATACCAAGATGAGATTAGCTTTCTGTATGATTTTTTCTAAGGTTAGGAAGGATTAGAAAATAGTTTCAGTTTCTACTGCCTGAAGTTCATTTAATTAGCCTGAGCAGATCTGCCAACTGTACAAAATGTTCAACAGCACAATGACAGCCCACTGCTAGGAACCTCTTTAACTCTTCACGTTATTTTGCTTTCTTAGAAATAATGGTAGTCCCTTCTGGGGCTGTGCAACTTACTTTTATTTGAAAACAAAAATTTTGTGGCTTTTGTATGTTTCTCTGAGTAAAGTATTGCTGAATCTTTAGCTGAACACACATTGGCTTAGCCCATCAAGAGCAGATGCTTGGGATATGCTCAAATTGCAGCCATGCTAGAGATTGAGCTCTTGAAAATGATGATAGCTGTTTCTACATGGAAAATTTTAGATAAATTATGTTGGAGCTGTTTGGTCACTTTCAGAAGGGTGAAATGAAGAGCAGCTTCATTCTCTGAGCCCAGCTGTATTCTGGAAACATGGCAGTGTGGAGCTCTTCTCATCCACCTGGCATTCCCCACAGTATGTCTGCACAGTCCCTGTGGCACGGAGGAGCTGCTGTTCCTGGGAGGCTATTCCAGATGTTGTTGGTTGTTTCCCATGGGGGAGCTGCTGTATGTGTGGTGGGGTGCAGACAGGGACTTGGCTGTCCCCACCACAGTTGTCGGGCTGGCGCTTGTCCCCAGGAATCCGCGGTACGTCCGGTGTAGCCTTGGCGCAGCCTCCGCAGCCAGCGAACAGCAGGGCAGTTGGAGGAGGGAGGATGTCTCTTGATACGTGGCCCTTTGCTCCAGGCTCAAAGCCAAATCGCTGCATCTTATCTCAGGCTCGTGCTTGTCTTTGCTTTATCGGTATTCAAATGACATATTGCAGCAATGCATTTGTCCTTCGTAGTAATGGTCTACTGACCACTGGTGGTGTTTTTTGAAGTGCTGTGCACTTAATGTGGGTGTAGCGTTGTCTTTAAAGAAATGTGTTATTGCAAAGGCAATACTTGGCAGCACACCTTTTTTTTTTTTTTTTAGCAGTCACTCAGGTTTGGGCAGCTTTGTGGTATTAATGACCCTCTAATTTAATCTTTTTCCCTTCTGACTGACTTTTTCCCTTCTCCCTTCCTCTTGTGGAAACATACAGGCGCAGCTGAGTTGTAAAGCTATATAGACAAAAGGCAAAAGTTTTGGTGATACAATAACCACGGAATTTATCACATGTTGAGACTAGCACAATTTTCCTTCTGATTTTTTTTTATCTGTGAAAGCATAAACATGACTACTTTGTTATGCTGAAATTCTGTTATTTCAGTTGATTAATATTTGAAACCCACTCACAGTTATTTTCTGTCTCCTATTCAGAGCCTGTGTCAGCAAATTGCTCTTTGAAATCCCCTGTCTCTTGCCAGGTGTATAATTAAGAACATTTGTGTAGTCTTTCTTCTTTATTAGTATCTTGCTCATATGATGTCCTTCACCTGATTATTTGCTGTTCATGATGTTATGATGTAGGCTGTGCTTTCACCTGATGCCAAAAGATTTGAAATCAAAATAAAACTGTTCCAAGTCATCTTTTTCTTCCTTCATTTAAGCTACAGGAGATCTGTGAAGGAAACTGTATGTAGATATTGATTTCTCAATTTAGCCTTTGAAAAGGTTATAGAAGAGACTCTTTTTTTCAGTAAGCCTGGGGCATGGCAAGACCTACATGTAACTGAAAAAAATGCCAGTGTTTTATAAGGAGAAAGCAGGATGACCTGAATTTGTCCTGTTAGGCAAAGAAGTCCAGACAAAAATCCAGCAACAGATAATGTACATGTCACTTTTATCTTCCTTGACTGGACATTAGATCACATCATAATAATTTGTAATAGCTTGCCAGAGACTACATATGTGGCTGATAATTTTGGTGATTATGGTATGCTGCTTGGACAAGAGTGTTTGACTTGTTTTTATTGGTTAGTTACTCATGCTGATTGAAGAAATAGGTTGCCAAACAAATACAATAAATGCTAGGAGGGTTAGGAATGGTCTATTCATGCATCTGAAAACATAAAGGTAAATGAGGAGCAGTTAGTAATTGAATGAACATATTTTCTAGTATAGGCTTATCACTTCCTGACCTTTTGCTCTTGCATTAGAGACAAGGAAGACTATATTTTAATAATTTGTAAATAATAGACAAGACCTGAAGCAGTAAAGGAAGTAATATCTTTCTGTACTGGTGGTATGAAGCAAGACACATGTCATTTCAGCCAAGAATAAATTGTGGTGTTGTTCACTGGACCCCCTCAGGATAAGTGCCCCCAGATTTCTGTCCTTGCCTCTAGTTTTGCATTTGCTGTGAGGGTTTCCGCTCCATTGACGGGTGTTTGATTTCACCTATTTCCAGATTACTGCCTCCAGCTTGGTAAAAGCACATCCCAGTGCCACCAACCACCCCTGTTCTCCCCAAATTTGTTCAAAATGAGTGGCTTTGAGACTAAGCCTACAGGTGATCATGTGTAGGATACTTTCTGTCTGTTAGATAAATTTGGCAGTGTTTTCCTTGCAGGACTGGACCAGACCAGATCAAAAGAGTAAGTTATAGTTATTTTAAAAGATTAGGTATTTGATAATCAACCTGTAAATGTCTAGATCAAACAAATTAGTTTAGTTATCAGATCACATTGCTGAAAGGAGTTCCATGGGAAAGAGAGCAAGCTCCCCCACACTGAGTATTGCTAAAGCTAATGCACCATCACCAAAAGAACCCTTACATCTGCTCAGGGTTTTGGTTTTTCCACCCTGACATCTTGCAGGCTTTTTCACCCTGCATCTTGTAAACAACGGATTTAATTGTGTGGTCTTTCCTTTGGATATTATAAATTTGAGAAGCCAGCTAATTAGCCACTTCATGGCTAAATCATTTTATTATTGATCTTTATTTTTGTTTTTCCATCTCTCCTATCTTTAATTAGAGAAAGTGTTCCTCTGGAGGCTGTAGATTGGAGCTGCTTTGAAGCACCCGCATCAACCTTTAGTCAGCATGGAACATCCCAGTCTTTCTGACTAGTTCTCATCAGCACCTTTTTCCTGGCACTATTGCCAGCTGCAGTGTCATTTTAGGATTCATATAGACTATGGATCTGATGACTTGGTCCTTTTCCCCTCTGTCTTCATGATTCAGCTTTGAAAACTGGCGTGCAAATACCAGAAGTAGGGAAGCTGCATCTTTTAGTTGTCTAGATTTCTCCCTCTTTCTGTATAATAATTTTCATTGTCATTTTAAAGTACAAATTATATACAGTTACATTTTAATTAGTTTTGGAACAGAGAATGTCTCATTAAAAAAAATTCTATGAGGGAAGGGAGAAATTTGCCATTATGAGATGTCTGTCAGAGGCTGCTTTATGTAAATTGAATGATATAACTCTGTCCAATGGGGCTTTTCAAGGACTTATGTTTTTTTCTCTGGACCTAGTGTGATATTTTCATTTAATAAATCTTCTACCAGGTTACTGCTAAGCTTGTTTTTATTAAATTCTGTTTTCTGATATAACTGGTTGATTTGATACAATACAATGACTATAGTGATAAAAGAAACGGACAGGATATCAAATCTGTGAGCAAAACTCTACCCTAGTTGGTGAAACTGATATATCAGAGAGGTCCCTGAATTTTTGTGTTCTCTTCGTCAGGCTTGCTGTGCCCTGCAAAATATTTTTAATAGAAATGCACAGAAATGTGTACTTCAATATTTACCTAATTTTGTGACATTCATTTTGAAGGGTGTTTTTGAATTCCTGAGCTGTACTGTTGTGCAACTGTAAAAGATTTATTTTTTCTTCAGCAAACCATCATCATTCAGACAGTATCTTTTAAGGATTTTGTAATGCATTGAATATTTAAAAAAAACCTGTTTCATTTCAGAAAACTACTTTCAGAGTGCAGAGGTTGACCAGATAATGTGTAAAATCAATACATAGTTCTTGGGAAATCAAGGAATGCAAGATGAGGGAGAAATTTGAATTGGGGTGCTGGATTCTGTAGAATTCACTGATTACCAGTGTCACCAGACTGGGGCATTTGCACCAAAGCAGAGGAACTGCAGATGGGAAAAAGAGGAGGGGAAAGGCACCATGACAAGAGCTGGAAGGCAGTTGCAGACAAATCTTTCCCCGAAAGGGTAAGATAAGATAATATATTTTCCAAGTGTTAGAAATCTCTAAAAGGAAAATGTTGTGGTAACTTCTCAGATCAGGCAAGAGGCAACACAAGAGCCCTGTACTGTGTCCTACTTTTTCATTCCCAGCAGTCATTCCTGTCTTGTCACTGATGAAGGTTAAGAGTGGGTGTTTTTCAAAGCAAAAACCTTTCTTGGAAAGGGTAATAGAGGGGGAACAGGAAAAGTGTTACCAGTAGAAAAAATATAAGTACTTTTGTGACTCTTTCCCCCTATTATATTAAAAAAAAAAGAATGACTGTGCTTAAATTTTTTTTTCTGTGGATTGACCTAGTCAGTTGACTGTGTTAGCTATTGATATACATTGACCTCATCCTGCTTATATATAGTTATATATATGAGACCTAAACCACTAAATGTTCTGCAAAGCAGTGAGAAGAAAAATGTCTACAGAAACTCTGGATGACAGAGATGTAGCATACAGACTTGTGGTTGACTCTCATCTCCTTTAAGGCTGTACCATAGCTGTTTTGATTTTTGCTATTTTTGGTGTATTAGAACAATGCTTGGGGATCCTTCAAACTTTGGTCCTTGGCATTAAAGAAAAATTTACAGTGGCTAAAGGAGGAATTAAAAATATACAAAGCAAAAAGCCAATCCACACCCCTCTCCTTTTTTTCTTTTCTTAAGGCATTAGTATGACTCATTCTTAATTTTTGTTTCTTCGTTTAGTTTAAAATAATGGGTTTGTTATTTTGGAGGGGTATTATAGTTTATTAACAAGTTGAAGTACCAGCTGAAACAGGGACTTCTGGTAGTGATGATACTGTACAGTATGATAAATGTTGCTTCCACACATGGTGTGAAAACAGAGCAGCAAGCAAGGATAATGAAAAAAATGGTGTAACCTTATCACATGCACATTTATTGACTTCTATAGGTGCTTTTAGGATGAGTTTTCCACACTTTACTGTTTGCTAAGTATCTTTCTGAGGTATAGGAGTGAGAAAGATGAGACTGAAAAAACCTGTGCAAAATATGGTAGGCTTTTATTTTAGCTTCCTTATGTTGCTTGTTTTCCTTTGTTTGAAAAGCTTAGCTCCTGGTATCTTGTTTATGTGACACTCTGTGCTTATATTTATGGTGATGAAGAGAATTGTGAGAATGAGAACAAGTTAAAGACCTTAAACAGAAGCTTGACTTTATTTTCTTCCAAATAGGAAAAAAAGAATTTTTAAACCTAGCTTCATGCTGCTTCAAGTCCAGTTCCTGATCTCTATAGATTTGGTATTGGACTTGTATGTTCAGGAAGAGATTAGTTACCAGGCAATGCAGTGACCTTATAAAATCCAAACCTCAGGCACAGTTGTAAATTACAGTGAGACATACTCTGTGAATGTGATGTGAACATGATCAATACAGTGCATTATCAAGTGATGTTGGGTGGTTAGTAGATTGAGTAGATAATCTGTAAAAATAGCATAGTTGAGGATCACAGAATCAGAGCTATTAGAAGACCTCCAAGATCATCAAGTCAAACCTCTGAGTACTCCCATGCCCACTAAATCACAAAGTTCCAGATCTACTAATTTTTGGACACTTCCAGCTGTGGTGACTCCACCACTTCTCTGGGGAGCCTGTCCCAATGCTTGACAACCCTTTCCATTAAGAATTTTTTTTTTATTGTATTGAAGCATCTAGTTGCTTTGTAAATCTTTCATTTCTTGTATGTAACATACAACATATATTGTATGTTACATATCAGTGTTGTTTTCCTTGTGAATAATCTCCTTGGAGCTGCTGCCCATGAAAAGTCCCAGCATCAGTGCTCAGATCGCACTTGGTGATGGAGTAGAGATGCTGCAGGTGCTCCAGCTGCTTTTAGGAGGTGCTGCCTTCTGCCTTTGTTTAGAAGGATGTTGAGTTGCCCTGTGTGAAAGAGAAATGGAAAGACTGTGTTAGGTCATCTATTTTTTTCCTTTTTTTTTTCTTCAAACCATTGTAGTAGGGTGAAATTTACACTTCCTATTAGTTTGTGATTTGTTCAGAATAAAGGTAACTCATCCTTCTTCTCACAGTCCTTCCACCCACTCAGGCTTTGACAGAGTAGTGGGTTGCTTGGATGTCAGAAATGGGGCTTGGTGATCCTCTTACCTGGTTTGGAAGACAGCACAGATTTGCTAAATACAGCCCTGCTGTTGAAGCAGAGCATAAGAACAGCTGCTCTGGAATGGGTATCAAATGAATTATTATGGATTTCTGTGTCCATGAAACAAAGCTTGTTTTGGCATGTTTATAAGTATGTTGTAAATGACATCAAAATGTCTTGAGGAATTAAATGTCTCATGAGGAAAAAAAAGAGGGAAGCTTTTCCTTTAAAACATAAACTAAATAAATAATAAAATAAAAAAATCAGCATAGTTAATACCAATGTGTGGCTTTAGCCCCAAGCAAGGGATTTTCCTACTTTATCCTCCCCTGCCACTGAGAGAACACTGAATTCATTCACACTAGCAACAAATGCAGTGTCCTGGAGGAAAGAGAAGACTGACAGGGAACTGAGTGCAGATGAGTACACAAATACCTAATTTAAGTTTAGCAGCAACAACAACAAAAAGGAAATCAGTAATTACAGAAATCATGAGGACAAGCTGATTTGTGCTATGAATTATTCATTTCATATACAGAGAATCCATGAAACTCAAAGTGACAGTAGTTCATCAAAATTATAACAGCCTTCAGCATTGGAAGTACCAGCTTTGGGATTTAAACTCTCACGGCAAGTTAAAACCCATCCTTTCCATAGGTTTTTAGTAACTGAAGAAGTTTGGATTGTGTCTAATATTCTCATGATTGAACAGTAGTGATTACTTTTAGAATGATATGCTTATTTATTATACGTTAATTCTAATGCTTTATAATTGGTAGCAAAAAAATCTAGCTTTTCTGTAAAGCTGTAAAAACTGTTCTGCTAAGAATAATCAAGCTTTTATATCACTTTTATTTTTGCTTGTATCTCTTATCCCACCTAAGAGGTTAGTAAGTAAAAGCATTCATCTCAAAACATAAATGTTGTCTTACGTTTACTCCATTATTCAAGCAATGTTTAGTGTAATCATGTCATTTTCTTACAGTGATCCAGCTGCTAAAGCTCTCTGGGAGTCCTTCATGAACCTCAAACAAAAGGAAGCTGTGATGGAGGCCAGGAGACACCTTGTGGAGGCTGCAAGCAGAGAAAATTTACCTATTAAGATGAGCATGGGTGAGCAATGTGTCATAGTCTCCCTTACATAGTGATAATGTGATGAGATGATGTCAGATAGTCTCCCTTACATAGTGATAATGTGATGAGATGATGTCAGCTTCTCTTTTTCCACATAACCCTCTTGGACAAAACCCACCCATTCTTGGTTCATCCCCATGCTTGTCAACAGGTTTCAGGTGACCTTCATGACTACCATAGCATCTTTCTGGTATATAAGTGGGAGATAATTTAAAAAAAAAGAAAAATACAACAACCATAAAAAGATTGAGAACCATGGAAAAACCTTGAGTTTTAGAGGGAGGGTTTTAAAGGCATGTAAACGGTTAGCAATGCTACATGTCTTTATTTTCCAGAGCATGACAATTTTTTTTATAAAAAAGTTAACAAGATTTGTGTCCTGAAAGCAGACATTGTAAATAGCAACTGGAAGTTGTGCAGCACTTGCATATGATGACATTATGTAGGTAGTATTTACATTAAATAGGTAATGAGGTTTATGTCAGGTAAGGATGCCTGGTTCAGGGGAGTTGAAGCTGAAATATCTGGAAACACTTTAAACCTAATTTTTTTCAAAATATTAGGGAAACATTGAAATCCATTGTGTCTTAATCCAGCTCTTTTAGAACCTCGTCCTCATCATATACCATACTCAGTAAAACATGGAAATTGATATATTAGATATATAAAAACTGGTATTGCCTCTATCCAGTAATATTTTTTGTATTGTGTATACTCTTAGTTCTACTTTTTGCTGAACTTTTCATCAAGAGAGAAAAGTTCTTGTGGGAGTAACAGATTTTTATCTGTGACTCCAGAGTATACTGCCAAGATATTGTAGAATTGTACAACCAACTCATGAATTCTTTACAGCTATAACATGTGAGATATTGTATGGTCTTTACAAATAACTAGAGCATGCATTTAATAGAATATTAGACAGAAATACTAGATTTCTGCAACAGTCATATTGCAAGCTGTTTTAAAGGAACGGAAAAGGAGTAGCTCAGAAAAGGCTATTACAAATTTGTCTGAAGGAGGGAAGTTTCAGTAAACAATAAAATTCTTGTTTAAGTTTTTAATATGTGTGTGAGTATTCACCATAATAATGTTAAGAAGCCCCCATTATTTTTCTGTGACACTGTAAAAGCAATTATTATTAATGTTGAAATTCATCTTAGTTATACAAGTAATTGCTTCTTGTCTTTAAGAGGTAATGATCCATCTGTGACCTTTGCTCCTTTTTGTGAATGATTAGGTTAGCCACCCTTTCCTCTGTGTCCCCTTCCTGGGGTATCCAGCAAAGGCTGCAGTAACTTAGTTCTTAATCACAGTAGCTGACACTGAATGTCTTACATCCATGGGCCTGATGCAGTGCTGTATGGAAACATGAGTTGATGGTGAAACAAATTTCTGGTTTTGTTGTTGTTGAAATGTAGCATAAAGTAATATTCACAGAATTTTGTTCTTCTGTGAATCATGTATTTATCTTGCACTAGAATTATAATCAGTTGTTAACTTTGTAGTTGAAATTCAAAGGTTGAAGTAAAGTTTGAAGCAGTCTTGTAAATGACAAACAGGGATAAAATCAGAAACAAGGAGAGGAGGACACTACAGTCACCAAAATAAAACATTTCTTATTGAGCAGAAATGCAGAAAACCCGAAACCCACACCCAGATGTGATATTGTGCAATGACACGTATTTGTTAATGACGTCTTAAAATGGCCAGCATTCACTGCTTGTTCACCGTGCTGCAGAACATCTTACTTCCCTGTAGGGAAGCTGCAAATTGTCCTGTTTATCAATTGCTACATTTGCTGAGAAGCAACAAATTGTAGTGGCCTGTTCTGGTCCTGATTGCTGTGTTTTTTTGAAAGGCTCCTTCCACTGCAGCTGTGATATGAAGCAACTCTGGCTGGAGAGAAGGGAAATGTTTTCCCTGGGCTCTGTGCTTAGACTGGAGGTTTTATGACTTTACCTCAGGTTCTGCCTGTTCTGGAAGATCTCGGTGGATTGCACATTGTTTGTCTCAACACACAGGGTATTTTCTCAGTTTTTTATGGCCCTGATATTAAATGTCAGAGATTTTCTAGCATGAAAGTTTCCTCTTACTCTCTTTACTAAGACCAGCTGTGTCAGATGGTAAGAGTATTTTCCTTACTACTTCTTTTTTTGCTTTTTTTTTTTTTCCTCCCTGGAAATAAGGAGTGAATTACATTTGAAAGCAAAGCTTTGAATTCCATTTGGTGTGGCTGAGCCCTCCTGCAGTGGCCACCTGCCTGAAAAACTGCATCACTTGTGACACTGGCAGCATGGGAGCCCTGTGCAGTGATGGGAAATTCAATCCCATCCTGTTTCTGTATTTTCAGTGAAAGGAAAATAAATTCTTATGTTTTCTGGGCTTTGAAAGGCTGCTCATTGCTCTGTGGTGTTCGTGTGCTTGCCCACGTTTCCCCTGCAAGGGATGTGCCTGATTCCCAGCTTTCCTCTTTCTCTGCCTGGCTGCATGTGGCAGGAGCAATGACAGTTCTGGGAGGTCACACAGCTCAAGTTTTTGCTTTCTGATATCTTCTGAAGGTGTCCTCCTCCTCCTGAGAAGGAAGAAGACTAGGAAAACTGTAGAAGGGGACACATGTCTTCTTTCCTGCACCTCCAAATGTGTGCAGGGCACTGGGAAAACTCCATCTTTTTCCATTGAGATAAGCAGGAAGAGAGGAGATCTGATTAGGGAGAAAAAAAGAGAAATAAAGGATACAACAATTATGGTTACATTTTTTGAGCTGGGTAGATTTGAGCTCTGCTTTCAGATGCTCTTGATTTGCATATTCATTGTTTTAGTTGTATCAAGGGAAGTGGTAGTGGGGATGTCTGAAGTATTTGTTTGCATGTGAATAGGTGAAGCTGTCCTTTTCTAGATGTCATTTAAATAAAGAGGCATTAAGATATTGCATGTCAATCTATATACATAGATGCACACTTCAAAAAACTCAGAAGCCAACAAACAGCACTTTTTAAGAAATACATCAGCTCCATTTTTCCTCTGAGGTATTTGCATTCATATGTTATGTACCCAGATGAGTGCTGGTAAATACTTGCCAAATTTTGGTCAGATATCCTATTGTGTAGGTGTTAATACATAGGTGTAAATTATTTTGGTATAATAAAAATCCTGTCATTTAAAATATATTTTATTTCAAGAATTAAATATCTTTTTGAAAAGCTCTTTGGAAGACAAGATTGTCTTAATAGCTTTTGGGTAAGATTTAAAGTATTGTGCTAAATTTAAGTGAAATTGTAAATACTGGAAAGGGATTACTTCTGCCCACCCCTTAGGAAGTGCCTGTAACGAAGCTGCTCTGGAGCAGCAGAGAGATTGCTGCTTTTTCCATTCCTGAATTTCCTGCTCCATTCTTCATAGGTCTGATGCATATCTTAATCACCCTCAGAGCATGGCTGCCCCTGACTCTCTCCTTGAAAGCTTTACTATTAGCATAGTGTTTGGCAGTGGTAAAAACTTCACTACAAATGTTCTTTTGTGGCTTTAGCAACACCCTCACTTTTCTGTTTGAAAAGAGCACAGTAAACCTTGACTGAGTCTGAATTCCTTTATTGTGTCTTTTTACTGGCATGGAGACTGATGAAAGTTGAAACACTGGTATAGTAACAGAAACAACATGCAGTGTGCTGTTACACAAGCCCTTGTTAGCGGGAGAAAAGCCATTTGGTTTCTTTCCATTTGAATTGTACAAATACAGTTTTAAAAATCAAGCTCACTATAAAATTAGCAAAGCCTTAGTCTTTGTGAATTAAAAAAAAGAGTGTTTTAACTTTTTCAAAATCAGGGGGTTTTATATGGGTTGAACTGAACTCTTATTTGAGTAGAAGTAGGAAGAGGCTGACAGTCTAGTGTGACAATACAAAATAATATTTTGAGTTTAGAGCAGTAGTTTAAAATGGACAGGATAAATACAGTAAATCAATACTTTATCTAAAAACGTAAAGCATATAAAATGTGCATTATTTTCTTTTTAATGAAGAGTTACATTGGACTGCAACAGTATTTAACATACTATTTGTTCTTTGTGAGACCAATATAAAAATACTTAATACCATAATAAATTTTTGGAATAAATTTTAAGGATAAGAGCTACCAGCCAAGATATGAGCTAATAAGGTGGGTAAATACACACACACTCACACACACACACAGGCGCGCGCGCATATATATATATCTTTCTAGATAAAACGAGTCTGATCTCAGGTATCTGAAATTCACCCTGGCCAACCATTAGGACAGTTTTGTGTTGGAGACAAGTAGTGAGACAACACCAGTCTGAGTTTGAGATCCTTACAAGGGAGTAGATGGAAAGTCATCATTGATGAGCTCAGTGTGGTCCGTGGGGTATTTGAATCATTCTGCAGCACATCTCCGAGTAAGTAGGTACCTGGAAAACAGCTGGGTTTGGAGACACTATGGCCCCTCATTTTGCAGAGAAGACATAATATTGTGGATTGGTTCTTGGCATTCTTATTATGTTTCTCTGATGCCTGTTTACCTGGTCTCCAAATCCTTTGGGAGAGCAAGCAGCAGGATCAGTAAAGCAGCAGCTCATGAAGTGAGAGGCTTCCTGTACCAACTCAACTGACACAGGCCTGGCTTAGCCTGAGGTGTCCCAAATGTCTAATAGCTGGTCTCACGGTGCTTCTTCAAGGGCTCCCTGATCTTCTCAGGGCATTTTTCCAAGGAGAGGGAATGCTGTTTTTCTCAGACCTGAATTCCTCCCATTGTTCAGCCTGGATCCTGAACAGGCAGTTTTTAAGTTAAATTAGTCTGCTCTTTGTCTCTTTAAAAGTAGCAAGAATCCTGCAGTGTGGGACTTTCTAGCCAAGTGAATTTTTTTCCAGCCTATTGCAATAGTGAGTTCCTGATTTCTCCCTGTAGTGCAGCTAAAATCGTAGTCTTGACCTGAAGCAAATGTTCCCAACCTCAGTGATGGTCAATATAGCAGATGTTTCATTGCATCATTCACCCCTGGAGGCAGGAAGGCTTTTTGCTTCTTAGCGTGCTAAATGTTTTTGAAGACTTTGAAGTGTTTTTGTAAAGTTTGGAATTATTCCTATTTGAGTGGCTTCTGTATAGGGTTTTGCATTCCCAGGGGAATACACTTTGAGTATCATGGAGATAGGCTTTCCCTGGTAACTGTTGGTGAAGGTGGCTTCTGAACAGTATTTACCACATTAAGAACTGTAGGAAGATATTGACATTACAGCTGTTTCATTTTGCGGTGTTAAAACAGGCTGAAGTTCAGGGCTTCAGCCCTGCTGAGGGCTCACCTAACTAACTAAATAGATCCCTATCTTCTGATAGTCATCTGGGTTTGCCAGTTTAGGACATAAATGTTCCAAGCTCCACATATGCACAGAGTATGTAGCCTTTTGCTCTTTTTCTTAAACAATGAAATTTTTCACTTAATTTCCATAACTCATTAGATGTAACAGAAAAGATGAAGGATACTCATATTCCTAGCAACAAAGTTCTCTGTTTTTCAGGAGATGTAACAAAGTAGCTGAGATGGAGAGATATTCATGAGCAGAAGTTTGGTTTTCATCAGTAAGCGACACTGCATTAGTATGTAGTATTGTTTAGAAGCATCACCAGCTGAGGAGCCATCTTTGTACTAATCATTATACTTCTTTCAAGCTGGATGTTGTGCCTGTTCATTTTCTTTTCACTGTCATCTGCTGATATTCAGAGTAGGGTCCTTGAGAGCTTGAAATAGTTGCTCAAAAGAAAAAACAAGCACAACTCAAAGTAACTGCAACTATGTGAAGTGAGACACCCCTATGCATATTTTGCAATTTATCCATGCTTTTTTTTCCTGTCTAGCACATCTAGGTTCCTGTAGTTGAAAGAATCATGTGATTTATAAGGAATAGGTATTTATGCTCTTGGTGTGAATCCTGTGCAGGTTGAAGATTGAATTGAGTTCTTACTGGGCTTGGGAACAGCTGTTGGTGTGGAGGCAACTGTGTGGCAGAAGCTTGGTGGTAAAGAGGAAGTTAAGGCAGTGGCAGAAAGCTCATTTTGAGAGCACAGCTATTCATCCTTTCTTACCGGGTGTATCCCAGAGGAAGAATTACGTGCAGTAAAATTGATTGAAAAGGTCTGGCAGGATTTTCTCCCTTTTTGATGACTGCTTCCATCATAGCAGAGAATTAGGGATATTAACAAATAGGGATGAAATGGAGATTAATCTTGGGTTGAAAGGGATCTCTGGAGTTCATGTAGTCCAACCTCCTACTCATATCAAGGACAGCTTAAGAGTTAGGCTAGATACGTTCTACCTTGTTCAGCTGGATTTTGAGTATTAATGTGGTGGGTTGAGCACTGGCCACTAAATTCCACAGCCTGTCTGGCTACTCTGCACCAGTCTTAATGACTCTTGTGGAGAAAATGTTCTCTTTTCTGTACCGTTTGATTTTTCACATGCTGCAGTGTGTGACTACAGCTTCTTGTCCTCTCACTCTGCACCTCTGAGATGTCTGAGTCAGTCTTCTTACCACATCCGTGAAGACAGTTACACCCCTCACTGCTTTCATATCTTCAGATTAAGCAAACGCATCTCCCTTAGCTTTTACTCATGCATTTTCTCTGGCCTAAAGCATTGTAGTGACCCTTCTCTGAACTACTCTAGTGTGTCTTGTACTGTGGAGCCCTAAACTTCATATTCCAGATGCTGTCTCTCAAGTACTAAATGGAGATTTACAACCACTCTCCTCTGCTTACCAGTTGCATTTGTGCTGATGCCACCTAGTACATGATTTGCTTTAATTGGTGCAAGGGCATATGGGTGATTCATGTTCAACTGGACAGACACATTTAATCCTGAACTTTGAAGGACCTAGGTCACTATTCTATGAGTTTCATAGTGAAGGAACTCTCAACCAGTGGAGCAATACAGTGTATTTCATGAGGAAGAAGTGAAGTCTAAAATGAAAAAGGCAGCTTGTTCTTATCCAGCTCTGTCAATCTTGTAGCTGCTCAGCTGATTCTGTCATTTATTTTTTCTGGTTTTGTTTTTCCTTTGCTTAACAGCTTAACAATTTCTTTTGTTTGTCTCTTACCTTTCCTTGCTCCCCTCCTTCCTTTTCCTACTGAGTTGTCTTTCAGAGGTTATGCTCCTTTATGAACTGGGGAAAACACCACTTCATGTCTGTCTGTTACTTGGTCACTAGTTTGTTTTATCTTTAATGGCAGAGTATCAATTTGACCCTCAAAGTACAGGATTTTTTTTTTTCTGGGAAATGTACACACTCAAATCCATCTGAGGTGAGAAGAGAGGGAAAAATGGATCCTTGAACATCTGTGTTCTTTATACATACTGTCTGAAAAAAAAGTACTTTGGAGTACTACATCCTAATCTGAATAGGAGAGATGAAAAGAATGGTTTGGAATGTGCAATCCCACTGGCTTCTGCTACTGCAACAACAGCCACAACTTTAGAGAATGAGTTTGGAAGGGGTCCTGGGAGTTAAGTACTGCCCTATTCTTCAAGGAAGCATACTATGTTTATAGAAGGAAACTGAGATTGATAATATGAAGTGCACTCATAACGAAAATTATTTTTAAGCAGAATAGGTAAGCAGAGATGTTTTAATCCGAAACTGCAGCTACCCAGAATAGTATTGAAATTTAAAAAAAAAAATATATTCTTTGGGAGCATTCTGTAGCCTCTCTATTGCAAGAAGTTTATTTGGAGGCTAAATTTCTCCCTGAATATTTTAGGAAGGTATTCCCTGCAGGTGACTGTAAATGGCTTTTAGCTGTTCTTGTTTAGCAGATCAAGTGTTCTTCAAATTTGTTTTGAGTGTTGTGAGTTGGTTTGAGTTAGGGTTTTTTTGTTTGCCTAATGACTACTTAATTATGTGTTGTGTGAATTTACCTTAAAAAATAATGTAATATCAGGAGTACTCATTCCTGATTTAAGTTTAAAGAAAAGTTTCAGCTCATTCTGAAATTCACACCAAACACCATGCTTTACCCTAAGGCCTTGTTGAATTTTTTTTACTTTATTTCTAATTCTGTGACTTCATATTCTTGTAAAAATAACAGTTCTTAGGTTAAATTAGTTTTCAAAGTATCAGTAAAGGTCTCAATTGTGCCTCATTGTTCTGTGAATAATGTACTGCATGCTAAGTAGTTTCTTGTGGTGTAAGATGAGTAATGGTTCAAGCCCTAATAAAATTGTAAAGCCTGTCATATTCGTGTCTCATACCTCATCTACTTTGCACTTCACTGCTATGAAACAGTTAGCAGATGGAAGTGAAACACAGAACCCTGTGCAGTGATGAGAAACAGAAAAATATGTTGGTAGTATGTTTTCTTTGATTAAATTGTAGTTGGCGTATGGGTGCAGGACTATTTGGCAAACTTTACTTTTAAGAAGGGAGTGGGGTGACATTATTCTTTCTATGTACCTGGATTTTTTTGGATAAAATTTTAATTTTTCATTATTTTTATATCAACTTTTTTTGTGGAAAATAAACCAAAACACTGAAATATAAACATAGGGCCAAGTCTCCTTCTGTGTCTGGTTGTGATTAAAGTTGAAGATAATTCTTAAAAATTTTTAAGTAAACACAAGTGTTGCTCTTGCAGAAGTTCTGTAAATATGTCATTTCATTATTTGTATTATTTCCTAATGTCATACTGCAGAGCTTATATAAACTTCAATGTGAAGTCTTTTTGTCTTAATAAAAGTATAAGGAGAAGCCTTCTTTAATGTGGTCTTTCTCTAGACAATTTTAATGATGTTCGCAGTAGTTCAGAGTAAACACTGATGTGCAGATAAACGTTTGTGAAGTTTGGAAACAAAGGTTTAATGAAAATCTACATTGTTACTCTTTTTTTTTTCTGTACTGTTTTAATCAAGAGAAAATGATTTTGAGTTAAAGGCTTAAGAATTTAAATAGCATTTACTTGCACATATACTGGCAACTGGTATTGTTTTGAGGGATTTCATAACTAACTTTACTCATTCATTTTCTGGAATCTGTAGTAGTAGCAAGTCAGTTTCTAACATCTCTAAACAAATGGCTTTTATACCAAACAAACCAAATTGTTCAGAAAAAGTTGAAAGGTGTCTTCCAGTTTTTGGGTACCTGTGAGTCAGTTCTGATAAAGCTAGATCAACTCCTTCTCTATAAGGAGATTTAAGCTGATTAAAAAGAAAAGAAATATCTACACACACACACACACACACACACACACACACACACATATAATTTTAAAGTATCAGTTATGAATGCTGGTACAACTTCCTGAAAAGAAATAATTGTATTACCATCTTCTGTTCTCTGATAAATTTTATTTGGTGGGGTTTTTTGCAGGTAAACACCAGGCTTTTTTTACCCACTAAACTTTCTTTATTTTTTTCTGATATTGAGTTCTATTGTATCATCTCAGTCTTGAAAGTATTTTGGTTTTTGAGTTGGAAGTTGTTTTTTTAAAAAAAAAGTCACTCTACAGTACACTGTCCATTTGTGATAATCAAGATGTGGTTAAAAATACAGGAGCAAGTCCTTTAAGCCTCATTTTATCTGGGTGAAAAATAAAATACTTCAAGCTCAGAAAATGAAATTCACTGCAATTGCTGTTCTTCACATTTGTGGGGAAGCAGATTATTTGAAAATAAGATAGAACTTGCTGTGATATCTTCATTTTGTAAGGTGTGTCAGACACAAGGACTGTGTTTTACATCAAGGAAGAATTGACGAGTGTGGGTTGGGAGATGCTGGTTCTGGCGTGCAGTAGGAACACATGGCACCTGCACTTAGGTGGAACAATGTTGTGGGTATCAGCACTAAGTGATGTACTTTGTGTGTCTGATGATTACAGAAAGGACTTTACGTTTTTCCCCCCTACTTTTTTAACATAAGCAGCTTCTAAAGTGGCTGAAAGTGATATAGAAGTGAAGGAGCAAAGCGTCACCAAGAAGAGCCTGTGTCAAAGGATTTAAACCAAAGATAAAATACGTGCCGATGTGCTTGCAACATCTGTGGGTGTAAAACTTGAGGTGGAACATGGCAATTCAGTACAACTGTGTGGGTTGCCCAGTGCTTTTTTTCCAAAGTATAATTGTGTAAGCCTCTTCATTCAGTCTTGCAAAGGATGACTTGTTACACAAGAGACATGGTGAATTACATATGTACATACTCATATATCATCATGTTTTCCATCCCTATTTAATTGCTTACCACCCCAAATGATTGTTCAGATATTCTCAGCTGCAGAAGTCTTCCAGAATTCATAAGAGAAGCAATAAGTCCTGTGAATAGTGTACCAAAGAAGAACAATAACCTCCTTTTCTCTGGGGCAGTATGCCAAGAACACAATGAAGTGCTTCAGTGTCTAAGAACATATGTCCTAGGGCTAAATGAGGACATGGGTAAGCCACCTGACATTTCCTTGGGAGTGTTATTTTTAAGACAAAAAATTTTATTCATTTCTGAAAGAAGTTTAAAGTGTTCTGGAGATAATTCAACCAAATTTGTAGATTTCAAGTCCTTTTGCAGTCACAGTGAATTACTGTTTCTAGGGGTTATTGGGTTTTAAGGGCTGGAGATTCTCTGTTTGGGAGTTGGCCTAATACTCTGTATTTATTAACTTGGTGGAAGTGGTAAAAACTAAGTAAAAAAATCCAACCCCTATACATATTTACTCATGATTTTGAGGAGTATTAGTTAAACTCTGGTATGCCAGTATTAAATTACAAGTTTAATATTGAAGATAACCTCTGGGAAGCTTAATTCTAGAAGATGAGATTTCACCTGTTTATTCAAACAATTCTCTTCTTTTTAAATTTGCTTTAATGTTTAGGAGGGCAATCAGAGAGTATTGTAGGCACTGGCTAGAGATAGTTACTTTTTTTTGTGCATACTGACTTACCAGTCAGAAGAGGGAAAATTGAATGGTAGAGTACAGAAAGAAGGAAACAATCATTTAAAGCGCCAGAACATTAGAAAACAAATTCTGAAGGACAGAAAAGAAAAAAATTATCAATTCATGTTGAAACACCTAACCTATAAATTATTTAAGGCCTTTAGGATGTATTTGAAAACATGACATTGTAGATGGACTAGGAGTCATAAATCATTACTAGGGTCAAATTTAGACATCTGAATTTAGGTGCATAGGAGGGAAAATGTTGGTGATGATTATATAAGAGCTTATTATATAAGCTTTAGTTATATTTGTCCCACCTAATTGATTAGGTTTTATTTGTTTTAAGGCATGTAAAATAATTTCAAAAAAGTAGTCAACAGAACTGATATTTAAACATGGTTTTCATTTTGTAATAAAAGGTTAAGGCTTATTAGGAGAGAATGCTAAAACAGCATATGTCTCTAATATGAATATAATTGGTCTCTATAGGAACACTGTTAAGACAATGATTTAATGATACCATAAACATCTAGTGATAGAGAATAAACTGCTTTTAGGATAACTAACTCAATTCTACAGCTGATGGGACTGAAGCCAAGACAGGTTAGATGTTCAAGCTCTCATGACAAGTGCTAGTTGAGTAGTAAATAGAGTCCAGCTTTATTTGTTCTGGATATATGCTTCTATTCCAGAATTTGCTAAATATTAACATAGTTGTTGCCATTGTCTATGGCTCCATGAAAGCCATTGCTTACACACCTTCAGATGTGAGATGTGGCAGGTTCTGCCTCCCTTAAGGAGATATATTGGTCCTGGGATGTATTAGAAAGCCTGTGACACACAGGGAGGAGTGTCTGACCTCCAGTGCCTGTGTTCTGCAGATGTTGTTAAGGTGGCAGGAGGAATGGGAATCAGTACGGGCTGGTCACAACACTTCATTGATGGCACAGTGCTGTGGGGACAGGCAGCAGGAGGTTCTGCCTTGTGGAAGAGTACTTTGGGGTGTATTTCAGGGACTGCTCAGACTCCCAAAAGAGACCTATCCTGGCATTGCTGTAGTGGGGACTTGGTGTTTGTACTCATAACTGTGACCATGGGGTTATCTGGGTCCTGGAGTTTCTGCCACAAAAAAGGGAGAGGTCTACAAGTGTCCATAAACCCCAGAACAGATGGTCCCATGTTTGTGGGAGATGAGCATACACTGTTAGAAATAAGCCTGAATCATCTGCTTTCAGTCTGCTGGAAGGTTTAGAGCTCTTCAGGTCCAGAGCCTTATTCTGGAGAAGCCAGCCAAACAGTGTCTCATACTGCCCTACTTTCCTTCTCTCCAAAGAACTAGGGATTAGCTGATGTTCTTGTTTTCTTTATTAACAGTTTAAGGGCTGGATGACATTTGAAGTAAGCTAAACAAAAGTTGAGATGAAATTATTTTCCTGGCGCTGTTGTTAAAGATTGTTATTGAAGCTTCCCAAGAAGTACAAAAGAATTTTGAGTTAATAACAACATCTGGAAATTAGACTAACAAGTAGACGTAAGGGACATCATCTGTCCTGCTAAATTGCTCTCATTCAGTTTGTCAAATGTCCAACTCCCTTAGCAGCACAGTTGCCCAGTTGGCTTTGTGGAGTACTAGAGCTTTCTGCATTCCTTGCAAGTATCCGGCATTGCTACTGGGAGAGATAGGTCTATGTTTCTTAGACTGTGAACAAGGAAAACAATTTATCTGGATTTCTTCAGTCCTCTACTGACTTGAAAAATCTCATCTGTGAACATAAGCGTGCCAAGATTGTTTCTTATTCTTGGTTTTTTCAAGTGGAAAATGGACCTCAGCAAAAGGATTCCAGCCAGTGAAGCTCTGTGTTCTTGCATAAAACTGAACAAAGTTAAAAGCTGTGTGTATTTGGCGATTCCTGCAGTCTTGGAAGAGCATTCATTGATTTGCTCAGTTGGTCACAAAATCTACTTTATTCTTTACTTGTTTCGTTATCCCTATGGAGATAATTAACTAAGTATTTTAAGAAAAAAATAAGACCTGGATGTTTGGAACAGTGCATTGATAATTCTGACCTTTGCTCTTTAGACACCTTGTTCATCCATAAATTTTTATTAGATGCATAAGCGCCTTTGGATTCTGAATTTTAAAAAATTACTTCTACCGGTAAATCTATCTTGAAAAATAATTATATTCTTGAAGCAATGCCTGCATTGCACTACATAGGCTGCAGCATTAATTTCAAATGGAAAAGAAGTCATACTGGTAAATTGCATCTTAATGTCTACAAATGTGGTTTTTCCAGTAGATTTTCTGTTTAACTGTTAAGGTGAAAGTCTTTTTGTTCCACTCAGTCTACTCTTACTCAAACCCAGATTTCTGACAAACCTTTAATATCAGTTGCTGGTAATTTCTGACATAGTATGTCTGTCTTGAGTTATCTGCTTTGCCAGTAACAGAAATACTTCTTCCCTTCAGTCTAATTGTGCATGTCATCATTTCTACATGTATTATGAACTGTGTAAATTTGATATGGTAAAACATTGAAAATGTTTATATTCAGTGCTGCTATTTTCATATTTAGCAATGAATTATTTATTCAATTAGTTATTAAAATAACAAAAACAAAACCAAGCAACACCTTCTGTAATTGAAAAGTAGGCCAAATAGATCTGCAGTTTTTTTGGGTTCTGCTCTAAATTCTTGAAAGCTGGAGGTGGAATTCAACCAATATGTTTACAAATTAATTATCATAAGAATAAAGGATTGAAGGAAGCCATTTGTATTGAATTAAGTCTTGTGAACATTTATACAACTGCTCATTAGACACTCATCAAACCTCACCTTAGAGCAAGTTACATTTGTTTGCCTCTGCTCTTGTGTCTACTGCTGGAAGACTGATTGATACAGTGATGTTTCTTAATGTCTTGTGTAAAAATATTCATGTATTATTTATCCCCATTGGTTGTAGTACCAGTATTGAACTTTCATGTAAATATTTATGCATTCAGAGGGACCTCTTTTTTTTTTTTCCAGGTGGTGCAGGGAGCCCATATAAGCTAGACATTTCTGTTTTGCTTTCCTAATTTTACTTCTCCATCATCATAATTGTTATAGTAACCTCTATGTGCATGCATCACAGTTTTTAGTTAAACTTCCAGGAATGGAATGATTTGAGCTGCACAGGGAGGGATAGGCTTTGTATTGAGGCATTTCTGTGGTCCTGTTTTTACTACAACTGTATCACTTGAAAGGAATTATACCTGCTCTTTTACAATGAAGACGCCTAGACATTTTTTCCTTCCTCTGTCATTTTCAGTTTTAACTCCACATTTATAGCTCTTACCCTAGCTTCAAAATGCATAATTTTTATACTGTTAAATTTCATCCCACTTATATTTGTCCAGTGCTCAAAGCAATCCAGCTCTGCTGGCTGCTCTTTCTCCATATTAATGATGTTCCACAAGCTTCTGACAGCACCTGTTTTGGCACCATTTATTACCAAAATTTGTACTATAAATATGTACAAGCACACAAATATGAACACTCTTATTTTACCTTTTCTTTTTTTTTTATTCTATTACTTCTCTATTGCATATTACCTGCCATCTGCTTTTGGGTGTTTCCTAAATATCTTACAATTCTTGTAATTGTAGTCTTTTCCCACTAAAATGTGGTTATGGCACAAATAATGCTCTGTTAAATCCATGTGCATTGTAATTAATTTGTTAATTGGTTGCATATCAATTTTGACATGATGTTCTTTGATAAATGTACTTTGCATTTTATCCCATTTTTAGGTGTGATGTAAGATATTTTTTTCTTGGACATTTGTCCTGAAGCTTTTCAACACTCTTGACATCAGCTAAATAAGGCAGCTAATTTCACTATATGTTTGACACAAATGTTAGTCTTATCCTTTCCTAGGCCAGTCTAGTCTCTGTTATGTCTTACTCTTTATCTTCCATTAATCAGAGTACTGAAACACAGGGTTGCTTCATCACACTGATGTTCAGTGTTTCTTGGATGGGACAGGTCCCCCAGTAGTGAGATAGGTCACTAGTCTGTCATGTGTCTGTTACTTCCAATAATATCCAGTCTCATTCCCTACACTATTATTTCATTCTGTTTCCTAAGATTATTTCTTTAGTGCAAGATTATTTCTTTAGTGTTAATTGTGCCAAACTAGCCATTCATTGTTTTTTAGGTGAATTAGTTCACACACATCATCAGTCTGATTTTTTTCCCTGCTCCCCATCCTCCTATGTTCTGTTAACTTTTGGGTTTCACTGTGATACTTTCCAGTGACAACCTATTGATTTTACCCTCTCTGTATACTTATGAAGAGGCATGAGGCTTCAGAGTGTTGGGGTGATTTGTGTTGTTGTTGAGATTTGTATTTGTTTCTATGTGTGTGTGTGTGGTTGTTTTAGTTTTGTTTTAATATTGCTTTCAGTAGATGTCATTTTTTTCAAGTCCTGTATTGGGGTTTAATGTAGTTTACAGAGTTTGGGACAAGTGTACCTGTTTCACACATTTTGCTTGATAACTCTTAATGGCAAAGGTTATTTCTTAGACAATATGGAATATGGAATTCCTGGCATTTGTGCAAAAAGGTTATCAGTATTTTTAAATTCTTCAACAGTGGTTGAGGTCAAACTTATCCTTTCCACTTCCAGGAATTTAATATTTAATAATTTGATAAAAAATATCAAGTGTTTTGTCAGCATAATGTATTTCTCACAAATCAGGCTTTGATGCCCACACAAACTTTTGACTATGCATGATCTAGAATTTGAGTAGCGTATGACCGTGATGGAGCAGGAAGATGAGAGCAAGACAAGATGCTTACACTAAAGTCCTGTTGCCAGTAGTTGCCATATTCTGCCTGTGAACCTCAAAATGTGCTTTAAGAGAACAAAATGACAGCTGAGGCATGTTGTGGTTGAAACAGATCTCCACTTGACTTCTTAGAACCTGTCTGTCACATTGCAATGAAACGACCTGAAACAACAGAGGGACTTTAAAAATCTGAAGAGCTGGTAGGGTTGAAATTAGATTAACATTAGTCTGTTGTGCTGAAGTCTCCCTCTGTGAGCAAGCAGCAGGGAAGATGATGAGGATTTAGGCCTTGGGAAAAACTATTTAATTGCTGATTACCACCAGTTACTTTCCCAAATTCCTTTCCTCAGCTACTGGAGTATACTGCAATTATATTTATCAGCCAGCTGTCCAGGGAGATTGCTGTGTAGAAGTTGGCTGGAACTCTCAAACCCTGGATCTGAGTGGTTCTATGGGTATTGTAAATATCACAGATGAGATGCTGCACTCCTTAATGCCAGTATAAGTTTTGTTAATGACTTTCTAAGGTCAGGATTTTCCTTATACTTACACATGTGTTGGACTTTCTTTTGGAGGTGTTCTGATGGTGGGAAAGAATTTGATTGTTTATCTAAAACGGTGTTGAATGGATCTCAAACTGATCCAGTGCTGCATCTGGATTCACTTTCACAAGGAACAATGTGGAACAAAACTCTTGAATTTTATTTTTTTTTAATTGAAATCAGAAGCTTTGAAAGCCCTCCGATTTTTCTGATTCGTATGATGAGGGAAGGGCTGGCAACTGCATGTTTTCTCAATTGAAGCAAGTTATCAGATTTTGAATATGCTACAATATATCAGGACTGCTCTGGGTAATAATGCAGTGATTATCAAAGGTATGCTGCAAGGCATCGTGGACTGACATTTTCAAATCACCGTGTAAATCTGCCTGACACAGCTTTAAAAGAAATAAAAGAAGACTGAAAGCTCCAGTGTTTAGTCTAAAAACACACATGGCCATGGTTGCTGTTTTAGCCTATGTGGGCTAACCGTGGAAGCCTTTTGTCAGCCCTCTGGCCTACTGAGTGGTATCAGCTTGATTTGTGTGTTAATTTGCTGACTTTTTGGGTTGATGCTTTCCATTAAAATTCGCATAAAGAATTTGTGTGTTTTCGCTTTATTTAGCAGTTTTCTCAAGTCTTAATGCTATTCCAAAAACTGCCTTTGATATCACTGAAACTAAGAGGAAGAGCTTTCAACATTTATTCACTGTTGGAATCATTTATTTGCCATTTATATGATACTGAAAGGATAAAGGCAGATGGGGAGCCTTGTTAAGTGATGATATAACCAAACACAGAGAAGAAACACAGGGGCAGTTTTACAAGATTTTTTCTTTATGGAAAAATTCTGACTGAAATGATCAGTGTTGTAAGCTATGAACTGCTTAGCATCAGGACACTCTCATATCTTCCTGGCACCAAAGATTGTCATATTTAAGTTAAAGGATCCTCCTCACTCTATCTCATATATCCCTGCTTTTTAGGTCTGGTTTGCTTGAGGAAGATGACTTGTTACTGGCAGAGGCTTCCAGCAACTGGCCCTGGACTGGGTCACAATCCAGACTTGCAGCTAGGATGGTGTTTTGACACCATTTTTGCCTGTCTGTTGAGGGTGTGTGTAATTGCCTCTGATAATTTTCTTGGGATAGATGAGCTGCCTTCCTTCCTGAAAGAATTCCCTTCCAAAACATAAATTGCTTGAGCAGTTCAGCTGGCATTTTAACATTGGATGAAGCAACAGCTAATCGTGTAGTATTTGTCTGGCCCAAATGGTGCCCCTCTGCTCTTCTAATAAGGAGAGATCTACAGGACCTTGTGTGGGTGATGTGGTTTTATTTTCAAACAGCTGGTGAAATCATGCTGTGGTTACATCATGTCAGAAACTGAAGAGTCACACCTTGGAAGTGTCCCTTCCAAGAACACCTCCAGAAATCAGGTGCTTGTGTCACTAACTTTATATCTGTTTCTTGAGTCAAAG
The DNA here is from genome assembly GCF_001522545.3 of Parus major. Classification (NCBI taxonomy): domain Eukaryota; kingdom Metazoa; phylum Chordata; class Aves; order Passeriformes; family Paridae; genus Parus; species Parus major. Next base: position 42,754,226 of record NC_031771.1, read on the forward strand.
CTAATCAAAAAATGTGCTCTCGGGAAGCTGTGAGAAGATTTGAGTTTTCTGCAAGGTGGAAGGCTCACAAATTCCCATTGGACTTTTGGTAAAAACAGAAAGATTGTTTAGAAGTAGTCATCAAATATTATTTCCCTAGCTGGAATGAATGTCCCTCTTTGTCTGAAAACAAAATTATTACCCTTTATGTCACCATCTGTTGTAGATGGTTAAAAATCTGCCATATTACATACCTCAAGGCGCAATTCATGAATGATGTGTCTTTGTCCTGATCTGTTGCTGCAGCTGAAGCTTCCAGTGATTGCAGCATAGCTAAGATCATGCCCATAGTGGAGAGGCCTCTAAACTTCTCCATAACCTTTTCACTATAATTTAAAAAATTTAGTTTTGCATTTGTCACCACTGAATGCTGTGTCCTGTTTTCCTTTCTACAGGCAGAGTCACCCCAGAACAGCTCAGCTCATACATTCAGCTTTTCAGAAACAATCTCAAAGCTTTGGAGAACCACTGTGGTCTTCTGCAGCTTGTGCTGGCCACAGTCCAGACTTTGAAACACCCCCAGACTTCCAAATGGGACAATTTCCTTGCCTTTGAGAGATTACTTCTGCAGGTACACATTATGTTTAATGTTTTGATTTTCCATTGCATTCTGTAACTTGAATTTGTTTATGAAGAAGTGTGTTGGGATGTCTTGCTGAAGAGCTGTTCCTTATTACCAAATTGGTGAGAGGAATGGGAACCTACATATTTATTCTTTTATAGCTGTGTCTAAGAAATTGTATAAAAAGTAGGCATTAAAGGTGAAGTATATAAGTAATCTGAATTGGGTGACAGTTTTGCATTTATATGAACTTTCAAGAAGATATAACTTTTGTCATTGCCTAGGATTGTTGCTGTTGTTGTTATTATTATTAATTATTAGTAGTAGTAATTATTATTATTTATTATTATATGCTTTTTGCAGTAATGTGCTGAATCAAATGCAGAGAGGAGTTTCTTACTATGTAAGTGTAAAACTTGTGTAATATGTTCAGTTGATGAGTAGATGAAAGCTGGAAATTCCATGCACCAAGAGAGTGAGCTTTCTCTTGTTCACAACTGTCATCTACCCTCAGTTTTTCCCACCACCACATTTTTTATGGCATCCTGTTTGTGACCACAGTATTATTTACATACCATTTTCTATCACATTTGGATTTTTCTCAGGAAATTTAGAGTTAGTGGTATATTGAACTCTATCCCACTAACCTTTGGAGATGTACCAAAAAAAGGAGAAGCTTTTTCTAAGAACCTAGTAAAGCTAATTTCTGCTGAAGTTCAAAGCAAGCTTAAAACTTTTCTTCCTGTCTTTTCTGCCATTTTATTGTTTTAACCATCTTCTGAAACCCTATCAAGAGGCATGTCTTGATGAGCAAACTCCTAATGAAATTAGAGTCAGCCTTAAATGAGTGAAAACCAGATATCTCTGTAAAAATCAGGCATCTAGAACAACCAATATGATTCTCCTCATGATCTCTGGCAGCAGGGTAAAGTCCCTGGTCCTTCAAGAAGAACATGCCCACACATCACAGCTTTGTAGTCAATGACTTTCTGCAAGGTTTGGAGAGCAAAAAACTACAAAACTTAGATAATAGCAAGCTCTTGTCTAAATTAATTTTTGAAAATACTATCTCTTGGTAAGACTGAAATATTTTTGAGTATCATAGGTAACTTTCTTTTTCTATTTAAAAGAAACAACACACCTCAGGTCAAATAACTCGTTCCAGCCATTCTTTAATTTTTCTGTAGAGGATGGGACTGACAGCCCATAGTCTCCTTCTCTCTCCCACAGTGAGTCAAGTTCCATAGCTCTTCTTGGAGCCTGGCTAAGTTCTGTCTTAAAGCCAGTTCAGCTTTAGAATTATAATAAAGCTGCACCCTCAGCATTGTTTTCACAACAGACAGCTGACTATTTAAAAGCCACACAGTAAATCAGCAGGGAGTGGGAAAACAGAGGTAAGGAACAACCAAACTATATATTTCATAAAAAAGAAATGTTTAACATGCACTCCCATAATAGTAGGTGGCTTTGGATTATACCCTCTGCCTTCCATCCATCATATTAAGGTAACCTGTGTTAGCCAAAGCAAACTTTCTAGGCTAACATTTGTAACTGTTCCTTAAGCACATAGTTATTTTCAGTAGTTCAAACACCAGTTATTTTGAATTACATGGACTCTATTTTGAAGACAAAGTCTGACATGCATTTTCTGCTTCTGAGCACATGGCCTGTCTTTGAGCTGTTGACAGGGCTTTGTAGGGAGAGCAAAGTGTTGAGACCCAGAAGACATTAAAGACATATTTATTTAAAAAAAAAAAATCAGGACATTACTTTGTGAATGCTTGGTACATAGCACACTGTACTAAATTTGATGCTGTCATAGTTTATTTTAGCAGTATTACTGAGAAATTCTTAAGCATATTTTTTGTTTCATATCATTTAAAATAATAAATCTTAAAGCATCCTCAATAAAATGTACTTGTTTCAACATAAAAGTAGCATTGTATATTGGAACGGCATGGAAGACAACTGTTTGTAAAATATCTACTGGGACTAATATTGTTAGACTCTGACAATGTAGGAATTGTAGATTTTCTGCTGATGGATGCATGTCAGACTCCAGCTGATGCTAAAGGAGATAAGCCAGTAAAAACAGTTGATGTTAGAATCTCAGATTTCCCAAAAAAATAAATCTGCAGTGTTGGAATTTCTGACATTACTGGATCTCTCTGATGGCTCTCATGATTCTCTGCTTAGTCTATTTCATGCTTTTCAGAAAAAAACACATTGTTGATAAGAAACCTTTAGTCGAACCATTACACTTTTATATTTTTCTTTTTTGTTTTATGTTTTATATTTGACAAAACCTTTTATGTTTTTCTCTCTACTCTTTGATTTACCCTTTTCAATTGCAAGTACTCAGTTCAAAAAAATGGCCTGCTAGAGGTCAAAACAGCCCACTTCTACACTTTTGTTATAACTAAAATCTCTACATTTTTCAGACCTATGTTGGCTCATTAAATTTTTTACACCTGCATCCAGGAAATTTGGTTTTGACTGAAGGTCTGCTAAAAGTGCAGCTGTATACTTACCTTTAGCAGAGTGTTGTTCTTTCCTTAACTGGGATGGATGAGTAGTTTGGAAGTAATAGATTTCAATGGAATCACAGTGTTGAGCTCAAAGGAAAGAGACTCATGATCTAAGAGTAATGCATCAAAGTTATTAATTTTGTCAGTCACAAGTTTGCTCTGTGTTCTACTGTTCTTCCTCTGCACATGATAGAACTTTCACTACTGAGGAGCTTTAAATGCTGTGTGAATTGAAGGTTTGTCCTGTTTACAAAGGAGATACCCTACCCCATTTCTTCTCTTGAGATCCTCTTTCTACTTTTTCTCATTCTGACCATCCATAAAACTGATAGATGGGAAAGGGAACACAGACTAAATGCTGCACTCCACAGCCTGTAACTCCCCAGTGTTCCTCACGTGAATGCTTTGTTTTACTGCAAGATTTAGTATTTAGGGAGGTAACAAAGTAATAAAGAGTTTTGCCACTCCATACATTTTAGCTATATTCCCTATTCCTCTAAAATTTATGTCTTTATTGCAGGTTTATTAAGCAGTGTAGACCCATGAAATACAAAAGCACAAGAAGAGCTCTCTCCAGAGTAAACAAAATCTGACACTTAGAGAGAAAAAAACTTTTGCTGTTTTTAGCATATACTACTCACATATTTACTGAGCAGGGATTTTTGCCTCCAAATTCAGTTTAAAAATACCCAGCAGACAGTGTGAATGGGACCATAATGTGCCCCAAAGGAAAGTGCTGTTCCTCTTTGATTGGGACTACTCTAAAATTACTGAGGTTGGGCATTACCTCTTAGAATTGGCTGAATCCTTCTGGCATAATTTATTCAAGATTTAAGTAGAAGTCTATTTTATTAATACCCCCACCATTTTTTTCTGTGATCCTTCCCAAAAGAGGAAGCTGTCTTTCTTGTTTAGTATGAGGACACTCTCTTTTTTAAGATGTCTGCAGTAAACTTCCTTCTAAAACTGCAAATGTACCAGCATTGTTAGAATATCTGGATTGGCAAAAATAAGGATATCTGGAAGATTGTTAAATTCATTGTTATTATAGTGTTGGAGAAGGATATCTTGCTTCTTGAGATTTTTTGTGCAACAAAGTTTTTGCACCTGCTGTCCAACATTTCACAGTTTCCTGGGAAATTAGATAGCTTCAACATTAACCTAAAAACCATGATGCTACCTACCATTGGATCTCAGAACTGTCAAAGTTTTGTTTTGTGATGCTGATTAATGTCGCATAATCTCAAGAGTAATTTGAATTAAATTTATAACAAATAATACTATAAAAACCCAGAACCCAAACAAATTCACAAAATCAATCCATAAGCAAAAATCATTAACACAATCACAGTTTCATCCTATAGATGAGTGGATGTAATTACCTGTATGATGCCTAGCTGATAAAAAATTTCAGCTACCATAAAAAAAGACAACTCTCTAATATTTTAGCAAAAGTAACTGGAATTTTTAGTCACTCCTGGTAGTAATATAAGTAGGTCAAATACTCTGGTGGTAGAAGCTGTATACATACACTTAGGTGGAGATCTCTTGACAGTGTAGTATTTTCATCTCTAAAATTCCAAGTACTAATTTGATGCTGTAAAATTTGTCAGAATACAAATTTTATTGTTGTCCTTGGTGTCTAGAGGAACAGAAAGTACAAACATGTTTTTAAGGAAACAGAGACTTAATGCCAGATGTCATTCCAATGTTTTTATTTTCCTTTTGCCAGAAAGTGGTTATGAGTTAAATCAATGACATCATTCTTTCTCTTATGAATATTAGTGTTCAAACTCGCCAAAAAAAATGAAAGTGGAAAAATCGCAATGCTGCTGAGAGTTTTATATTGTAGTTAATGTTTCAGTAGCAAGATCTAATAGCTAGAGTGTTAGTAACCATGCCATACTGTGCTGTGATTCTTTACCATTTTTATAAATGTAAAGTACAGGACTCATTACTTAATCAAGAATGACATTATTATTTATTTGCCCATAATAGGTTAGGCGTTCCTCAAATATGCATGTCTGCACAGAATCCTTTGCCAATAAATTTGGAAACTCCTAAGACAGCTTACAAATTTTCCCTGTCTAGAACTCAGTGTAGTTTTCAGACTGCTCAACTTTTCTATAGGATACAGTAGTTACTAGGTAACATTTACTGATTCTAAACTGGTGTAAACCAAGAGCTTAAGCATGGGCTTCAGTTTGCTGAGGCAAGCAGTAATACAAAGAAGTGAAAAAATAGAAAACTTTTGGAGTACTTCCTCTTGCTCTGCAAGAATAAGTCATAGGTCAGCTGTTGAGAGACCTTCACTTCTACATAGATTAGATTAAGATCAATGACATTACTTGTTGTTATTATTTATATTGCTTATTCTGTGTGTAATTTATAATTACATAGCTCAGCTCAGTGCAGTAAATTATCTTTTTGGTGGCCTACAATGTTGATCAGTTCATCTGTTCTCAACAGATATTGCAACAGTATTTGGAAAGAAGTGCTAGCTGCCAACAATTTAGAGATTTTGCATTTAAAAAAAAATAAATCTTGAAATTAGCTCAGTCACTTTTCAACATAAAGCTACTTATGGAATGAGTTGTCTTGGAGTCTTACATGATACCATGGTGATTGCAGAGGTCATCCTCAGGAATTTGGTATCTTTTGGATGAGATTGCAGTTTGGACACTGATACACATTCTGTCTTACACAACTAACAATAAAATGTAATTTGTTGGTGAAGTGAAAATAGTCATGTATCAATTACTTAAGCTTCCAAAGTATTTACTGTTAGTTCTTATTTAGCCATCTGTTTGTTAGACTTGCTGCATTTACACTGGAGTCCTCTCCATTACATGTAAACCCATTTGGATTCTTCCCTTACATAAGCAATATTTTTAACTTCTTAAGTATTTATTCTACATAATATTTATGTTGCATTTCATGGCCTTTCATAAAAACTGGTATATACAAGCCTTGAAGTATCTTGACACCTGTCTCACATGGTCTCAGTTCATTCATTTCTTTTGCTTGCTCAGTGCCTCTTATGCTCATGCTACCTTGTTTTTTACAGGAATTCAGATGTGTTTGTGTTTTTTAACTATTTCTATAAAGCAGAGCCATAAACTGCTGGAGGCATCTTAGTACTACAGCAATACAGGTAAAGCAGTCAACTAAGTTTGAGGAAGTGATGAGCTATTTTGAGTGTGTTTGGTTTTGTGTCACTGTCTGTGACACTTCATGCAGAAGGAGTTTGTTAGTTATAATTTATATTCCATGGGCTTAGGGAGCTTAGTTATGGGGCATTTCCCAGGTTTGACATACCAGGATTAAGGCATTCCAAATAGTTTTGCTCAGAAATAAATATATATATATGTGCATATATACACATATAAATAATTTTATTCTATATGTATATATAGAATTCTTCTAGTTAAAATAATTTCCTGTAAGTAGAATGCTATTGCTCAGACTACTTCGAAAGTACAAAATAAAGTGCAGGTAAGGATTGTTTTAACATTGAATAAATGTTTTGAGAGTAAACAAAAGCTGTCTTTATTGACAGTTTATTAATCTGTTGAAAGAAAACTACTTGAATTTTTTTCTAACTCTGGCTGACAAGGGGTTAAAATATTTTAAGTGTCATTTCCATATCACATAGGAGTTAAGAATATCTTTCAGTATTCTTGTCAAAGAAATGTATTTGCATTTGGTCTGAAAATTGCCAAGTATTGCCATTATGGTTCTCATTTGAAACACAATGATCTCCCTCCCTCACCCTCTGAAAGGGCTAATATTTTGTATCCAGACACAGGTCACCTAGAACCTCTAAAATAAGCACTAAATGAAGATATTACTTTCTTAAATGAACAAATGTCAACATCTGTAAGACTTTTAAAGCCTTGTGGGAAGAGGCTAAACATATTAAGTCAATTATAACTGTTAAATTTGTGTTCTGTGTACAAAACCAAAAATCTTCTTGTAATATGAAAGAATCCCAATGTAAAAATGATTGTAATAGGAGCCAGCTTTTCAGGGGGGAAAGCAGAAAACCACTATCACCCCCTCTACACAGATGCACTTTTTTTTTTTGCTTGAAGTTTAAACAATACCTTTTACTTGCTAGGTTTTTTTTTAGATATATGTGATTACATGGCAGTTGCTATCTGGTTAACCCAGGCTGCAGAAGGGCAGCATTGTTCTCAGTGTCATATCAACATTCTCCACCAGTGAAACCCAGAGTCCTTCACCAGTCCTGGGAATCCCTGTGTGGAGCTATAGCTCTGCTGGCCATTTGCCATTCTTCCTCCTCTGTGACTTTTCCCCTTAAAAAATAGCATTAACTCCTTACTTTCTGTAAGAGTTAGTATTAACTATGACAAAAGGCAGGTGCCCACAATCCCTGCCAGTAGATGTAGAGGAGAAGTGAGGAGACACAGTATTAACAATATTGAATAAGTCATCATTTATTCTTACACTGATAATTGTGCTCCAGGAGGCAAAGCTTCTGTTGCATGTACTCCCAGTAGGTCCTTGCTTTGTTCTACACTGTGCTCCAGTGATAAGAGTTGCCTACTACCCGATTTCCTTTAAATGCAGGATCTGATTTCCAGTGTCTGCTTCTTAAGGAGATTGGTACCACCCTCACAAAAAAAATTTATCTTGCTTCTTTCTGGTTTTACTTGCACAGGACAGGCTGAGTCATACATGAAATGTGTTTTAAAAAGCACTTTTCCTACAATTTCCTACATGGCAATTATCTCCAATAGACTGGACAAATGTTATGGATTATTAACCCACCTCAAAATGGCATGCATTATTTTGGATCCAACAAAGTGGAGGAGTCAAGAACTCTTGGCAGCAGCATCTTTTATATTGAATGGCAGAGACTTGTAAACAGTTCCTTTTTAGATGTGGCTTCTGTGGTCACAGGTAAGCAGTGTAAAACTGCAGATTCCTTTAGTTCATCTTTTTGCCTCTTAACTACAGAAATCCCATTAGCAATGCCCATTCATTAGTCTCATGATGGACAGGTTAATTGTCAAGGTTTTGCTGGGTACTGAATCAAGTGTGTTTTTGTGGTGTTAAGTCTCTGCTAATAAGCTCATTAATTTGATGTTAATTGAGTGTTACTGGCAGGCAAAGTCATATATGAATGGAGATGTGGAAGTAGACAGCTCCATTTTCATTCTAGCATTTTATTTTGTATCAATTTCATTCATTATGCTACTCATAGTTATTTAATAAAAATACTATTTTGGTGTATTTTTTCAATGCTTTCAGTCAAAATGTTTCACTCAGCTTGTCAAAGGCTGGATTAGAAAGACAAGGGGTTTATTTTGAGATGATATGTAGCATTTCTTAGCTGTTAATTGTAATTGGATATTGCCCCCTTTTTAGAGCCAGACTGTGTTTTTACCTTTAGATTTTTTTTTGCTTTCACTAACTATACTGAAATCTTTAAGTAAATGAGAATTGCCTTATTTTTACAGTCCATGTGTCCTCCCAACAGATACTGTTGTAATAATAGTGAAGTCAACACCACAAAGCACAGTGTATAGTGAGAGCTTTATTCATAGGAGCTGATTATCATGTTTCTTAGCTCAAAGGCAGTAATCAGCTATCAATCTTGTATCTGGAAACCAGTTTGATAGTGCTAACACTGTATATGTGGGTTTGAGTGTGATTATATTAGTCTGTCAGTTTGATTTTCATTCCTTTGGAGAATACACTTGATTATTTCCTACAGACTGGCAAGGAGAAAGCAGAGAAACAATACAGTTGAGAACTAGTGAAAACTTTACTGTGGGCAATATCCAAAATTAACAGTGTGGCTGCCACATTGCATTTCCTTTGTCTCCCCCCCTTAATGAGTTATATTAACTTTCAACAGGCCCCCCACACTTCCTTGGATCAGATATTTCTAAACACATGGAGCATGCATAGACAGAGGTGCATTTACTTTCACTAGAAAAACAAGTATATTCTTAAATTTGATTTTGCTTGTTTGATGGAAAATAAGGTGGTGTTAATTTTCTGAGCTTTCAGGCCAGCTGAGATCAGGGTGGTCTAGGCCTTCTTTGTCTGACTTAAGATTTTGTCTTTTATGTGGTGAAGTGGAACTGGCAGTGGAGAACTCACAAAACTGTTGTTTTCAATGAAAACCCTGTCCCCAAAGGAAACTACACAAAAAGACACTACTGCACAGCAAGCTGATTCTGGCTCGGTCCAGCTATGGAGCCACAGCAGATTTTTGTTCATTATAAATGAATACATAATTGTTTGTAGATGTATAGTAGATGTACAGACTTGCTTGCTATTGTTTGCTCATTTCCAGCAAAGAAGGCAGGCTCTGCTCTCCTTCTTCTCTGGGCTAGAAAAGCAAGTCATGTTTGCAAGCAGCATGCTGATTTGGCCAGGAAAATACTAGTGGAATTTTACCTCTGCAGTAGGCAATGAAGAATAATTTTTAAAATCAAATCTGGCTTGCCAGAGTTCTGCCTGTATAATACTTATTGCTGGGAATAATTTTGAAGTTGACTGATTAGCTCTACTTTAAACAGAGTTCTTGCTCTAACTCTTCCCTCTTAGAGAGGTATAAAATATTAGAATTTAATCAAGGAGATTACTACTACATTTGCTGTCCCATAGGTATGTGTAACAGACAAATGGCTCAACCTCCTAGGTGTTTCCCATGTGTTCCTGAGTTTTCTTGGGGAATGAAGAGAGATTTTCCTCTAGAGGCTGTCTTTCTTTAGGTTTTCTCCAGTTCACACCTCTTCAGCTAAGCTACCTTACTTTGCCATGAAGTTTCTCTAGGGACTCTCTCAGTCTAAAAAGATGCCTTTTCAAATGCCTCCCTATTTCACCCCATGGCACCATATTTGAGCAGAAGGGTATTAAGGTCAGCATAGGACAAACATGGCAAAAGTGGATTTATGCTCAAAGCTGCCTGGTGTGGTGTTCCTGGCTAGGTGCAGAGCAATGTGAGGGCTGATACAAGACACTCTGGTGTAACAAGGCTGCTTGATTCTCATTTGTATCCCACCTTCCTCCAAAGAGCAAAAGGAAGTATTTGCTCCATACCTAGAAATTATCTGCATTTCCTTATTCTGAGGCTTCTGTAGCATCGCAGTCTCTGTGTTTACTCTTTTGTGTATTTAATAAGAATGTTTTGTTAAATAAAAATCTGGTAGGCATATGAGAAAAAAATTGTATTTCCTTCTGGATGTCCCCCCTGCACCACCTCATCCCAGACTGTTTGCCTTTTTGTGCCCTTAAAACAAATAGCATATGGTTCTGTGAGTGTTCCTGTAATTTAAAGTAGTTGTGTTGCCTGCAGAAAGGAAGGGTACTGTGCACACGTAAAACTTGTACGGTATTTTCTAATGAAATACAACAGCTCATTTGGGCAGCTGTGTCTAATAAGGCATGAATACACTTAACTGCTGTTTATGTCCTCACACTGTTTGTCTGAAGTACAGAAATGCTGTACATTCACATTAGGCAATTCAGTATAGAAATCTAACTTGGACTGACTGTTGATGGGAAGTATTTCATAATTTTGTAGCAGGTTAAAACATATGGTTGTAGTTACAATAAATAAATTACTTGGTCCATAAACCATTGCCATTCAGCACAACTGTCAGGTTGATGTAAGTTTATTCTTCAGGAAAATAAAATGAAGATAACAGATAAGTAATAAATTATAATCTGAGTCTCTGGGGAAGGGAAAAGTTTCAAATTCTTTTTAACGAGGGTATTTGGAAGAGAAGAGGAAAAGGTAATGTGCCAGAGATGAGAAACTCTCCAAACATGACTTAATTCTATCCATCAGTTTTTCTTCTAGTATTTCTTCCCTACCCATTCTCAAGTCTAGGGAAAATGAAATATCTGCTATGCCCTAGGCAGAAAATGATTCAGGCATGTTTCACAGTTGCATCTGACTTACCCTTGTATAGTACTGTTGCCATTTCTAAATGGAGCAGAAATGTTCTTCTGTGATAAAAAATAAGGAGCATTTTCTTTCAGTTTTTTAAAATTGTCTCTGTCTTTATCTGAGTTTCTTAACCCAGTGTTCTTCTGCAACAGAAACAGAGATAGGACAGTTGAATTTTGGGAAGTTAAAGTTTGACAGTTTGGGAAGATGTAGATACTGTATTAAGATACCTGTAACTATTAATAGCTGTAGATATTAAATGTATCTGCTCAGAATATTGTTTTCCAGTAACAGTATCAGAGTGTGGTTAGCATAAAGGATCCCTGAGGAAGACTGGCACGGATCCTCAACTGCGTTTTTATTAACATATATTTTAATTGTGGCTTTGGTGTCCCTGGTGACCAGGCGCTCACTGGCATGAATTTTTTAAGTTCTGTTTGGTTTTGAAAGTACATTTTTAAAAATCATTCATTCTTATATCTGTTTTAACAGATATGATTATGAAAAAACTCTGCAAGTCTCTGCTTACTTCACAAACAAAGAATATTAAAAAAGCTAATGTTTTTGGTATCATATACCACCACTTTAAGTTCATTATCTTTACTGGACAGTAGCCTCAGCTGGGCATAATTCTTCTGATTGTAACTATATGATACATAGGAATAAATAAATAAATAAATTAAAATTTATTTAATTAAAAAAAATAAGGTTTTCCCCCAGACAGTAGGTGTGCTTTCTGATCCAGTTATTTAATTTCTGGAATTCCACAAAAAAATTCTCAATGCTCAAAGAGTCAGTACACAACATTCAAGTACTCTGAATACCACAGTAGTTCTGGAGAGCTTTAGAACAACTCAGTTAGCACCTTCTGTGTCCCCTTATCTACTGTTTCTCCAAGCTTGTGTTGGTGAGACCTTGGCTTTTGCCACAGTTGTTGGAAATTTGTGCTTTTTCTCTGTCCCATGAAAGAAAAGGCTGTTTGAGAAGCTACCTACTGCAGGAGAGAAATGGTTCCCAACGTCTCATTGCATCTACCGAGGTGACAGCAGATGCACAAGGACATACAGTGCTGGTGCTTCAAGGGAGTGTCACTCACTGGCATAGGCCAAGTTTAGCTTTGTCTACATGTTGGTTTAGTTTCATCTGCTTGTTTACTCCAGAGAAGAAGTTGAGTATACTGAAGACATATGTGCCCACGTTTAATTTGTAGGGGTCTGACTGCAAGCATTGGCAACAAATGTATAGATTGGGAAGCCGCCATGTGTTTTAGGGGAAGTCTGTTAACAGCTTGCAAAAATTCAATGTTTTGCTTTGGGTTCTGATTTCATCTGATTTTTGAGCTACATGGAATGAAATTTTTTCTCTGTATGAATTCACCCAAGTAAGACTATAGGTTTGAACTTCAAACATCAGCATCTGCAAATGGTTTTGTTGCCTCTGTGAAATCAATTGTTTCCTAGCCTATTGCTGTGTACATGTGTTTTATCAGTAGCCTGAGCAAGATCTCCTTCAGAATGATCACTAGCAGAAAAATTGTTTCTTTAGTGTCTGATGGGTAGACTTGGACTAGTAGAGATAAGCATGGAGTGGTGTGCCTCTTCTCAGTATGTTTTCATTCTGTAAGTCAAAAGAGGAGACACATTTTTAAGACTAAAGCACTCTCACCTGACACTAGTTTTTCTTATCCTATTCCTACATGTGTTGTTCTTAGAGGTTTTAGTTTCATAAAATACATAAAATCAGAGGAAAGGTTTAAGTCTCTTAACTTTTAATTGTTTTCAGTAAGAATGGCACAGGAATGGTATTTCTTTATGTAAAAATACAAAAGCTGGATGCTGTCTCACACAAGGAGAAACATATTTCAAGCAGATGAGCTTTCAAATGAGGATGGAAACAGCAACTCATGGATGACCAGGTGCCCTGTTTTTCTGTGCTGAAGAACTAAAAATAATTTACATATTTTTGTTTTTAAAACATTTGCACGTCATCTTGGTGTGATTACTGGCACATGTTGTATTGATTCAATTTTATTGTCACATTATTATCTCACATTCAAGGGTCACATGTGCTCCACATCTGGTGAACATTGCAAAGCCTTTTGAAAAAACATCACCATGGTTTTTTTCTTAGAAATGCTTATGGCAAATATCACGGTCTTGCATCTGCTTCTGCTATTGGTTGCAAAGAGGATGCACTAGGCTGTGCCTACTGTCCAGTTACAAAACCGCCAACAATAACATAATACATTTCCTGTTAACTGAAGTGATTAACTGCTTGGCTATTGATCCTTGTTCCTTACACTAGAATGACTGATAGGAATGAACTTTTTTATAGTTATTCGTGCTAAAATATAATCTTGCTTTTGAGGAGACCATACTTTAAAAACCACTTGCATAGTATTCAATATCAAAAGTCTCCAAGAAACTACTACTTAAAACATTCTGGAAAATATTGAATGTTTTCCAGCAGATCTGCCAGTGCTGTTCTGGTTTGGTGCATTGCTCAGTGCATTTTATAGTGTGACTGCATGACTATTTACCACGCTTCATGACAGTGATGTTGCATTTATCATGAACATCTGATGGTGTGAAGTACACTCATTGCAAACACCATCTGTTACATTTCCCCATACCTAACCAGTTGCACGCAAAGAAGATTGCAATGTGCTTTTTGTACATTATTTATTACATAGGGCAAAGTTAGACATCATGATTAGCATCTTCTAACATTTCACCCTTAGGTGAATATTATATAAAATCTCATTTGGAAATACCTAAACCCAAACTCAAAAATGAAACATGTTTAGTTGGGCTTAGAATGAAGGAGAAAATATTCTCCTGACTCAATCATGAACTTCATTTCTCTTTTGGGACTTGACTTCTGACACAGAGCGAAGGCCAAAATAAAACCCAGACTGAGTGAGGGCCCCGACTTAAACCTGCTTTTAATTAAGCCCTGTAAAGAAGCTTTTCTGCTAAAACTCTCAAGTTGAAGAGTTCATGCAAAAAAACTCCCTGTGGCTTATGAACAGCCAAAGTGGGGACATTCAAACATATATTTTTGAATAGTTTAATCCAGAAAAAATTCAAGTGAGAAAGTCCATATTATTTAATGCAGTTTTTATCAGATCACTCCTTCTCCAGTTATTTTCTTTTTTCATTGTTCTGTGTGTTTCAGTTAAAACTTAACACTGCTACAAAATGGTTTGATATTAACAAACATGAAAATGAAATTGTTTTGGTTTTCTTTTTTCCTAATTGCACATAAATCTGACCCAGTTCAGCTGGACACAGTTACAGGGAGTTAGACATGTAATACACATTTCAAATCAGAATCCTTGTGCCAAGGCAAAGGTCAAAGTAATTTTCTTGTTTGTTTGTTTTTAAAAGGATTAAATAAATGTAGTTTTACCACAAGGAAAATGACAGCATCCATTGCTCACTTATAGCTTTGAAGTCCACATTTAAATGGGAGAAGACAGTCTTGTCTGGATGGGTGGCAGGGATAATTTCAGAAGTAAAGGTTGTGTGATTTCTGTGCAAAATGATGCTCTGTGCAAGATGTCTGCTAGATCACTTACACTATCAACCCCAGACAAGAGCTTATAGCACATTAAAATAAAGCTGTGGCTTCAGTGACAGGCTGTAAACAAAAGGGGTGGGATACAGTTAATGGCAGCAGTGTAGTGCTAAAGAAAAATAAATAATTCCCTTTTACTTGCAACTGGCAAATGCCCAAATACTGAAACATCATCAATCATCCTTGATGACTAGATGAGATCATAAACTGAATGAAGAAAAATAAACTTGAATTTAGCTTAAATTGTGATTGGCACAGTAAAAATTAACTTTCACCTTAAAAAATGTTTTTTTCTTCCAAAACATTTCTAACTGCCGCCTTTCCCAACTTTTCTCCACCCATTGCAGAAGTTCCAAGTGCTCCTCAGTGTTGGTAATGTCAGCTTTCCATGTCTGCTTCAGCATGTGCTTTTAGTTTTTTTCTTGAGAAGCAAGCTGCTTTTGCATTTCTTCCAAAAAAGCATCTTAAGTGTAGTCTTCATATAAATATTGAACATCATGTTATTCACAACCTCATAATTCACCAGCCTAGCAGCTGAATAATGTAGCAGGCATAGAAAACTGGGAAGCAAAGGATGTTATACAGACCAGGAGAGCCATTCTGACAAAAATCTGTTGGGGAAAAACTTCCTGGGAAAAATACATTACGTTTCCTATTCAGTTCTTCACACATCTACAGTTTATTATGAAGAAAATACACACTCTAGGGAACAGTTATGTAGTGTCAGGAAAACTGACTTGATGTTTTAATTTTTACAGCTGTTTGTGTTTTGCACCACGATTTTTTAAGAAGTGTCTTTATCATATCCCTGGAGAGAGTTGTTCATTCTTATGAGTGGATAGCTTTAAATAGAAAAGTTAGGTTCTGGAAAGTTTGAGACCTGGTAGAAATAATACCAGAATTCCACCAATAGTATGAAGTTCTGACATTGTGAAGTCAGCTTTGTAGCTGGCAGTCTACAACATTAATTAAAAGATAAAGCAGTGCATCACAAATATTGCAGTCAGGCAATGATCATTACTAATTATTTGAAAAACATCAGATATGACTGGAAGAATCACTTTGACACTGATTTTGATAGGCAATAAGCAAGGAAATGTCATTTTAGACAATTGGTTTAAAGGCAGTGTTACATCCTGGTTATTCATGGGACATACCAAGTAAGTTGAGAACATCAGAACATCAGTCTCATTCTTAGGGGTCTTACTGGTGCCAAATTGGCAGAGATTGAGTAGTATGGGAGCTCAGGCTACCCCCTAACCTGCTGAGTTTTGCATACTTATTTTATCAGTTGTGTAGATAAGAGCTTTTGCTTCACCGTGCTGTCAGTCTGGTCTTTGGTCTAAGATGAAAACATAGAATTTAATTATGTAGTGTGGGCTTGGGTTCAGCCCTCCCCTGTGATATCAGATGTATAAAGGGAACCTCTGATGGTAATTAGTGTGTATTACTGGTGAGTGTTGGGAACAAACTACGTGAGCGATCTTTTCGATAGATACACTGAGAGGTTAGGTTTCCCCCTTAGTAAAAAACAAAAAAAGACATAAATGCTTTAATAAAATAAAGGCAATTATGCTTTAAAGGCATAAATTCATGTAATCATTCTTGCCAGAAAGTGGAAACATAAGTACAGAACATTTTGAGACACCCAGAGTAGCTTTTGTGGCTGTGGAAGATTTAACAGTAGTTGGTAGGGCTGTCTCAGTGGCCAGTGTAGGAGAATTTGGATGTGAGAACTGTGAGCTTTGTGGCAGTGCTGTGCTGTTGTCAGGAGAGGGACACATGACTGCTATGCCCTAGGGCCAGATGGCCCTTCTAGGGCCACAGTGTCTTTTGAAAGGACCAGTAGTAAAGATTAATTATAACACATTGTTCTGGAGTATTTTGTTTGAACTTTGCTTTATTGAAGTTACCACAACAGTTCCTTGAGTGGTTTGATATTAGATATTATTAGATATTTAATATCTATCTATCTATATATAGAGAGATAATATAGATATTATTAGAGATTTTATTACCCTGTCTTCTAAATTCATGGCATATTTAGATGAGGTAGGTGACCAGTGAAAGTGTGACCTAATTCAAGACTGAGAACTGGTGGAGTGGTTCTGTCTAATTCTCAGTTATTTTGTGGTTGGCTCAGTGTTTGCTAGCCTGTGCTGAAAAGAAGAGCTGAGAAAAGATGACTGTACTGGTTCCAAGGAGAACTTCTTACAGCTGAAAGCTGAGTCAGCTCTTGCAAAGCCCATTATACCTCAATCTCCAGATAAAGAGTGAGTTTGGAACATCCCAGGAGTCCCAACTTGATTTTTTCAAATCAAGAAATTTTATCGATTGTTTTGCCATTGCCATTAGCAAAGTTGCCTTTGCTGTGTGGTTTCTACATTCCTACCTGCAGCATCAGAGCCTGTTCTCAATTTCATGGCTGTGGCACTAAATATTCTACATTTAATAGCGCTCTGCAGAGAACAGCGTGAAATACTGGCTTTTGTTGCTCACCCTTGCTCTTTTCCTGATGTTTGGGTTTTTTTGGGTCATTTGATTGTTGATCAGTTACCTACTAGTTATTTTCAGGCAAAATGTTTTGCTTTTAGTGCAAATTTTCTATTGCTCTGTGCCTGAAGATTTCCCCTTCTTACTAGGATTTTAATAAATTCACTCCAAGAGTTGGTAGAAACATGTATTGGAAGGCTGAGAGTATATTCTGGAAGATCAGGTGAGTAACAAGAATAACGTTCAGGCATCTTTCATGAATTCAGCCCTTCAGTTTAAATGTAAAACATTGTTATTCCTGTAGTAATCTAGAACTTCAGCAAGCTGTTTTTTTGGCAAAGGCAGTAAGAATTAGGGGTAACTGAGAGATTTCAGAATTTTTTCCCGATAATAATTTTTTTCTTTCAGTAACAGCAAATATATATATATTTCATATCCTTCACTTTACCCACATGTACTAAAAGGTTGCAAGTTTTAAATTATCAGTAAACTAGTAAAACAATCATTCTTATTCTTTAGTGATCCTCTGGGAATCTGGTACAGAAGGAAAGATTCCAGGAAGCCAACTCTCCTGCAGGAATGAGGAATTCTGATTACTTGTTTCAGAGTATTTGTCCACTCCATGGGCTGGTTTGAGGGTCAAGATCTGGCAAAGGCATTTCACTCCCAAGGGAAGTGGAAGCTATTGAGGCCAGTGGGTAAATTTAAGTAGCTTCATTTTTCTAATGCTTCTGCCGAGAATCATCTAAGCCCTCACAAAAATTGAGCACAAAATGTGCTAAATAAAAGGAAACCGTTGCACTTAATGTATACATTTGCCTTTAGTGGCTAATGGAACATTCACATCATCTTTCATTTCGACATGAGGTATAGTAACTTCTGGTTTTTCTTCAAGGAATTTGGTTTGTCGGGGAAACATCTGGTTTATGTAAATGAGCAGGGAATTCGATACACGAGAAGGTGATTGCAAAATAGCATCTAGTGGTCTCTGCATCAGTCATTCAGTTACCTTTTGCAAAAATAAACAGCTATTACATCTGTAACTGCTGTCCCTTTTTCAGTGGGCCATGTTAATGAACATGTTTTGCTCCTGCGAATTTAAAACAAATAAATTAATAAATT